>NC_090438.1:492729883-493043329 GCF_031143425.1 Pleurodeles waltl
ATGTCTTCGAGCTTTTGAGTGTCTTCTGTGCTGTGCAAGGATTGAGCCTAATCCAGTGGGGCTAGCATCAACAACTTCGGTATGGAGCTTTGGATGAAAATATACCATTTCAGTAGCATTCTCGAAAGCTTTTTTGATTCTCCTGAAGCTTTGTTTGCATTCATATGACAATTTAAATAAAAAATGCTTTTGTGTCAAGTCTCTCTATGGAGCATCACAGCGGTAAAGTCTTGAATTTATCTGAAAGAGTAACTGGCAATATCAAGGAATGAACGTAACATGGAAACATCTTGTGGGGACTTGCAGTTGACAATGCCTATCCTTTAGCGGGATCACGTGTCATAACCCCATCAGAAATTATATGGTAAAAGAACTTTAGCTTTTTTTTACTGAATTCTCTTTTCTCAGCATTCAAAGTTAAACTTGCATCAACCAGTAAATGACACCCTTGCTTGAGAGCTATTTTGTACATCTTTTGTGTAGCTCTGAGGACTATAGTTGAAAGCATTCATGACAGGCTCTATGATATGTCGAATGACATCTCAAAAAATCTCTGCATCTAATGACACACCAACACTTAAGGCCTGATTTAGACTTTGGTAAATGGGTTACTCTGTCATAAATGTTATGGACGTCCGGTCTGCAGTATTATGACTTCCAAAGGATATTCTAGAATCATGATGTGGCAGACGGGATATCTGTCACGTTTGTGACAGCGTAACCCTATTGGCCAAACAGTAAATAAGGCCCCATGTCTTTTATTTTGAAACAAACCAATATGTGTAGAAAAGGTTGCAATGCACCCGCAATTCTCCTTGAGTTCCAACTGATAATATTATTTATTTAAATCAAGACAAGAGAAGACTTTCTCACCATTCAATCGTGCTGACCTGGATGTCATTCTCTTTCAATCGCCTTGTTTGCTTCATGCATATCTACACAGATGCATGCAGCTCCTTGACTGTCCTTTTTGGGTACTACGACTGTGAGAGAAACCCATGGTGTTGGACCAGCAGAACGCTCAATGATATCATGTTTAAGTTCCTATTCAACAGCTTCTTGTAAATGAAATGAAATTCTTCAGTGTTTTTGTGCAACAGAATGGACATCCTAATTAATATGCAACTATACATTCATAGTCTTAAGGTTTCCTAATACATGAAATAAAGAAGGGAACTGACCTACTATTTCACAATAAGCATTCTTGTTGTTGTTCAATGAGATCAGTCCCCTATCAGGCACCAAACGATGTACAATTGAAGCACATGAATGGGCGCTTGCACTTTCGTCTTCTTGTGTTTCATCATTGCTGCAAATGATCCTTGACTTTTAAATGACATTGATGCAGCCCATATGTGGTAATGGAGATAGTTCATTTTATTTCTCTTCAGGCATTATATTTATCGATGCACCACTAATTGAGCAACAGTTTACTTTCAGTGTAATTTTCTGATACCCCTGGGCATAGTTGACGGAGTTCCACTATGCGGAATTCCATAGAGCTGATAAAAAAACTCTGTGGGATTACGCAGATGCGAAGTTCCGTGTGCAGTGGAGTGGCACCCTCTCTGAATGCACCTGATCTCGGAAGCGCTACGCAGGGTCAGCCTTGGTTAGCCAGGCCTGCTAACACTTCAGAGAACAGGCGAACGGTCTGGCCCGTGTGCAGTTGTGGAATTTTAACTTGAGTCAATTTTGGGCCTGCTAGGCCTGTTTGTTGAACAGCTCATGACATAGTTAACTTTTGTTATGTTATTTTCTGTTGGCTTGAAACGCATTATGATGCAAGGCTTGCTGTCAAGATAGCCCTCTTGAAATATAATTGTACGCTAGCTGGAGCAACATGCATGAAGAAATGTACTATCCTGTGTACGTGTCATCTATGTTAGATGGAAAGTTCCATCTTGCAATATGAGACACGTAGACTATGTTCTGTAACTTCCTTGCTGCACTGTACCTTACCTTATTTGGTGCGCTATAAAGAATTAATGGTAATACCTTCTGTAATGTTCGAAAAATGATCGCATGCTAATGTTGAGAATTAATGAGATGCAGGAACACGCCTTGTGGCTTGCAGAAATAAAAGCTCATGTATGACTTCCTTAATTTGGACGACTTGGACTTGGCTTCTCAAGCCAATGTCTCCATAAATGTCTTTCTTTATATTCGAAGGGCTGGTTCATCTTTGGCTTTTGTTCCTGATAAGAAAAAGGCTTTAACATCTTGGTGAAGAATGTGGTGCCTGGATTGATGTTCTCCCCTACCTGTCTCCCAGCTGTTTGGGGGGACTCCCTGGAGCTGTAATTTTCCCCGCCATGCTTGGAGTGGCCCTCTCTAGAAAGGAAGCCAACGCTGTGGTGAGTATCTGTCACTTCCTGGTTGCCTCTCATTTTGCTTATATATTTTGGCTATGACTAGATCATAGGGGAATTGAGTGCTACGGGGTGAAGTTGGTTACATGGATTTTGTTTATGTTCTGATTTTTACCATCTCCCTCCCCCTGGGCAGTGTTTTCTTTCTGGTTCTCTTTCTCCTCTGCCTTCAATGGCATGCCCGTCGCACCACCCTTGCTCAGGTGTCTGCTCCTGGTTTTGTTTTGGTGCCCGTCTGCCACACTTCAGATTCTGGGATTCTTTGTTAATTTGCTGCTCTCCCTCTTCACATATTGTTTCCCATCCCCTTTCTTTCTGGATTAACAGTTGTGTTCCTTTGTTTTTGGTTTGGGAGCGAGTGGTGCTCTTTGGTGATATTTGCAGCCAGTAGGGCTGTGTTTGGTGTGGAAAACCGGAGGGGTTGCCCCTGTGCCATTATTGTTCTCAGCTGGTGGGGCTGGGGCAACTGTTTTTGTGGACAGCCGGTGAGGTTGTTTTCTGATCTCAGCCAGAGATGCTCTGACAATAGTGTTGGCAGCCGGTGGGGCTGGGGAGAGAGATCTGAACAGATGGGGTGGTAGGGGTCTCCCCAGTTCAGCAGGCAGGTGGTGCTCTGTTGGTTTGCCTGCTGCCACCTCAGACCGGGTCAATTCTGCCCCTGTCTTCCAGACACCTGGTCCGGGGGGGCGCTCTGGTTTGTTTCTGATGACCCACCTGGTCCCTGGGAACAAGGGGTGGTTAGACAGGTGGAACATTTTGAATGTTCATTCTTACAAAGTTGATTTCGGGATCCTTTGATTATTGTTTGCTTTATAAACATCTCAAGTTTCTTTTAATGCCACCAGTGTATTGTGTGTAACGGTGGAGTGTGTGAAATATTGTTTTTTGTATAACCATGGATGTCTGTTGAGACCGCATGCCTGTGGACTGGATATTTGTATGATTCTAGTAAGGGCCCTATTTTTTACTTTTGGGCAATATTGACATTATAGAGAAACTGACGGTACCAGACTGCTATCCTTACCAGGACCGTGTTTTCCGTTTATGATTTTGACACGCACACAGACTGATAATGCTGCCCGACGACAGGCAACCTGCAGTTACGACATTTTTCATATTGCCATCATATGTACCAACTGCTTTATCACCTTGCTCATACTATGGCTCTGTTTAGCCCACAGGAATGCTAGGGATACCAAGTGCAAAGGGTAGAATGCACTGACATAGTTGAGGGATAGTTCCCCTCTTTCTGCACTGTATATGTATGAATGTAAGCACATGAAGGGTTCACCACCTGTTGCCTCATCTTTGTGCTGTTGGTTTTGGATTCGACTGGCTTCAGTTCCATACAGCAGCACCCCACCTCCAGGAACGCAAGGTTGTGGAAATTCTTACCTTCTTTCCTTACTTCTCTGTCATCTTCCTTCCTGGCTGTGTAAGGATGCCAGTAAAACAGCACCTTTGGCCTCTACCTATTCCCAAGTAGTGGTTGTTCACGATAAACTGGTACCAAGTGAAATGTTGCCAGATTGAAATGATATCTTCACTTTCACCAAAATTTATTTTGGTGACACAAATGCCAAAAATACCTTAGATGCTATACTCCCTTAGGAAGTAAGTAATATACACAGTAAATACACTAGAATGCAGTAATAGCTGTAAAAAAAGCAGTTAGAAAACAGTGTGAATAGTGAAAATCACAATAGTTAGAAATGGGCATAGGGAGACACAAACCATATACTAAAACAGTGGAATGCGAAAGTCAGTTTCCCACCTAGGCAAAGGGCACAGGGAGTGTTAGGAAATATTAAAGGTAAGTAATAGAACTTACCCCAGAGCCCAGGAAAGCAGGAGTAAATCACAGTAACTTTCCTAGAAGACACAAGAACATGTGATAGAAGATTTAGCATGAACCAGAAGAGACGTCAAGACACCAATGATGGATTCCTGGATCTAAAGACCTGTGGAAGAAGGGGACCAAGTCAAAGAAGCACAGAAGACTCCAGGGAGAACAGGAGCCCCTGCTAACCTGGATGAAGGAGCAAAAGAAGAACCACCGGTGAAGAAGAATAGTCAGTACTGCACCCAAGAAGATGGATGTGGGTTCCTGGGTGGTGCAGATGGCGTCCCACACCGGATGGATGATTGCAGTCTGATTTGAGTTGCTAGATTCCGCCAACACGCCTTGGCACACGCAAAGCTCCCAGTTAGTGGAAAATGGCGCTGCCTGGGACCAGGAGTGACCTGGTGGCCTCTACCCAGGAGGGGGGGACAGATGGGACTCTCAGCAACTCAGAGATCCCTCAGAAGACCAGGCAGCATGCACAGGAGTCCCACAGCATGGGGGCAAAGAAGGTGCAAAAGGAGGCCCACGCAGCACTACACAAAGGGATTCCATGCCGCTGGGGAACCACTCAAAAGGCTTTGGAGTCTTGTAATCCAAATCTGAAGAACCACCCAAGAGAGAGACCGTAAATAGCCCTGAAAGGGGACTTGGTCAGCTACACAGGTAAGCATCCATCAGGGGATGGCTCTGACGTCACCTGCTGGCTTGGGCCACTCAGATGATCCCAGAGTGCCATGCCAACTTGGATTCCAAGATAGTAAAACCCAGGGATACTCTGGAGGAGCTCTGAGCACCACCCATGTGGTGGTGGTGGACAGGGTAGTGTCCTTTCCCTTTTCCAGTTTCACACCAGAGAAGGGACTGGTGATCCCTGATCAGGTGTAGACTGGATTATGCAATGAGGGCACCATCTGTGCTCTTTAAAGCATTTCCAGAGGATCTGGGAGGCTACCCCTCCCATGCCTGTAACACCTATTTCCAAAGGTAGATGGTGTAACAACCTCTCCCAAAGGAAATGCTTTTTTCTCCCTTCCTGGGCTTGAGATGCTTGAGCAACAGGAGGGAAGAAACCTGTCTGTGAGGGGGCAGCAGCTGCCTTGAAAACCTCAGAAGGCTGCAATGGCAGTATTGGGTGTCCTCTAAGGAGCCCCCAGAGTGCATGGAATCATACATTGAATGCTTGCAAAAGCCTTGGGGTATGATTCCAACATGTTTGATACCAAATATGGCCATATTCAGAGTTACGATTGTGAAGCTGCACATAGGTAGTGGCCTATATACTGTGCACGCGTAAAATGGCTTCCCCGCACTCACAAAGTCCAGACAAATGGTCCTGAACGACACGGGGGCACCTCAGCTAGTACAGGGGTGCCCTCACACACAGCTACTCTGCACCCAGCCTTCAGGGTTGGAAGGCCTGATATATGGGTGATTTATAAGTGACCTGGTGCAGGGTAAATGGCAGTGAAAGGGTGCATGCACCATTTCACAAAGGCTGCAATGGCAGTCCTGTAGAAACCTTTGCATAGGCTCCCTATGGGTGTCAAAAGAAATGCTGTAGCCCATAGGGATCCCTTGGAACACCAAAGCCCTGCGTACCTAGGTACAGTATACTAGGGACATACAAGGGGGCACCAGTATGCCAATTTGGGGTGAAATATTTGGTTAACAGTATGCAGTGACAAAATTGAGAGGGGATAGAGCATAAGCACTAGTGGCCTGATTAGCAGGATCCCAGTGACACAGTCAAACACACTGACATCAGGCAGAATGTGGGGTTAACATGCCAAAAAGAGGGGTCTTTCCTACACAGTCTCAGAGGAGAGGGAATGGGGTGGGCTGAGTCCCAGAGTGCCCGAGATCCAGTCCCAGGTCCTGGAGAGTTCCATGAGTGAACACCAGGAGGAGAGCCTAGCCTGTACCATAGGGCCATCTGCTGAGGGAAACCCCATAGTGTCTGGAGAACTTGGGGGGCGGCTGTAGCCAGCATACCACCAGTTCTGGTGTCTGACAGTACCACTCCTTGTGAGGGGGTGCAAAAGTCCAGACAGAGGGATCAGAGGGGGTTGTGAGGCCCAGTGGAGAAAATGGAGGGTCAGTGGTTCGCTCTGAGGTCAGAGCCCCCCAGGAATGACCTTTGTGATACAATTTCTGGGCTGGGGGGAACCTGGCTCTGCCAGGTGGGCAGAGGTCAGGGGACCACCACCAGCCAGACTCTCATGTGGCCCTTAGGGAATGTGTTTCCTTTGTCGGGGGTAGGTGTGCTCCCCAGTAAGTCCTGGCTTGCCAGTCAGTGGTTCAGTCTGAGGGTGATGACTCTAGGTTAAATGGTCAGGTTCAGAAGGGTAAGCTCTGACCTAATGGGGGTAGGTGTGCTCCCCAGGAAGTTCTGGGGTGCCAGCCAATGGGCCAGTCTGAGGGTACAGACCCTAGACTGGAGGAGCAGGTGCAGAGTGCAAACTTTGAAATGATGGAGGATGTTGGCCCAAACATCTCCCACGGTGTGACTTCTAGGGGTACTCTCCATGGTGAGGGGCTGCAGAACCCTAGGAGTAGAGGCAGGATGAGTATCACCCCTGACCTCAGCTCAACCTAAGGGTACAGACCCTGGATTGAAGGGCCAAGTTCAGGGTGTCCCCCTGACCCGAAGGGAGGGGCTACTGCTAACAGTGCCCCCACCATGTTGGATTCTTGGGGGGCACTTCTAGTGGAGGGTAGGGAGATGGAAGTCTCACCTGTGACCCTAGTCCAACCTGAGGGTGCAGACCCCAGGTTGGAAGTCCAGTTGCAGGAAAACATCCCTTCCACAAGCAGCCTAATAATTCTTAACTATTGGGGGACAGCTCCTGGGGGCAGGGTACAGAGCCCTAGAGGAGAGAACCAGTGCCAGGCTGTCATCCCTGACCTGGTGGAAGGGAGAGTGGTCAAGGGGTGTCAGGCACCTGGAGTTACTGCCCTCCAACTCCACAGTCACAATGGTTTGAGAGCTTTGAGGGGCCTGGGGCATGGCTCTCATCTATGACAGCTGTCAGTGGCCACTGTGGCTTGCTGTCCTGGTGGGCAGAGTTGCCCCAGGCGTAAAGTGGACTACACCACTTTGTTGACCATGGTGGTAATGTCTGCCTCCGGGGATATATCTGTGAGCATAGTAAAAATAGGTGCTGCACAGATGTTATCTGCAGGTGAGGAGAAGGGTTCCACATGGGTTAGCTTAGTGTGCCCTGAGAGTATCGACAGATGAATCCAACTGGAGACAAAATACATAGAACTAGAACATGCCCCTGCTGTTGTGGGCCTGGGTCCCCGTTCTATCGCCCAAATCAGAGAAGTCCATCAAGGTTTGGATTGGTCCCCCTTTAGGCTGGTGGGGGGTTGTGTTGGACTTGGCCCTTTTTGCAGGGACATCCCCAGTCTTTTTGCCTCCTTCTTCCTATTTTATCTGACCAGTTTTGTTGGCTTTAGGACTCTGGGCCTTTTACCACTGCTTTAGGGAGCCCATGCAAAGGCTTCAACAGGACTGACATTGCAGCCTGTGTGAAATGGTGCTAAAGTGCAAATGCTCTCTGTGTAAATTGTATTTGTGATTTTTTTTTCCATGATTGGCGAATTTGATTTACTAGTAAGTCCCTAGTAAAGTGCACTAGATTGGTCTAGGGCTGTAAATCAAATGCTACTGCTGGGTCTGCAGCACTGGTTGTGCTACTGCCATGAGTAGCCCTGTAAACATGCTCAGACCTGCCACTGCAGTGTCTGTGTGAAGTTTTAAACTGTCAATTTGACTTGGCAAGTGTACCCACTTACCAGGCCTAAACCTTACCTTTTCATACATGTAAAGCACCCCTAAGGTAGGCCCTAGGTAGCCCCAAAGGCAGGGTGCAGTGTATGTTTAAGATAGGACATATACTAATGTGTTTTATGTGTCCTAACAGTGAAAAACTGCCAAATACAGTTTTCACTGTGCAAGGCCTATCTTTCTCCTAGGCTAACATGGGGGCTGCCTTTAAATATTATTAAAGTGTCAGATTCCCTTTGAGAGCACATAGAAATAAGGAGTTTAGGGTCACAATTTAAAACTAAGGGCCTGATTCTAAGCTTGGCGGGCGGCGGGAGCCGCCTGCCAAGCGGGAACCGCTAGAAGACCGTACCGCGGTCAAAAGACCGCGGCGGTCATTCTGGGTTTCCCACTGGGCTGGCGGGCAACCGCCAAAAGTCCGCCCACCAGCCCAGTGGGAAACACCCTTCCCACGAGGAAGCCGGCTCCGAATGGAGCCGGCAGAGTGGGAAGGTGCGACGGGTGCAGTTGCACCCGTCGCAAATTTCAGTGTCTGCAAAGCAGACACTGAAATTCTTTGTGGAGCCCTCTTACGGGGGCCCCTGCAGTGCCCATGCCATTGGCATGGGCACTGCAGGGGCCCCCAGGGGCCCCACGACACCCCATACCGCCATCCTGTTCCTGGCGGGCGACCCGCCAGGAACAGGATGGCGGTATGGGGTGTCAGAATCCCCATGGCGGCGCAGCAAGCTGCGCCGCCATGGCGGATTCCCATGGGCAGCGGAAAGTCGGCGGTACACCGCCGGCTTTCCGCTTCTGGCCGCAGCTGTACCGCCGCGGTCAGAATGCCCGGCGGAGCACCGCCAGCCTGTTGGCGGTGCTACCGCCGACCCCGGCCCTGGCGGTATTTACCGCCAGGGTCAGCATGACCCCCTAAATCTTTTGGTACGGGTTGTTTTTAGATTGTGTGTTTGAAAATGCCACTTTTAGAAAGAAAGCAAACACAAATGATGGACAGAATGCAAACTTAATCAAACATTCACCCCCAGTCACGGATCTGGGTTTAATCCATCAATTTTTTTGCTCACCATGCCACCCCAGTTTGGACCTGGCCATCTGCGAATCAGTCTTGACCTGTTGCCCATGGGAACAGTCCAGCCCGAACTGCCAGGCCAGGTCCTCCCTGGACCCGAAACAAGCATCTTGGGACTGGTTTCAGGGTATCACCCTTTATCAGACAGGCTAACTTGAATCCAGTAGCACAGTGTGCTCTGTACCCACGTCTCGACATACCCGGCACACTTACGGCAACAAAAGCAAACAAACACAAATGATGGACGGAATGCAGAATTAATCAAACATTCACCCCCAGTTTCAGATCAGGGTTTAATCCATCAATTCTTTTGCTCAACATGCCACCCCAGTTTGGTCCCAGCTACATGCAAATCAGTCTTGACCCTGTTCCCCATTGGAACATTCCAGCCCGAACTGCCAGGCCAAGTCCTCCCTGGACTGGAAACAAGCATCCTGGGACCGGTTTCAGGGTATCAACCTTCATCAGAACTGTGACTTTTTTCTTGGTCTCTATTAAAGTCCATGGGAAGAAAAATGGTAGAAGGTATACACCACAATACACAATTACAATGAAAGTAACAGGATGTATTATTAAAACTGTGGTTCCAGGCAGTGCACACTAAATATACCGCTTGTTGAGACAGAAAGGTCCCTTGTGTAGCCTGGTCTGAGTTCTCCATCTAGCGAGTCTCTGGATATTTTAGATTTTTAGCCTCAGTATACATGAATGTCATGCATGCACACTGATGACTTGTGACCAAGAGCTGAATGGTATTGAGAGAACGTAGCTTATATAATCTATATTAACATGAAATGTTTATGAATTAATGTGTGATAATGCCGCATAGAAACTGTAATAGTGAATTTTGCATAAACGTGCACTTGAAATGTGACCACGCGGAGTGGCCGCCAATGTATATGTGGACTAATAATGATAACTAAAATGTTTATGAATTATTATACTATAATTATAATTAATAATTGTATTATTGAATTTGTGCTGAAGTCCTTGTAGGCCCTAAATTAGCATGAGCCGAAGCTTAGCTGCTTGGCCCTCATATTAAATGTATTTTTCCTATCTTGCAGTGTGCTGACTCGCAAAAGGACATGACCCCTTGTTTTCTTCAAACTAGAAGCTGAATGTAACCATAGCAGATCCGTTCTCACAAATTCTTCATTGCTTGTAGAATGATATTAGACAAAATGGAACAGTGTAGATTAATGTAATATACAAGGTCATCCAAACCTGTAAAGACAATGGAGCTACTGACCAAAAGATGTGCAAAGAATTACAGAAGGATGAAATCATACTGGACGTGCTACCTCTGAAGACGTTAATCATGTGGACCAATGAAGTGTCTATAAAATAATATGGGGTGATAGATCAATGACCTAATGCATTTTCCAATTGGATAAAGATAGTGGGGTATCACCAATGTCCAATTAAATTTTAGGGGAATGTACAATGAAAAAGGGATAAAAACCCATGACACGGGGAGCCATTTAGGTGGGTTAGGGAGATGCTATTGATTTTATCCAGAAACTGTCACTCTGTTTGGTGACTTTTGCTGATTTTGCTTAGAACCATCCTTGCCCTTAGATTGCCCATTTTACACTTTACCTCCTTATGAGGGAAGTGCCCATTTTGCCCGGGAGCTGAGTTCTGACTGATGGCGATTTGACTGATGTCCTGAAGACAAAGACTGAACCTGTGTGTTGGCCTAAACTTTGGAGGGTAATTATGACAATGCATTTGTGATTTGTCTGTTTGCTTTTCCTTTCTAGGTACCAACTGCTTACTTTTGACAGAGACCATAGTTAGATGTTTTCCAAATTGGTGTTCTAAATTGTTTTGCATGAAGCCCAACATGCCAGTGCTAACCAGTGGTTAGGACAGGTGTTCACTAAATTGACGCAAATAGACAAACGACCAAATCTATGCTTTGTTGAACTGACGCGTTATTGACACTCTGCTAAATTGATCTATGTTTACGCTGTGTTATGTTTTGATGTTTGTATTTCTCGCCTTAATGAAATCTTATCAAAGTTCCCATATTGTGACTATGCTATTACGTTTCTTGGTTTTGAGATTAACACATCTGCTTTTAGAATTGTACCCAATAGGGAATAAAACTCATAAAATTCTACTAAACTGGTGTGGTTATTCATGACTGAAAGGTCATGGTAGTGTTTTGACTTGATTAATGACTTTGACTAAAGTGAAATGTATTGTTGTGATAAATATTGATGACATTATAGACGTATTGATTGACATATTGATTAGTTATCTCGTCCTAAGGTGTCTCTCAACAGGGTCAAAAGATTCATTGGCCTAAAACGAGTCCTGATGTGTAATAAATTATCATAAAGGGACGCATTAACAGTTCTGGTAGCAGAGCGACGTTTTGGCCCTTTGGGGCCCTAGGACGGAGAATTATTGTTTAGATTGTTTTTCTGAGATAATGCAAATTGAAGATATGATGCGTTTCTAAATTCACCATGACTTTTCTGGGATCTCGGAGCCTACCTAAGTGAGTTGGGGATGTTCTCAGCGTTTTAGCATGTGTGGTGTAGGATTTGCGCTTGCTCAGCTTATGCATTTTGCAGGTGATTTGTGAAGATTGTGCGTATTTAGGCCAGGTAATGTTGTTTTAGTAGGAGTGGGCGTACTCCGCAGCATGAGAGTAGGGAAGTCGGCGTACTTCATATGAGTGTGGCGCTTTGTGCTCAAAATTATCCACGTGGGTGGTTGTTAATGTATGGACCCGTCACGGTCTAAGACTCCGGAGAATATTGACAAGTGTAGGAGACACTTGGGTTTATGTTGTAATTTGTGCGGTTTAATTAGGTCAATCAGGCGTGGTTGACAAGTCGAGTTTGAGTCAAATTGTATGTGTGAAACCTTCGATGGAGATTTGGCAAGTTCTAAAGTGCACTAGGACAAACCATTGACAAGTCGAGAGTAGGATTTGCGGGTCGAATTATGCTTGCGGGTGCGGGAACTGAGAAGGAGAGAGTAGCGGCCGAGGCTTCAAGTGAAATCTCTGTAAAGTTCTGAAGCGAATGAGTACCCTTCCTGTAGTAAACCGGCAAATTTGAGTTGTTGTCTTGTTTAAGGTGCTCGCAGTAGTTTTGCATTAGTTTGATGTGAATCTAGTGGGGGGCGGAAGAGCCGCAAGCTTTTGTCAGCTTCAGTGTGTGAGTGTGACGTCAGTGGTGCCGCGCTGAGATAGGTCAGTTGCCGAGAGGGGTCGCGCACGGATTGGCTGCCGTTCGTGAGAGGCAATAGGTTGAGAAAGGTGGGTGAAGAGTGTCCTGGGAATTAAAGTCACTTTCTGATTAAATACAACAAAAGGAAAAGACGCAAAGATGGATTTTATCAAAGCTTTTAAGAGCGCTCTGAAAGGAGACGCATACATCATGGCAAGTGAAGGCGAGCCTACACTGCCTGAGGTACTCTAGCTTATGTCATTCTGGAGGAAAAAGGTGTCGCGCCTTGCTTATGGATGAAACAGTGGCGCAAATTGACGGAAAAGGAGGGATGGTTGGCGTTTCTGGAACACAGAACGTTCAATACGAGAGTTCTAGAGAATTTGAGGTGGATGTTAAGTGTACAAAAGCCACCTCTGAGGCCAGCTCAGTTCGAGGATTTAGCAATTTGGGATTTAATGGCTATTAAACAGAGACAACAGAAATTCAAAAGAAGAATAAAAAGGGCAGGAAATACTTTAGCTGAGGCTAGGTGGGACAATGAGAGCAAAATGTGGAGAGGAGGAATAGTTGACGGACTCAAATTGTTTCCAGCAATAGCACAGGGAGACGAGACGCAGGGGAAGAAAGCCACCTGTAAGACAGACAAGGACTCTAATAAGCCTAAAGAGACTAAGAGGTTTTGGATAGAAGAAGATGACTCAGATGAGGAGGAGTTTCTTAATCAGATATTACATGATCGCCCGCCACCTTATGCAGTAAACGACAATGTCCGAAGCACTAGTGCGGGCCCTGGGAACCAGACACAGGAGAAGGGAGTTACCGATACAGTACAGACTAGTGATACGGGTTTGATACAGAATGGTGTCAGTGTACCCACTGCACCAGACAGGCAGATACAGTTGCAACCTCCACCGCAGATACAGAGAATCTATCAAGACGTCCCAGTACTAGAGACTTCTACAAATCTGATAGTGCCGCCAGACCCGATAAATACAAAATCGAGGTTAGTACAGCTTGAGCCAACTCCACAATTGCTGCCCCAGCCGCAGCGACAGATGGTACTAGGGTATAATCTAGCAGCAGGACCTCCATTAGTATCTGCCCCGGCTTCAGAGAATCAAACTTTTGGAGTTGCTGCTCCACGGGGTTTGGGACCAGGTCAGACACCAGCTGCCATATCATTGCCATTTACTGTTGGTCTACCGGTGCCATTGTATGCACAAGGTAAGCCTGGAATGTGTGATCAGGGAGTAATGACCCAAGATGCAATAAGAGGAGGGTCCATAGGAACTCCCCAGTTAATGGCGCAGGGAGAGCAATCAGTTGAAAGACCAAGGTCTTTGTTAGACCTTAGCCCGGTTGAAGCCCCAATGGAGGCAATGAGACAGGCAAGGCGAGGTGTGCTAACCCCACAGACAATAAGTATGAATTAAATGAGTGGTTAGACAAGACTTATGCTTCACAAAAGACTGCAGTAACTGCAGAGAAACCAGAAAGGTCAGAGAAAGATAAGTACCTGAACTTTGTGAGACTGGGTGTGGAAGCTGCTGAACTAGTGGAAGGAACAATGGGGGTAAACAGATTAGAGTCATACACAGAAGCAGAATTGAGGTATCTGTGCCCTAAAATCACTAAAGAAGTAGGTGAGGTACATCAGAGGTTGGCGAACCTGGTAGACAAATACCATATCGATATTGAGAATACTAAACATTTGAAAAGAAGCTACAGATTAGACTTTGACTCAAAGGACTTCGCGCACATGAGGTCTACCGGAATGAAAGCGCATCTAAAAGAAATACTGCAAAGTGCTCAGATCTGGGGAGCCTTAGAAAAATGGGAAGGCAGATGGGCAAAGAAGAGAGATAAAGGGAAAAGCGATAGTCCAGGATCAAGTCAAGCTAAAGCTTCACCAGATACGGGATCAGTAAAGATGCTACCAATGAGAGAAACAGCTCGTGGGGTTTTAATCTATGTACCGTCGACTAGAGGAGACATTCTGCAATTCATAAATGATTATCCCAGGTTGAGGGAGAAGCCGATAGAGTGGTATCAGCAAACAGATAGGTTTGTGAAGCTTGCGAAGTGTCTCCGGGAAGACTTGAATACTTTGTTTGAGATCATCGTTCCACCTGACTTATGGCTTGAGTGCAAGAGAGGTTTAGACTGGCCGACAAAGGAGTCGGCAAGGGATAAGGTGAACAGAGCACCCTCTGAGGAGGTGATGAAGTACTATCATAAAGTGATTGAGTTTTTGAAGCAGAAAGTGTCACCGAAAGTGACAGATTGGCAGAAAATAGACCAGACCTCGCAGGAGGTTAAAGAATCGATCCATGCTTACTATGAGAGGTTGTTGAAAGCGTTCAAACATTACAGTGGCACTGAGACTATTGAGCCGAAAGACATGAACCATCTTGTGTTCAGATTTGCTGAAGGGCTGAGACTAGAGGTTAGCCAGATGATTAAGAATCATTTAATTTGTAAGCAAGCGAAGCCGATTGATGAGGTGTTGCAGTATGCGAAATACTGTAGTGACGAGATTGAGCTGAAGCAGAGAAAGTTGAAAGAGAAAGTGATGGTGATGCAGATAAGGGCAGCACAGGCAGGTATGCAGGGAAATGGAATTCAGCAGACGATACAGCAGCAACCGCAAGGGAATGGTGTGTTTCAGGCACAACTGAGAGGCCGAAGTCGAGGTTTTGTGAACCGCAGTCCAGACTTGAATACTGCTGTGGTTCAAAATGACGTTCAAGGGATGAAAAAGATGTCACCATGTCATGCGTGCGGGGGTGTGGGGCATTGGAAGCGGGAATGTCCAAATGCGGTGCATGATGGTGTTTTTCAACAAAGCACTGATGTCGGTACATTTCAAAATGTGAGCGGTCCAAAAATGAGAGGTCAAAATCAGAACTTCCAAAATAACATGGTTCAGATGCAGGGGTTACAGCCCATGCAGCAAATGCAAATGCCGCGTGTTCAACCAGCACAAATGCAGCAAGTACAACAGCAGGTTCCCATGGTACCTAGACAGCAAATGCAATTACTGTTAGCTCCAATGGGTCAGCAACAAGTGATGCTTCCTCAGCAGGTCGCAGGTCAAGTAGTGAGCCAAAATAATACAGTACAGCAATTCCCATTGCGTGGTGAAGATGGAATGAATGAGGAATGGTTGGTTGACAGTTCAGACAGTGAAGAGTGCAGGCTTGCAGCATCCCTAGAGGTAGATCAGAGGGGACCCTATGTAGAGGGAAAGGTAATGGGTCACAAGGTTTCCTTCTTGGTTGACACCGGAGCTACAAGCTCTACAGTCAGAAGTGCAGAGGTTCCGAAATTGCCACTTTCAGGGCGTACCATAAGAGTGGTAGGAGTAACAAACCAGTACTTGACAAATCCAATCACAAATCCGGTGCAAGTTGAGATTGGCAACTTCCAGGGACTGCATAAGTTTGAAGTCTGCGATTCAAGTCCTGTGTCCCTACTGGGAAGAGACTTATTATGCAAAACAAAATGTTCGATTAGCTGTTCCAACGATGGAATTGAGGTGCAGACAAACAGTGATGATGAAGGGGATGATGGTCAGTTTTCAGAGTTGGAGACAGAGACCGCGAATGAGGATTACCCATTGATAACCTTATTCCCGATGCTTACAGTGACTGACTTACCACCTGAGTTACAAGGAACAGTGACAGAGAAAGTGTGGGATTTGACAGGAAAGGAAGTGGGGTTGATAAAAGGAGAGGAACCAGTTAAAGTACAAGTGAAGCCAAATGCAGTGTTTCCCCAGGTACCACAATATCACATGGCACAAGATGTCCTTATTCAGGTGTCGCAAATAATTGCAGATTTTGTAAAGCAAGGAGTTCTGAAAGAGGTATAGAGCAGCCCATGTAATTCACCAATAATGGGTCTGAAAAAGCCTTGTGGGAAGGTTCGAATTGAGCAGGAATTAAGGAAAATAAATGAGATTGTGGTAAAATGTTTCCCCATAGTGCCAAATCCAGCAGCACTTATGTTTCAGGTTCCGTGTGATGCAGAATGGTTCACCGTTGTGGACTTGTCGCAAGATTTCTTTTCAGTGCCTCTTCATGAGGACAGACAGTTTTTATTCAGTTTCAAATTCCTGGACAAGGTGTACAGTTGGTGCAGAATTCCTCAAGGGTTTTCTGAGTCACCGTCCATCTTCAATCAGATATTGAAGCAGCATTTGGAGTCACTAGAACTGCCTTTCAGTTTGACTCTGGTGCAATACATTGATGACTTGCTAATTGCGTCCAGAACAAAAGATGACTGCAGGTATGACACAATTGCCTTACTGAATCATTTGGGAAAGAACGAACATAAAGTGTCCCCAAAGAAGTTGCAGTACTGTCAAAAAGAGGTGAAGTACTTAGGACACTTGATTGAGAGAGGGTTCAGGAGAATATCAAAGGAAAGGGTGAAAGCTATTTTGCAGATGAAGCCCCCGACAACAAAGAGAGATGTCAGGATGTTTTTGGGAATGGTGGGCTACTGTCGCCAGTGGATACCCAACTTTTTAATTATCTCTAAACCATTGATAAAGCTGACAGGCAAGGAGACAAAGGATGATCCGTACACCATAACTCTGTCCAAAGAAGAGCTTGAGTCATTCATGGAATTGAGAGAGTGCATGTGCAGGGCACCTACTTTGGGTATGCCTGATTACACAAAGCCTTTTCTACTGTTTTGGCATGAACGTGATGCTTGTTCTTTGTCTGTCGTGACACAGGTCCATGGAGGTGCAAACCGTCCTGTAGCGTATTTTCAGCTACCTTGGACCCCGTCGGTGCAGCCTTACCGGGTTGTTTGTGCGCAGTTGCAGCAGTTGGTCAAAGCCTCACGCCATGTGAAGGCATAGTGATGGAACATCCCTTAACAGTAATGGTTCCACATTCAGTTGAAATTCTGTTGACTCGAACTAAAACCCAGCACATGACAAATGCTCGACTTATCCGATATGAGACAATTATTTTGGGGTCACCAATTGTCTCCTTGAAGCGATGTACTGTATTGAACCCGGCAACTCTACTTCCTGTTGAAAGTGCTGAGATTAATAATGAAGAGGAAGTGGAGCATGATTGTCTTGAGGTAACAGAACTATGTACCAAGCCCCGACCTGACATTCAAGATACACAGTTAAAAGAAAATGACTGCATTATGTTTGTTGATGGATCCTGTTTGAGAGACTCAGTCGGAATACTGAGAGCCGGTTATGCTGTATGTACAATAGCTGGAATTATTGAAGCTTCTTGGCTCGAGAGAGTGTATTCCGCACAAATGGCAGTATTAATTGCCCTTACTAAGGCATGCCACGCAGCTGAAAATCTGAAAGTCACTATCTATACTGACAGCAGATATGGATTTGGAATTGTACACGATTTTGGCCAATTGTGGTCACAGAGGGGTTTTATGACCTCTTCTGGTTCTCCAGTGAAAAATGGCGAACAAATTAAGGATTTGTTACTTGCGATTCAGTTACCTCTTGAAATTGCCGTGGTGAAATGCAATGCTCATGTTAAATCACAAGACTTGGGGGGTCATTACAAGCTTGGCGGGCGGCTACCGCCGCCCGCCAAGCTGTAACCGCCGTGCGGACGCCAATGCGGACGCACTCCTGCGGTCCCCATTACAACATCCCCGCTGGGCCGGCGGGCGCAAACCTAGTTTACGCCCGCCGGCCCAGCGGGGATGCGGCCGCAACATAGGAGCCGGCTCCTAATGGAGCCGGCGGTGTTGCGGTCGTGCGACGGGTGCAGTAGCACCCGTCGTGCTTTTCACTGTCTGCTATGCAGACAGTGAAAAGCTGCATGGGGCCCTGTCAGGGGCCCCTAGGGGCCCCAGGACTCCCCTTACCGCCAGCCTCTTCCTGGCAGTGCAAACTGCCAGAAACAGGCTGGTGGTAGGGGAGTCATAATCCCCAGGGCAGCGCTGCTTGCAGCGCTGCCCTGGCGGATTATCACTGCCGGGGCTATAACGGCGGGAAACCGCCGGCCCCGGAGGTGCGACCGCGGCGCTACCGCCGCGGTCAAAATATGGGTCTCCGTACCGCCAGCCTGTTGGCGGTACGGACGCCACTTTAGCCCTGGCAGTCTCCGACAGCCAGGGTTAAAATGACCCCCTTTGTGTCAATGGGAAACGGCTATACAGATCAAGTCGCAGGGTTTTGCGCATTGAACTGTATATCGTTCAAGGATCAGTGGGAATTGTTACCGCAAACTGAAAATGAAACATGCTTGAACTTTGCATTAAGGGTGGTTGATACACTAGATTAGTTAAAATCACTACAGGGTCATGCTAGCAGAGAGGAGAAACGCTCCTGGCAGAGAATGCAATGTGTACAGAGAGCTGACGACTTATGGGTCTCAGGGGAGGGGAAACTGGTTTTGCCCAACAGTCTTTTGTCACAATTTGCAAGGCTTTATCATAGACAGGCATATCATGGGAGAGATGCAATGATCAGGTTATTCAAAATTGACTGGTTTAACCCAAAATTCAGACAAGCCGCAGAGGATTCTTGTCACAGGTGTATCATCTGTCAACAGATGAATGCAGGAAAAGGGACTGTGGTAACTTTGAGCCACATAGGGAGAGCTGGCGGTCCATTTAGTGCATGCAAATGGATTTCATTGAAATTCCTGTTTGTGGAGGATTGAGGTACGTGTTAGTGATTGTGTGTGTTTTCAGCCATTGGATTGAAGCTTACCCCACATGTAGAAATGACAGTCTCACAGTTGCAAAGTTGTTGCTTAGAGAACTAATACCCAGGTTCGGTTTTCCGGTCTCTTTAGAATCAGATAGGGGCAGATGCTTCGACAGTGAGGTGATTAAGCTCTTGTGTGCTGCATTAGACATTGAACAGAAGCTGAATTGTAGCTTCTGCCCTGAAGCCTCAGGACTAGTAGAACAAATGAATGGTACCTTGAAGTCGAGAATGGCAAAGATGTGCGCAGCCACCAATATGAAATGGCCAGATGCATTGCCCTTAGTGCTAATGTCGATGAGAAACACCCCTAATAAGAAGACAGGACTATCACCCCATGAGATCCTTGTGGGCAGCACTATGAGGCTGCCCGCAGTACCCGCAAATGCTCTTGTGAATATCACGGATGATATGGTTTGGCTGATGTGGTTCGCTCTTTTTCCCACCAGGTGGAGGCCAACACATTGCCACCGACCAGTGATCCAGGTCACACACTGCAAACCGGTGGCTGGGTGGTTGTCAAGAAGTACGTGAGAAAGTCGTGTTTGGAGCCGGGTTGGAAGGGGCCATATCAAGTAATACTGACAACAACCACTGTTGTGAAATGTCCAGGCGTTCCAAACTGGATACATGCCAGTCACACAAGGAAGGTAACATGTCCGACTGATGAGGAACTTGAAGTTTCCAACTCAGCAATTCCAGAGAAGGAAGTCTCAGGGCCAGAAAACAGCCAAGGGAGAACTGAGACTACAGGAGAGCCCACTGAGGACGTCCTAGTCCCTCAAACAGTAAACGAGTTCGAGGGAGGTGACAGTGAGCCTATCTCAGCAGAGGCAGCAGGAGAACTAAATCAAGGAGAAGTTCTCCCAGAAGTAGACGGGCACGGGTTAGAGCTTAAACCTGTTACAGACCCAGAAGAAGATGAAGGGGAAATAGTAGAGAGAAGTCAAAGCACACCGGCATCCCCTGAGCCAGTTGCAGGTCCGTCAAGAGAAAACACCACAGCACAAGAGGAGGGTGCTGTTCAGCGTCCTGAAAGGACAAGCAGGAAGAAGACGCGTAATAACTGGCCAGAGAAGCAGGCTGCGAAAGAAAAGGTCGTAGCAGGTGAAACAATAACAGAAGAAACTGATACATCCCGAGTAAAGGATCCAAGTGAAGGAGAATTGCAAAGCGAACGCAGGTTGAAAAGAAAGAGAACTGCATGGGCATATGCAACGACATCTGAATGGAAACAAGAATTCTTAGCGTTCTGTTTTGATCGAGAAGTACCAGGTCAATACTACGGTACCTGAAATCAATCAGAGGAAGAGACTGTATTAAAATTGAAATTGAAAGCTGAAAAGCTGAGAAAGAGACTTATAAATTGCCGGATGTGACACTGATAACCTGAATTGACTTTGAAACCCGATTATGACAAGCTGCTAACCTGATTGACAAAAGGGTCCTGGAGTGAGTGAAAAGCTGTAAATCCACGCAGAGAGAAAGAGAAACTTTACATCAAGAACAAAAAAAGAGAGAGCTTTTAAATTGTCCTCAAGTTGATTGTTTGCTTTTAAGTTATTCTGCTATCTGTTTCTTTACAGACAATGGCTTATAACAGAGGTAATAGCAAGAAGGGTAAAGTGTGTGTTTGGTTAAGTGTTATATTAGGTATTGTGTGTGCAATAATAATTGTAGGTGTGATTGTGGGAATGCAGTGGTTGGATAAGAAAGCGACTAACAATGCTTCAAAACCTGAGACTACAACACTAACACCGTGGAAAAAAGTTTGAGCAAGATACAAAACACTTGCATGAGGGAACTAACTCAAAAGGGGAACTCTCTACTAATGTCTTCTATCGCTTGCTGAATGAGTATGTTGAGACCATGGATGCGAAAAAATGTTAAGTGTGCACAAAGATTCCTTCATTAGTACAAGAAAGGGTCACTTATCATAGTCTTCCATTAACTTACGGGATAAGTTGTAGTTTACTACTAACAAGATTCTATAAGCAAGAGCATGTGCAATACTTTTATTCAAATTTGGATGTGGTGTTTTCTTTTGTGCCAGTGATTGAGTTTCTGAACAAATTAGCTAAGGAGCATAGTATAAAGGTAGTTAGGGGTTTCTTTGAACCGACACTTACATTTGGGACAGTTTATGCACACCGCAATAATCTGTCTTGCTTATTAACACCTGTAGAGAAAAGCTTCTTAGATCACACTGATGATAGACGCAAAGCTTTGAAAGAGCGACTAGAGAAAGGGCTAGAGAAACGCACATATGCAAATGATTATGCTTACACTGCAATAAAGACACAAGGAAAATTAGCTATAGATGCATTACATGTAGGAAGGCTTTGTATATATAGGCCGAAATCTGAACATGACACTTTATTTGTGGGAACGAGTGAATGCAGGCATGTGTTTTTATTTCAGAGTAAACGGACATTCATGTTGAATGGACAGGATCCAGCAATCCCTGGGATCTATTATATCTGTGGACTTAATGCTTATTACCGTCTCCCTAAGGGATGGTACGGGACATGTTATTTGGGGATAGTTTTCCCGAAGATTTACCAGATTGATGACTTAAAGAAAATACCCAAAGCGTCTGAATTACAACATGCTAGACAAAAACGAGAGACAGCAGCTGCTGTCGTTGGTGACATATTTGGAGCCATAATTCCTTCAGTAGGAGTTATCTTAAACTCCATAAAGATTTGAAAGTTGTCTACTATTGTGGATAACATGCTGACAAATTTTACAGGGACTATACTCCTGAAGGATACTGAACTTGCTGCGGAAAGAGCTATGACTCTTCAAAATCGGCTTGCTTTAGACATTCTTTTAGCAAAGAGCGGCGGAGTCTGCAAGATGCTCAACGAGCGTCATTGTTGCTCGTATATACCAGATAATAGTAAAAAGATTAGAGGTATGCTTACTAACCTAACTAGAGATAGTGCAGATTTGAAGGATTTGAAGGAACCTGGAGTGTGGGAGAAAGTGGGAAAAGGAATTGCCAGAGTAGGGAGCTGGTTTAGCAACATTTGGAATGGGGTTCTTGCAGAAATATTAGGGGGTCTATTAATTGTTCTGGCCTATTTATTAGGTTTATGGGGAGCATGCAAAATTAATTATAAAATTAGAAGAAATTGGACAAAGAGAAAGTAGAACAATTAGGAAAGTGAAAGGGAGAAAATGTTTAATGAAATTTGGGAATTTTCACACAAGGGACAAGATGTTGAAATGCGCATTATGCGCAAGGTGAAAAATGAAAGTGAAAGGTCGAAAAGGGAAAGGTTTGTGTGATGACGAACGTCATCAGAGTAGGGACTGAGAGAGCGTAGCTTATATAATCTATATTAACATGAAATGTTTATGAATTAATGTGTGATAATGCCGCATAGAAACTGTAATAGTGAATTTTGCTTAAACGTGCACTTGAAATGTGACCACGGGTAGTGCCGCCAATATATACGTGGACTAATAATGATAACTAAAATGTTTATGAATTATTATACTGAATAAGTTTATACTAATTATTAATAATTGTATTATTGAATTTGTGCTGAAATCCTTGTAGGCCTTAAGTTAGCATGAACCGAAGCTTAGCTGCTTGGCTCTCATATTAAATGTATTTTTCCTATCTTGCAGTGTGCTGACTCACAAAAGGACATGACCCCTTGTTTTCTTCAAACTAGAAGCTGAATGTAATCATAGCAGATCCGTTCTCACAAATTCTTCATTGCTTGTAGAATGATATTAGACAAAATGGAACAGTGTAGATTAATGTAATATACAAAGTCATCCAAACCTGTAAAGACAATGGAGCTACTGACCAAAAGATGTGCAAAGAATTACAGAAGGATGAAATCATACTGGACGCGCTACCACTGAAGACATTAATCATGTGGACCAATGAAGTGTCTATAAAATAATATGGGGTGAAAGATCAATGACCCTATGCAGTTTCCAATTGGATAAAGATAGTGGGGTATAACCAATGTCCAATGAAATTTTAGGGGAATGTACAATGAAAAAGGGATAAAAACCCATGACACGGGGAGCCACTTAGGTGGGTTAGGGAGATGCTATTGATTTTATCCAGAAACTTTGTCACTCTGTTTGGTGACTTTTGCTGATTTTGCTTAGAACCATCCTCGCCCTTAGATTGCCCATTTTACACTTTACCTCCTTATGAGGGAAGTGTCCATTTTGCCCGGGAGCTGAGTTCTGACTGATGGCGATTTGACTGATGTCCTGAAGACGAAGACTGAACCTGTGTGCTGACCTAAACTTTGGAGGGTAATTATGACAATGCATTTGTGATTTGTCTGTTTGCTTTTCCTTTCTAGGTACCAACTGCTTACTTTTGACAGAGACCACAGTTAGATGTTTTCCAAATTGGTGATCTAAATTGTTTTGAATGAAGCCCAACATGCCAATGCTAACCAGTAGTTAGGACAGGTGTTCACTATATTGACGCAAATAGACAAACGACCGAATCTATGCTTTGTTGAACTGACGCGTTATTGACACTCTGCTAAATTGATCTATGTTTACGCCGTGTTATGTTTTGATGTTTGTAATTCTCGCCTTAATGAAATCTTATCAAAGTTGCCATATCGTGACTATGCTATTATGTTTCTTGGTTTTGAGATTAACACATCTGCTTTTAGAATTATAACCAATAGGGAATAAAACTCAGAAAATTCTACTAAACTGGAGTGGTTATTCATGACTGCAAGGTCATGGTAGTGTTTTGAATTGATTATTGACTTTGACTAAAGTGAAATGTATTGTTGTGATAAATATTGATGACATTATAGACGTATTGATTGACATATTGATTAGTTGTCTCGTCCTAAGGTGTCTCTCAACTGGGTCAAAAGATTCATTGGCCTAAAAGGAGTCCTGATGTGTAATAAATTATCATAAAGGGACGCGTTAACAGTTCGGAGGGACACACTATGTGCACCCACTTTACAGAGTATGAATACCATCAGCTTGCCGGGCGAAGTGCTAACAGTTGTGACAGCGACTGATTTTAGCTGCAGGGCAGACTTAGGGGCATATTTATACTCCGTTTGCGCCGAATTAGCGTCGTTTTTTTCGACGGAAATTCGACGCTAAACTAACGCCAACTAACGCCATATTTATACTATGGCGTTAGACGCTTCAGGCGCCAAAGTGCCCGGAGAGTGCGTCATTTTTTAGCGTGAACCCCTTCCTTGCGTTAATGATATGCAAGGGAGGCGTTCCCGTCTTAAAAAATGACTCCCAGGCCTTTACGTGGTATTTATACTCCCGGGCAAAAATGACGCCCGGGAGTGGGCGTGGCCAAAAACGGCGCTTTTGCGCCGCTTTTTAACGCCTGGGTCAGGCATGGTGTTAAGGGACAAGTGGGCTCAAAATGAGCCCAGAGTGCCCTCCCCTGCCCCCAGGGACCCCCCCTGCCACCCTTGCCCACCCCAGGAGGACACCCAAGGACGGAGGGACCCATCCCATGGACATTAAGGTAAGTTCAGGTAAGTATTTTTTTTTTATTTTTTTGTGGCATAGGGGGGCCTGATTTGTGCCCCCCTACATGCCACTATGCCCAATGACCATGCCCAGGGGACAGAAGTCCCCTGGGCATGGCCATAGGGCAAGGGGGCATGACTCCTATCTTTACAATGATAGGAGTCATGTTGATGGGGGATGGGCGTAGAAAAAAAATGGCGCAAGTCGGGTTACGACGATTTTTTCGACGTAACCTGACTTGCCCCATTTTAAGACGCCCATACGCCATTTTCCCCCTACGCCGGCGCTGCCTGGTCTACGTGGTTTTTTTCCACGCACACCAGGCAGCGCCGGTCCGCTTGCGCCGGCTAACGCCATTCCATAAATACGGCACCCGCATGGCGCTTCAGAATGGCGTTAGACGGCGCAAAATCTTTTGACGCTAAACTGCGTTAACGCAGTTTAGCGTCAAAAAGTATAAATATGGGCCTTAATCTGTAGCCGCAAAAGGAGAGTAGTCTGGTGACATTTCCTGTGTACGTTTTCCTGTCAATACCCTCTAAGAGCTGCAGTCCATATGTGTTTGACATGGAAACTACATTTTTGTTTCGTCAATGCTTAGACATATATTGTTACATCTGTCTAGTGCCATAAAATTGGATCGAGTTGCTTTTCTAAAAGATGTATTAATCTAAGCATACTGCTCTATTCTCATACTTCACTGTCCTCTGCAGTACCAAACATTATACTGTGCATTCATCAGGGTTAAAACAATAGTAACTGTTCCACGAATAATACGGCAGTGTTTTACCTGATCCATTAACCACCAAATGTCCTTTGTGCGAGAGCAATGTCCTCTACAGTAAAAAAAATACTAAACTAAAAGGGATAATGCAATGTAGCAAAGTTCTGACCAGATAAAACACGTGTCCATGGTTACTGAAGTGGTGTGTTGAGGTTCATTTTCAAATCTAATTGAAATGACGTCAAGGCTGGTTCTAAACAGCGTGCAAAAGCACAAAGGGTCCCTGGCTGCAAAGCACTGTCCAGCTCAGCTTGACAGTAGAAGCTTGTCAGGGTGAGAGCCATTGCAATATTAGCTTGTCGAGTACACAATGAAAGGCTTAACGTTGTTTCAAACAGTAAAGAAGCATCTAAACAATAGTTCAAACTATTAAACTAGAAGCATTAATTTCCTGGTTAGTAAAGGTTACGCAAAGTACGTTTGTGGTTTTCTTAACACAGACCTTTATTATGAGTCGAAGTAACCCTGGCGCGTGAACCTTGATTCACAAAAATGCCAGGGGTACTGGAAGTGACATCGCATGTCCTTTGACCCAGTAACATCACAGGGTGAGCCTCCATTCTAGATGACACAGAAATAGGTATCATTTGCCAATTGGCCCCCATTTAGCTAAATGAAGTGGCATATAGGAAGTGGCTATACAGTACTTTCATTAAAAAAAAAGCTAGGACAGACTACTTAATCATTGTAATTCCATCCTTCTTTTAATGCATTTAGGTATGCCACGCTGCAAGTTTTATCCCAACTTAGCAGTATAATATTTTCAAGGACGGTGAAAAAAATGAAACATCAGCTGGTAATTTTTCCACTTTGAAATCTTAAAGCAGCAAATTCACTTCAAGCAGTTTAGCACTGTCAAAACTAACCATATTTGATTATTAAAGCAGGCAGAATTAGATTTACACTGTTATACAAATATATAAATAATTAGCCGCCAAATTCTCGTGTGGTTTTACTGGATGGAATTGTAGCCCATTAAAAACTAGTCCACCACTGTACCGCAAAGATGCTGCAGACCTTTGTGCCTCCGGACAGTAATGTTCTTGAAAAACAGCGAAAGATGTCAATAACTAATTCTTTCTTAAATGATCTCATGTCACTCATTGTCTCTCAAAATGCTCTTCCTGCAGCCACCCTCTCACTTCATTGCCTTTTGTTTGGTTTCTATGTCCTCTTAATTTTGAATTTATTTTATAATGTTTGCAATTTTGACAAACATCACAATTTTTCTGGACCTTCATGTGTACCTTTTCCCATTCTTTTTGACTTTACATTTTTCTGTTCTTGCTACCAACCCTACCCTAAATCTGTAATCATTCTACCTTTACATATTTCTATTCTTTTTTAAAACCCCTGCCCAAGTTGCAATTTTGTTGTGCTTCTTCCTTCCTAGCAAAGTTCAGAAACCGACAAGGGTGTTACTTGTATGGGCATTGTAGCTGGTTGGACCTTGGGCTTAGGCCCCAGCTTCATCACAACTGACAAGGTAATGGCTTGCAATGTGCCTAACACCGTACCCCAAACTACCATCTCCTTAATCACACATTGACCTAGACCACATACCACTCACACAACATCTTCACAGATAAAGACTCAATCCCATTCCCATCTGGCTAACCATCAATCAGCCTTAAACTATAGAACACACCCTTGATCTCACGTTCATCAGTGCACACTGATCAGTAATTCATGCTTGAGGCATCACATATCCCATCACCTAGCAAAATCTTGATTCATTTTTCATCACAGAAAAAAGGATCATCACACCATTCTTGCACATCCTAGATGCCCCTTACCAGAGGCTATAGCACCCAACATCCAGACCATCCTTATCAGAAGAGAGGAGATCTTACTATTACAGCTATAAGTCCTCCTGTTCCTTCACTGTAGGGAAGCAACCAACCCTCAATTTCATGGAGTCCTAACATGCTACTTGCCATTCTTTACAGCTAACTTTGCACCTTTGGATCTCATTTATACACATCCTAGACAAGAGAAGCATAAAACACAAGAACCACAATGTTCCCCCTTAGCAACACAGTGTGGTACATCATGTCATATAAGCAACACACTAAAAAGGCCACATTCTCAACCTTGTGTTCTTGGCATCACCATGCATCCAATGGAAGTATGCCATGCTGTTAGCTTTAGCAGATATCCTTACCATTCCAAATCAACCCGATCAGCATCCAACCAACAGATTTTGGTCAATCCAAATAAGAAAAGTAAACCTTCAGATTCTGCAAATACTTCTTTGTAAAAATTCAAAGCCTGTGAATCGTCTCTTACCGTGACATCTCCACATTTCAAGCAACACCTGATGAATGGCTTGCATTTTTTTCCTTATGTACCCTACATCTCATTGCACTTCATTTGTTCCTGTATTCATATGCATATTTCTCATTTATAAATGTGTGTTTCAGTTAGTATTAATTTCACATGCTTATCAAATATCATTTGTTTTAATATACGTTGATAGTGAGCCAATTGTTAATATGTTTTAGTATAGTTTGATATTTGAAACAGATGTTAGTGAATGTGCAACCAGTATTTGTATGCTAATTTCTGAATTCTACATCATAAATCACAGAGTTTAACATTTTCACATTAACCATAAAAGGGTATTTAAATCTGATATGGATACATCTTCAGAGAGACTTTTCTTCAGCTTTCCTTCAGAGCTTCATTGAGAAGTGTACTGCCAAAATCTTAGCTGAAGGACACAGGCTCTTAAGGCCAGGCCATATCTGCCTTTTTCTCAGCTCAAAAACATCAAAATACAGACAGATTGCTGCCTGAAAATAATTTCATTATCCAGACAAGGTATGCATCTCAGAGGCAGCCTACAAATCTCAGATGGGCACTTTGGTGCTAAGAAGGTTTAGCCAGGGGCTGTAAAGAGAAGGGTTACATCAAAGACCATAAATAAATGAATACCTTTAAAAAGTTGAAAATCTTTTTAATATGTTGTCTAATTACCTACTTTAATGCCACTAATTTGTTTATTTTATAGTTGCACCTATTCATATATTCTGCACTAGGCGAGGGCTTCTATTTTGAATAAAGCCTCTAAAAGATATAATATAGATTTAAGACGCATGTATCCCTCCATGGGAAAAGAGGTTTAAGAACTCTTTTCGATAACATAAACAGTTCTGTAGAACCACAGGACTGATCATTGCCCAATCCATGCATTCAATGAATGGGAGGTTTATAGGTTGCAGTCTGCTTGGTTTGGCACATTGGCTAGTCCTGCACTTTCCAGAGGGTTTTGCATTTCCGTATTTGTATGTAAGCCTGCAAAAACATATAATGGCACACAACTCAGAAAAGAGGTTTGAGTACCCTTGGGAGACACACACAGGACTTTACCAATAATTAACAATGCCTGTTGTAATATTGTTTTCCCCCTAAGTACAATGAGGAGATTTATTTTGACTTTAGAGTTTTCTTGTGTTTCACTAGTAAAATATTTTCCAGTTCAATTAAAGTTTGAATCTCAGTTTGAATCCATGCGAAAATGGCAGCAGCATATTTTGTGATATGCATATGTTTTAATGGCCTGTTGACACAGTGCCTCATGGGACGAAGGTTTCTCAAGGTGGGGGTTGAAGTAATTGTAGTAGTTACAGAGCATCAGGATGCCATTATAAATGTTTTACTCATGGATTGAGATTGATCTTGTAGAATCAAACACTAGTCTGTCCCAACCCCTGAAAACTATGAACCCTATCATAGATTGGAAGTCCCAGCACAGTGTTTCAACAACATCAAAAGTGGTCTGAGGGGCACTTACCACATGTAATGGATCCTATTAAAATGGGCTCTTCAGGCCTTCCAGGAGCTACTTGACCAGTATTATCTATTGAATTAGACAACTTTGACAGAATGTGCTACAGACTATAGGGGCTGGTATGTTAGTTCCTTCTTCAAAAAAGGATACTGCTCCAATGAAGACAATTAGTTCACACACTGTTAACATATCCACCAAGCATAATGAAATCTCTTTATGGATCAATTGTAAAGGCAAGGTAAGGAAGTAAATTATTAACTGAGGTGGATGGTAGTCGACCACAAGTAATACAGGCACTAACCTGTTAGGTCCAGGCAAATGTTTAAATAATATAAACTTTACCACAACCCCAGCAGCTGTGGCACAGAGCTAACACGCTTAATTTAGAGAAAATGTGTAAAGTATTACAACTACCAAAACACTAAATAGTCACAAATGTAGCACAATAAAAATCTCTATTTCATCAATAAAAATAGAGATAATGCAATAAACAAAATAGCAACAAATATTCATTAGGGGAACTAGAGATAGAAATTTTAAAGTGCAGTGGCAAGCAGCAATCACTGTTCACAGTTGATGGGGACCTAGGTGTGATTTGTTACTGACCAGAATGGAGTGCACGTCAGATGCACCAAGGGGGTCATTCTTGGTTAAAGATTTTACCTTCCGACCCTCTGAAATGGAAGTTGAAATCCTCCAGCGGGGTAAGATTGAAGTGTGAATTCAGCAATGTCCTCTCACTGTTGTATATCCATTGCACGCGGTCCCACTGAAGCTGCTTCTTTTGGCAAGAAAAACTAAATTTTCCTGTTTGCCAAAGTCCTCTCACCAGTCAGATACTTTATGGGCCTTCACCTAGTCAAGATTTCAACAGTTGGACTAACAGCCTGATTTAGATCTTGGCAGAGGGGAATACTCTGTCACAAATGGATATGCCGTCCACCGTATTATGATCCTATTATATATCCTATGGAGATAATATTATGGTGGATGAGTTACCTGTCATGTTTGTGACAGAGTATTCCATCTGCCAAGATTCAAACCAGGCCCTTAGTCTCTTTTTTGTAGCTCAAAATCCTCCAGTGACGCAAGTTTGAAATCTGAATTTAACAAAGTCTTCTAAAAATGGGACACCTTTACTGAAACATGCCCCTGAAGCCTGAAGGTCTCGGAAATCCAAAATCCTTCTAATGTACAAAGTTTCAGATGTAGAGGTCTTGTCTAAGGCTTTTAAGACCTCAAGGATATCAATTAGGAGCCAGAACTCACTCCAGTGGAAGCCTACAGCACAGTCCACTCCAGGCTCCCAGTTCAACTGACATGAAGCCAGAGGCTTAAAAATATGAGATGAGGAGTGGGTGTTTAGCACTTTGAGGCATAATGTATTTTAAAGACTCTACAAAATAAAGAAAGAGATGTCTGCAGAAGTACAGCATCCCCTTTACATATGTGTTTATTCATTCTAAACATCTGGTCAGTCACTTATATCTATCCTTATATTCTGCTGTGCTTCTGACTCAATGATAGATCGTACCCCAGATAAAAAGTTGAAAGTCCTTTATAAGTCATATCAGTATGTGCAGACCACAAACAATGGCATATTCTGTTCCCACCAGCTCTCACCTTATTCAAGTTGCTTCCAAATTGCTTACTCAAAGTGCTTCCATGCCACGTGGATACATTGACCTAAACAAAGGACAATGTTTCTGTACGAAATTGGATTATTAGTTATGCAGGATGTGAAACTTGCACAAGAAATAGGTCCTCACTTGTCTCCTTACTGGAAACAAAGCACCCTATTGTAGCACCTGACTCTCTCAGGGAAGCATAGCAGATCAGTTCTAGGTCTGCTCAGTCGAGGTGGTGTGGGCTAGCAATCTCCACTTGCTGACACGCAATAACTGCACTCAGATAATGGCATTCCAGTCAGTGCATTGTTTTTAAAAGTTATTTTATCACACACAACACTAAATACTACATATTAATTTAAAAATATGTACATCAGGTAGATGGACTTACCTTTGGTGACATTCTGAAATCACATTTGAACCATAGTGAGTCATGCCTCCCCAGAATCAAAGTACTCCCCCCATCTATACTGGATAGAGCATCTCAATATAGAGAGTTAAAAAAAAACAGGCGTATTGACTCTGTCAAGGTGTCACCACATCAATAAATGAGGCAAGCCTATTGGCTTTTCCAAGTGGTCACCTTATATGAGCCTAAAGAAACTTGTTGCCCAGCATTACCTCTGGCTGCCAAAAATCATCCTTGCAGCTACCAAGGCTTGTCTGTTGCCAGCCTGGAATCCAACGGCCACACAAAGTTCACAAACTCAAGAGCACCCAGCCTCCCAGCATATACGCTGACATCACCAGTGACCCCTCTCCTGCGGATTTGCAGCCTGAAGGAAATGACTTTGACTGCAACAGCAAAGCATTTTTGGCATGACCAGCCCCTTGATTGACAGCTAGAAGCCACCACTGCACCCGGAGCCGCCAGACAAGGTGGTGAAGTTCCAACTGTTTATTACTGCTCCTGGCCCCACCCAAAGACCTCTACTTCCGAAGGGTAGAGTATGCGTCCACCGCCAGTCCATTTTTTAAATAGAGTGCAAAATGCACCAGCCTCTGTGGGCCATTCAGCACCAAGGACAGTCAAGTCCCTTCTGCAACCGGACTCCCTGGGCAAGGTAACTAAAGTCTGACTGTTGAATCTTGGTCTAGGTCCCCACAGAACCTTAGGTTCTCATGGGTTTGTCAGAACTCACCCTAGAAGTGCCCGAGTTCACATAGCTATTTTCCCCATTGACTTCAATCGAAGCCCCTTGAACCTACAAAATACTGTATTTTCTAAGCTCTTAAACTACGCTTGTACAAAAGCTACAAAGTTTGTTTTGGTGTCTAAACAAAGCTTGAAATCTAATCTATTTTTCTGAATCGGTGATGGAATTCTATCGAGTTGTGTCATTTACGTTTCATAAACTTTTTTGTTTCATTTTTTAAGAGTAGGCAGTGGTCCATAGTAGTTTATCAGAAGAATTGCAAAAAGTACTATATATATGTGTGCAGAATTTCATTTAAAAATATTTTACCATTATTTACATAATTTAATTTATTTTAATTGTTTCAGTTGTAATATATTTATGGACGTTTTGATTAAAAATTTTCTCAAACCAGAAAAAGATCATACTTTCTTGTCTAGCTAGACAAGTTCCATTAATATTTCAGGACTATAAGGTTTATGCAGTTGCCTAGCCATTTTAGTTATAGCTCCATGCACGTTAGTTTAACACAGTAGGCCACTGTGCACTTTAACCTAGATATATTTTATTCGGCTTCGCATTGTTATTTTTACAATAACCAGTTTTACGGTCTTGTTTTATTTTCATCTATCTTACTTTTTTTGCTTAGCCCAGCACTGTGTTCTCAAACAAGACATTCTTGATCACTCTGTGCTTCATTCAAGGCTACAGTTTGGTACATTGCCAGTGAACGTAGTAGAAGTTTAGTCACCAACATTCATAGAAAATACACATCCTTACGTAGGGACATTTTCTTAGAACATCAGCTGTGTTATTATAAAAACACTTCCTAGTCCCATTACACGTATGAGGGAGATTCCAGCCAGGGAACCACGACTGTGTGCTGATTGCTGAATGCTTCGCTACAGAATCTAACGCACACCACAGGCTTTTGCTCAGGTATGAGGGTTGATGTCTTCCCGGGGGAACCTGAAAGGCAGAATTAGAGCTTAACACGCTGTGCTCAGATTATGACTTAAATAGGAAATAGTCCATCGGTTATAGTGACAATATGATAGCGTTATTCTTATGCTTCACTCTTCTCGTCACCATTTTAATACTGTCATGTTGTGTCGTCCTGGTTATTGCAGCTCATGCTTTGCTATCTAAGATGCAGTCGTTTTATTAAACCAATCATTGAAACATATACTGCTTCTGTTTGCCATTTATATATGAGACTGAATTGTGAGAGAACCGGATGCGACCTGAGTGACCACGACTTCCCTGAGAAGCCTAATATGTCATGCGCTCGGCTGCCCAATCATCCCTATCCTTTGGTAGAGATGAGGCACTGCTAGTTAGCCGGAGCAAAACCCGGATTTGGAGCGACTGGTTTACCCACAGTGGGTCAGACTCAGTCTCCCACACCGTGGACGATCTTGCTGCTTAAAATCCAGTAGTCTCATTAGAATAATGAGAGCCTTCGCGACAATGCTATCATTTTTCTTAACAGGTTACCTAAAGTTCTGGATTGTATTGTTCAACATAATAAACCTGGATTCATGTGATGGAGTTTATCTTCTTATAATACACAAAACACTATTAGTCAAATTCTATCACCTATAAGCTCTTTCAATACCCCCTTTGACATTTTAGCACAATACAACGAGAGGGCATTTGATAGAAAAACCTTTGGTTTTTGTGTTTAAAACTTCCAAATGGTGGTCCAAACTTCATAAATATGATCATTGCTCTATATATTGGACCAAAAAACAATTTTAATATTTTAATTAATTGTCACTAGGCAATGGTATCCTTTATCCCTCCTTTTTTTTAATTAGTCATCATATATTTGCTCAATTATATTCTCAATGTCAATGAAATAAGGGCACCTGTAGACCTGGGTGGAATTTTCAATTCAGCTTGCGGAATTGGAGAAATTTGGTGACTCCGAGTTATTCTTCTAACACTGTGTTCCTGCCAAATTCCGTCAATTGACATGTGGTGGAATTATTTTCCAGTTTGAACGTGCTACCAAAAGAGACAATGTGAGCATCCAGAATGGGTGATGACAAGTGCAAGTGTGATTTGTCATCCCCTAGTGATTTCTGGTTGCAATCAGGGCTACCAAGAAGCTTTTCTAACATGGGTGGTCAGAGTCAGACAGATGCTTCTCTAGTAGATTTTCTAATCAGGAAGCAGCAAAATGAACTCAAATTACTTTTTTGAGTAGGTATTTGTGCTACTGGAGGTAAAGAGCAGTGCAACATGCATTTTCCTCCCATTGGTCAGAACTTCGCCGAATCTCACAGACTTTTTATGTAACTCTGTAGGCATGAAAATAGTGTGAGCCCTGGAGACAAGTGTAACTGTGCATTTTAATGTGTGACATTTACAAACCATTTAACATATGTTGGGTTATGTAATGTGTGAGATCATACGCAGTGCATAGTGGCAGTACAAGTTATAGTTAGCTCAGTAAAACATAACTGGTAAAGTTCAGAGTTTTTTTAAAACATTTGTTTTTCCTGTTTTATCAACATAAATTATGGATACCCAGTATCCCAACACAAAACATTACCGAGAACATCACAGAGACCTCCTGGAACAGTTAACATACTTTGATGTAGTTAGGGTACGTAAAATTCCAGGGGGGGTAATAGAGAACTCTCACTCAGAAGACCTGAATCCAAGTATATTCTTGATCTGGAGACCCAGTATCCAGATGACTTAAATTTGGAAGAACTTATAATTTTTTATAATTGTGATTTCCTTCCTGGTTATTCATGTACTAAATATTTGGTTATGGTCTCCTATACATATGGAACATTGTATTATAGATATTTTTAATTCACTTATATTACAGTTTCCAGGATAATGAACGTATTTACTGTTATGGTAGTTTGAGGAGGTTTTTTAGAATTAATCATATCTGTGTATGAACTTTGCCCATTGTTTTAATGTTTAATTGGTAGATAGCAGAGATTGACCTGTGTAAATATAATATTTCTCTCTTTACTCTTAAGGAAAAGCCTGAAGTCACACGTGGTAAAGGTATTTGGTTTCTGGTTGGCAGAGGTATGCACCCTGTCCATGCAGGAACCACAATACTAGTCGGAGGAAGTCACATATAAACCATAAATTACCCTATGCGGAAGTGAAAAGACAGCACAAGAAAAACATTTAGAAAAATGTAATACATTTTACTAAATGTATTTGACATCAAAACAACTAAATCTAATTAGTAGAACCAAAGACTTGCAATTTAAAGATTTAAGTCAAAATGATGCTTAAAAGCACAAATCGACAACTGTGGTTATTTGGTCAAGAGAACTGGGACAAAGTCACAAGCTCAGGCCAACCATGATGGGGCATGCGCCGGGTACAGGGGTCAGATTATTCCCATTAAGAATTGTACCTTATATCCTTGACGAGAAGCGCTATGTTGGTTCCAATGATTAGCTACAAGAGCTGTGATGTGAGGTCCTGCGACAAGTTGTGTTGTGTTGCCTCGGCTCTGATGAGGAGCTGTGAAGGTTGTTATGCAAGCTTCTCCATTGAGTTGCACCAGTTCTGATGGGGAGCTGCAAGTTGCTGTGATGTGAGGTCCTGCGTCGACTTGTCCTGTGGTTCATCAGTTCTATTGAGAATGATACTGAGGAGCTGCATAGGCTATGGTGACTGGTCCTGCAGCATGTTGTGTCACACTGCATTGGTTTTGATGGAGCCCAAAATCAGGGTGGCACAGCACCTGTAGCTTTAGCCAAACTTCCAAAGGTCCTGGACGAGGGGGCACAAATTTTAGGGGGGGGTTTCAGGACTCATTGCAGGCAGAGTCCAGATGGAGGATACCAGAGTGCTGGAGCTTTCTTATGTCTCTGTAGCTACATACAGGACGCCAGCCAATTGGCCCTTGGAATCACTGTGGTGATCCTGAATTCAAGGAGCAAGTCCAGTCCTCCTTCTTTAGGCAGCACTGCAGTAGGGCAGTCCTTATTGCAGAAGGGCAACGGGGTAGTCTTATCAGCAGGCTTTAAAGCAGTCTCTTTTCTGAGTCTTCCACAAGTTCATAAGTGATCTGAATTGGGGGCCTGAGAGGTTCATTTGTATACCTCATGTCCACTTTAAAATGAAAGGATTGTCCAGTGGTTCCCCCTACAGAAGTGTCTGGAATTCCCTGCCCCCTGCCCTGGCCTCAGTTTGTCTGCATGCAGTGTGAAGTTCTTTGTGTGTGAGCTGAACCAGTTTCTTTGAAGAGAGATTAGGGCTGTGCGCAGCCCCACCTCCCGTCCAGGATCCAGTCCCTCTACTGTGTAGCTAGCTGGTTCTCAGGCAGGTCGCTCCCCTCACCGCCTCACAGCCTCCAGCGTGACCGCTCTCACTCCTGTGCCCTGTGCTCCTGTGCCCTGACTGCCTTTTCCCGCCTCCAGTGACCTAGCGCCAGCGCCCTCTTCGTTGTGCCCGAGTGCCTGTGTCCGCTCTTTCTTCTGTACCCCGAGTGCCTGTGCCCCTGGTATTGTTCCACTGTTTTGTATTGTTTTTACCTTGTTTGCCCTTACCGTGTTCTTCTCTCTTCCAGCCTCGTCGCGTCACCCCATCGCCGCCCGTTCGTTTCCCGCCGCTACACTCCGGTAGCTCCGCCCCCTTGCTCCCCATTGGCCGCCCCGCTCCCACCTCCCCGCTGCTCCTCCCTCCCTCTTCCCCTCATATGGAGGCCGCGCAGCGATAGAGAGAGCGACCTCTGACCCTGGTTCTCAGGCAGGTCGCTCCCCTCACCGCCTCACAGCCTCCAGCGTGACCGCTCTCGCTCCTGTGCCCTGTGCTCCTGTGCCCTGACTGCCTTTTCCCACCTCCAGTGACCTAGCGCCAGTGCCCTCTTCGTTGTGCCCGAGTGCCTGTGTCCGCTCTTTCTTCTGTACCCCGAGTGCCTGTGCCCCTGGTATTGTTCCACTGTTTTGTATTGTTTTTACCTTGTTTGCCCTTACCGTGTTCTTCTCTCTTCCAGCCTCGTCGCGTCACCCCATCGCCGCCCGTTCGTTTCCCGCCGCTACACTCCGGTAGCTCCGCCCCCTTGCTCCCCATTGGCCGCCCCGCTCCCACCTCCCAGCTGCTCCTCCCTCCCTCTTCCTCTCATATGGAGGCCGCGCAGGGGCCGCGCGCAGCGGCCGCGCCGCTGGCACGCCGAAGGCGTGCCAAAGGCAAGCCCGTCTGCGCCCGTCCGCGCCTGGACCGCGCCCAGCGCCAGACCCCCTGGCCCCCACCGCTGCGAGCCTATACGCCGGACCTACGAAGCCGCCACCCTCATCGCACTCAACACCGGCCGGATCCCCGGGTGCTGCCGTGCCGCCCCAAGACGCACCCACGGACCCTTCACCTGCCAATCCTGCAAGTTCTCCTGCATCCAGACCGCACCGCGCCCGCCAAACCAAGCACCAACAGCAACCACCTGAAGTGCATCCTGCTTAACACCCGCTCCATCCACAGACACGCCGTGGAACTCTGGAACCTGCTCGACACCACATCTCCAGACGTCGCCTTCCTCACAGAAACCTGGATGAACGCCTCCTCAGCGCCCGACATCGCCATCGCCATCCCGGACGGATACAAGATCACCCGGAGGGACCGCATCAACCAGACAGGAGGAGGCATCGCCATTGTCCACAAGGACACCATCCGCATCACGACCAACTCTGACGACACCCTCACAGCTGCCGAACATCTCCACTTCCAGATTCACACCGACCCCAAGACCACACTCAGAGGCACCCTCATCTATAGACCCCCAGGACTCCGCACACAATTCAGCGAAGACATCGCAGACTTCATCAGCCCTCACGCCCTCTCCTCCGCCGACTACATCCTCCTAGGGGACCTCAACTTCCACCTGGAGAACAACAACGACAACAACACCACCACCCTGCTGGACAACCTCGCCAACCTCGGACTCAAGCAACTGGTGAACACCCCCACCCACTACGCCGGACACACGCTTGACCCAGTCTTCTCCTCCAGCAAGTACATCTCCTTCAGCCACTCCACCGGACTCCACTGGACAGACCACAGCTGCGTCCACTTCAGCTTCAGAAAAACCACGACTCACCACCACCCACAACAGGCTCCCCGCAGGAGCTGGAACAAGATCACTGCCGACCAGCTCTCCACATCACTGAGCCAGAACCCTCCCGCCAGCTCAGCGGACCCCAACCAAGCAGCCAACAACCTTACACAGTGGATCACCAACTGCGCTGACAACCTCGCACCTCTGAAAACCCATCCCATCAGGCCCAACAGCAAGAAAGCCTCCTGGTTCAACAACGACCTCAAGAACTCCAAGAAGAACTGCCGCACCCTCGAGAGAGCCTGGCGAAAAAACCCGACTACAGACAACATGACCGCCCTCAAGTACGCGTCCCGTAAACACCACCAGCTGATCCACACCACCAAGAAGACAGCATTCAAAGAACGACTAGACAACAACGCACACAACAGCAAGGAACTCTTCAGCATCGTCAAAGAGCTCTCCAACCCCAGCGCCGGAAACAACGACATCACCCCCTCACAAGACCTCTGAGACTCACTCGCCTCGTTCTTTCACCGCAAGATCGCCGACATACACAACAGCTTCGGCGCACAGACCACGCACCCAACCACCAAGCCCCCCAACAGAAGCCCCCCAACACCACCCTCCGCGCCTGGACCCCGGTCAGCACCGAAGACACCATCCATACGATGAACACTATCCACTCCGGATCACCAACCGACCCATGCCCCCACCACGTCTTCAACAAGGCCGACTCCGTCATCGCACCCCATCTCCGGGACATCATCAATTGCTCCTTCAACACCGCCACCTACCCGGAGAGCTGGAAGCATGCCGAACTCAGCGCCCTCCTGAAGAAACCATCAGCAGACCCCACCGACCTCAAGAACTACCGCCCCATCTCGCTCCTCCCGTTTCCTGCCAAAGTCATCGAGAAGACCGTCAACAGACAGCTGGCCGCCTTCCTCGAGACTAATGGATCCCTCGACCACTCACAGTCCGGTTTCCGAGCCAACCACAGCACCGAGACCGCCCTCATCGCAGCCACTGACGACATCCGAGCCCTGCTCGACAATGGGGAAACAGCGGCCCTCATCCTCCTGGACCTCTCCGCAGCGTTCGACACGGTCTGCCACCGCACCCTAGTGCAGCGCCTCAGCAACATCGGAATTCAAGAGAAGGCTCTAGAGTGGATCATCTCGTTCCTCACCGGAAGAACCCAGAGAGTCCGCCTCCCCCCGTTCAGATCCGAGGCCACCGAAGTCATCTGCGGCGTACCACAAGGATCTTCACTCAGTCCCACCCTCTTCAACGTCTACATGAGCCCCCTCGCAGCCATCGCACGCCATCACAACCTCAACATCATCTCCTACGCCGACGACACCCAGCTGATCCTCTCCCTCACCAACGACCCAGCCACCGCCAGAACCAACCTGCACGAAGGGATGAAAGACGTAGCCGAGTGGATGATGAACAGCCGCCTGAAACTAAACTCAGACAAGACGGAAGTCCTCATCCTTGGATCATCACCATCTGCCTGGGCGACTCCTGGTGGCCCCCTGCCCTGGGCAGCGCACCCAAACCAACGGACCACGCACGCAACCTGGGCTTCATCCTGGACTCCTCCCTCTCGATGACCAGACAAGTCAACGCCGTCTCTTCATCATGCTTCAACATCTTACGCATGCTCCGAAAGATCTTCCGATGGATCCCCACCGAAACCAGGAAGACGGTCACCCAGGCACTCGTCACCAGCCGACTGGACTACGGTAACACCCTCTACACCGGAACCACGGTCAAACTACAGAAAAGACTCCAACGCATCCAGAATGCCTCCGCACGCCTCATCCTTGACATCCCCAGACACAGCCACATCTCCGGACACCTGAGAGACTTGCACTGGCTCCCCGTCAGCAAGAGAATCACGTTCCGCCTCCTCACCCATGCACACAAGGCCCTCCACGCCCTGGGCCCCAGGTACCTCAACAACCGCCTGACCTTCTACACTCCCACCCGCCAGCTACGATCGTCCAGCCACGCCCTCGCCGCCGTGCCACGCATTTGAAAAGCCACCATGGGAGGAAGATCCTTCTCCTACCTGGCAGCCAAGACTTGGAACTCCCTCCCCATCCACCTCCGTCTGACCCACAACCACCTCTCCTTCAGGAAGCAACTCAAGACCTGGATGTTTGAGCAGTAGCGGTCTCCCCTCCCCCCCAGCGCCTTGAGACCCTCCGGGTGAGTAGCGCGCTATACAAATTGTTTGATTGATTGATTGATAGCTGCCTGAGAGGAATCCACAAAGGCCAACTGTCATGCACACTAGTCATGTGAACCGGGAAACAGGCTGCAGGCACCAAATCTCTAGGAGTCCATGACAATATTCTTAAAGTGGCATTTTCAGAGTTATAACTTAGAATCCAATTTCACCATTAAAGATAATTTCCTTAGACACCAAACATTTCGACCTGCTCCCAAACAGTAGTTATTACATATTAAATTAAATAAGGTAACCCAATGTTATCCTACCAAACAGATAGGCCTTACAGTAGTGAAAACACAATTGTTTGTTTTTACTACCAAGGCATGTAAAACTTAAATGTTTATGTCCACCTTTGTAAATACAATGCACCCTGCCTTATGGGTTGTTTAGGGCCTTCCCTAGGGGTGACCTAATGGTATTAAAAAGGGTTTTTAAGTCTGGCCAAAAGTTTAGTTTGCCATGTTGAATTGGTACATTAAAACTGCATACAGTTGCAGACCTGAGACATGTTTAAAAATGATTCATAAGTGGTGTTGTAGGTTCCTATTATAGCAACAAGACTGTGTGATTAAGGTGGCTGCAACACTGAGTGTGGGAGACTGAGTCAACTCCACACCATTTGGAAGCTATTGGCCTGACTCCTAGCTAACTAAATAAAGAGTTCCCTGAAACAATACAGAGAGAGAGCCAGGGAATAAGATATATTCTTAAAAGGAAATGTCTTTCTCTTATTTCAATTACAAGAAAATCTCTACACTTTTAGATGAAGAAAACCATATATTCCATAGAGAACTCATTTTTTTTTAAAATTCCTAATAATGATCAAAAAATGAGAAAAAACCTATATCGACTAAACATAAGACATGAGCTAACCACCAAACACAGACACCACATAAGGACTCAGGACAAAAACACATAAAACAACAAATAGGACAAATTCAAACTCAAACATAATTTTTACATGGTATATTAAATACAATACTTGAAAAAACATATAAATAATATCAAATTCAAATTGGTTCGTTCTTCAAATAGTCTATCAACCCTCAAACAATCTAATACTAAATCTTACCATCTCCTTAATATCAGCTCGCTCTGTTTTTCATAGTCTTTAGATTGTCATTCAATCATTAAAGTCTTTAGTCCCAATGTGCTTCCATATATTCCAAAGAAATTTAGATGTGAATTTTCAATGCCAGCTGTAATAATAATGGCTACATAATTTGAATGTAGACCTTCTATGCCAGCCTTGGTATTACTTTCCAAATGTAAATTTTCAATGCCAGCTAAAATGATACTGGCCCCGCAATTTGGATGTAAACCTTCTTTGCCAACCTTTGTGTTCCTTGCTGACGCGCGTTTCGGTGTATCCCACACAATACTTTTATTTTAAGCCACCTTCCTCAGGCCTGCACTCAATAGTGCACCAATGGGCTGGAATAATCTCTACAAAAAATAGATATAATCAAATAAAGCATGTTTGACTAGAATATTGTTCTTGTACATGTCTTACCCAACCTTTCAAATGAATACATGCCACCAAGTGGTCATAGCTCTTAATGTGATGGAGGAGCCTCCCAGTGAATAAGAAAATGAATAGAACCCTACACCAACAACACCAAACACCAATCATTGTATATAATCAAATAAACAATGTTTGACTAGAATATTGTTCTTGCACATGTCTTACCCAACCTTTCAAATGAATATATGCCACCAAGTGGTCATAGCTGTTAATGTGATGGAGGTGCCTCCCAGTGAATAAGAAACTGAATAGAATCCTACACCAACAACACCAAACCAAACATACCAATTTACACCCTTAAAACTCAAACTACAAATATGCATTGACATAATTCCTCAACTTCCTTCATTCTCACAAGACATGAGGATTCACCTGTGACCAAAATAGGCTAAAAGCAACTCAAAGGGAGTGACACTTTGATCACAACTAAATTACCTCTCTTACAATTGCTGTACGTCATATCGCAGAGTATGGTCAAACATCAAAGATGAAAACACTGAATTGTACCCTTATGGGCTGAAAAGATAAAAAAAATCAAAAAATCAAGATCATAATCACACTGCCATCTTATCTTAACTCCATTTGTTACTTCAGTGTCTGTTCGTCAGTGCCACCACTGAACCATGTGCATAATTTCTAATGTAATATCTCTCCAGAAGATTGAATCATCAGCAGTTGGATGATATAGATTAATTTCCTAAATTACATATTTAGTTAGCATAACTATAAAGTAAAATAAATTCTATTGGGGTGATTATGTGGATGCATCATTTGAATCCATAACTTTTAAGAAAAAAGAAATGGGACCCCATTTTTTGGGCTGAGACTGGAGAAGACAACAATTTTACTAACCCAACTTTTTTTGATGGTTGATAATATTTTCCTTTAATACTTGTTTCTTGAATTATGTCTAGAATGATATTCAGAAATATTTTGAATTCATAGTCCTTTCACATTAAGTGAAGTCATTTTAAGGGAGTTAAAATTAAGCATTACTTAGGAAAAAGATAAACTACAAAAAAATAATAGCAGATTTAAATAATGGCTTAGTTTGTAGCTCTCTTAAGAAAAAGGCAAACAAGACAAACTTAGTCTATGTTCTATAATAGCAATCAAATTCCATGTGTCTCCATATCCTCTCCATGTGTCTGCTGGTTGCTTGTTGGACCCTATTTCTGCTCTAGCTGCCATAGGATTCCGGCCTAACAAGGTTTCTGAGGATCTATGAGAGTTTTCTTACAATTATGCCTGGAAGAAATGCACTCCCCACCAAACCTAGGCCCTGATTGATACTTTTTGGTGAAAACTGCACCAATGCAGTTTTGCACCAAATGTTTAGCACTGCCTTGCACCATTTCTGAGCACCAGCCAGCACCATATTTATGGAATGGTGCAAGCCAGTGCAAATGGTAGACTAGCGTATAAAAAAAATGATCTTAGACGGGTGGGGCTGGTGGTATGGAAGAAGGGGGTTTTGCACCCAAAAATGACGTTAACCAGCCTAGCATCATTTTCTGACACAAAACCATCCAAACCACATGACTCCTGTCTTAGAAAATACAGGAGTCATGCTCACCATCCCAATGGCCAGCATGGAGTCCAGGGTTCCCTGGGCATGGCCATTGCACCCAAGGCCATGTATGGGGGCCCACCTCAGGGCCCCCAATGGCACTTTAAAAAAAATACTTACCTGTAGTTACCTATACTTACCTGGGATGAGGTCCTCAATCCTCCGCTGTCACTCTGGTGTGGGTGGGGGTGTGCCTGGCGCCTGGGGAGGGCACCTGTGGGCTTATTTTGTGGTGTTCCACCATGGAAATAGGCCCACAGCTCCCCTGATGCCTGCCCCTGCACCATTATTTGACCCCTTCACCCCTGTGTATGATTTTAGCATGGGGGATAAATATGACGCTAAGGCCATAGAGTCATTTTTTGCATGGGAACGCCCACTTTGCATCTCATTGCGTCCCATGTCCAAAAAATGACTTCAACTCCATAAATCTGGCACTAGACAGGTCTAGAGCCAAAGTATAAATATGGAGTTAGTTTTGCACCAAATTTGTGTCTGAACAAAATATGCAAATTCAGTGCAAAACACGTATAAATATGCACTCTGGTCTGTAGTTCTGAGTTTTGGTTTGGCTGGTATTTATCCCTAATGTAAATGGTCTGGTTATAGCCACATAAGGACGAAGGGTAACATAGTAATGTCCTGGTTACTTGCAGTCTGTCTATTTTATGCTCCATTCTACTTTTTTGACAGTATATTTGAACTCTGACATCAGCCCACCTACTTTGGCTGGTTGAGGAGATATTGATTGGATAATGAACAATATGTTGTTGAGTGGATCATAAGGTGATTTATATCCCCTGAAATGGGTGTAGGTTGATTGCTTGTCTGAAAACTGATAATCACTCTCATGTAAGTCATGACTGTAAAGCTCTTCACAATACAGGCTCAGTCTATTTAAATAGAAAAGTCAACTCGTATCTACCTTTGCGTGATCTTCACTCCAAGTCTATGTACCTGACACACACACCCCACAATTCTAGGGACAGGGCTGGTGTCTGGTCCTTTCTACATTACACAAAAGCCAAGATACACTTTTAGGGTGGAAGCTCATACTTTACAAAACCTACATGAATAAAAAATGAATAAGTACATTAATTAATGAATAAGTAAATAAATTAATGAAAGAATGAATGAGAGAACTCAGTATAATCATGCTGTTTTTCATGTCAAGGTTATTTTTAGGAAAGCGCACATTTTATTCTACATGTATTTCTCTTTGTTATTGCAAGAAAGCCAATGAACTGCAGAAGCATAAAGATATGAAAGTATATTCCTCACTTAATGCAGCTACTGAGGCAAATGTAAAAATAAATTTGCGTCATGGTTGATGAAATCATTTACAAGGTAAGCAAATGATTATCATGAAATGTAAATAAAGATATGAACAAGTACCATCATTCAAAATGCAGGGAATTTAAGGAAATAAAGTGCTATTTATTCGGTTATAAGCATAATATGAATTGATCAATAAAGTGTTATGTGTTTAAGAAGCAGCATTTTGTAAGTTGTCAAGTTCGACTTTGATCGGGTTCATGTATTTGATAAACTTGTAGAGAAAAAACCTTCCAGTGGTAATAAAACAACATTGCACTGCCTCGTTGCATGTTCGTATACCCAGGGTCTTAAAAGTTGGAATTAAAAGTTCTTTGTTCCAAAGCAAATGCTGGCCAGCAGCCAACAAGGTGTACTAAATGTTCTCTATGATAGTTACAAAATCTGCAGACAGGGTGAGGTCTTTATTTGCTCCAATTTTTGTTTGATTTCTCCCGCATCAAAACGACTTAACTGCAAAAAAAAGGATAGGCTTAAAAATGACTGTTAGTGTAGGTGTCATTAATCAGAAAAAACAATCGTAGCAGCTACATTTCCGAAGGCCTCTTACACAGGAAAGAAAAGCAATGTATTTCTTTACGAGACTCTTAGATGAGTATTTAGAAATGTGCACTTTCAGTTCTTTAAAAATGTACCACCTGGTTTAAGACCACTGTAAGCGACCCTGAGCCTTTGTCTAACCTGACCTGTATCCAGATTGAAGAGTACAGACTTCTGATCACACTTAGGGGCATATTTATACTCCGTCTGCGCCGATTGGGCGTAAAAAATGTTGACGCACAATCAGCGCAAACGTTGCCCCGTATTTAAACTTTGACGCCCGCGGACGACAAAATTCTGTTGTGTGTGTCATTTTTTGGATGCGGCAACCCGCCTTGCATTAATCATGTGCAAGGTAGGTGTTCCCGTCCAAAAAATGGCTTAAACAGCCGTGCGTCGTATTTATGCTTTCGGGCAAAAATGACGCACGGCCGGGAGGCAGAGGCAGAAAATGACGCACAGCCCGATTTGCGTAAAAAAATAACGCCTGGGTCAGGGCAGGCGTTAAAATGGGGCAAACACACCTGTATTTAATCAGAACACACAGAACAAACAGCAGAGCAGCAGAGCAGCAGAGCAGCAACAGGGAGCCATGGAGGTGATACTAATCCAGCGTGCACGCAGACGCAGAGCCCAGCAACAACAACAGCAGCTAAAACAACACCAGCAGGGACCCCTAAGGCAGCACAGAAGGCAGGAGAGGATATTCCGCCCCAGAACCACCCTTCAGGGCCTCAGGGAACACAACATCATCCAGAGGTACCGGTTGAACTGGCAGGCCATTCAGCAGCTGGCCTCCACTTTGGTGACACCCGCACCATCCCAACAGAAACAAAGCGGCTTGCCCTACTTCATATGCTGGCAAGTGGCTGTTTCCAAACAACTGGTGTCCTGGTTGGCGGAATATCACAACCATCATTCTCCACCTATTTGCCCAAAGTACTGGATGCCATCATTGGACTGACACCCCGCCACATCTGCTTCCCTAACACACTGCAAAAGCAGCAGGAAACAAAACAGGGGTTCTACCTCATCAGTGGCTTCCCACACGTCCTTGGTGCAATCGACTGCACACATGTACGTCTTGTGCCACCTGCTGCAACTGAGCACCTCTATCGCAACAGGAAGCACACACATTCCATCAACGTGCAGGCCATTGTCGAGCACCAGGGATTGATCACCAACATCGTGGCTAAATATCCTGGGAGTGTACATGACTCATACATTTCCGTCACTGCACCATCAATCAACACTTCCAGGATGGACGGTATGGCAATGGACTACTTGTTGGTAAGTACAAAAACCTACTTATATACACACTGCACAGCAACCCTCTAGGACACACAACACATACACCACAACAGCAACATGTGAACATGAACACACTGAGGTCGTGACATCGCTAGCCATGTTTCTTAGGTCACCATTGAACCTGCCACACATCGGAAATTAGTGTACAGTCTAATGTTAAGACGTCAAAGATCACAACGTGTGGAGTGGGTTGCCTAAATGTCACCTTGCAAAATGTAAGTGTCCCAATGACCTTTACATTAATCCATTGCCTAAGTCTAAAGGTATGGGATGTCCAGGCTACATTGATATGAACGTGTTAACAACACTGTCAATTTTAACTGTGCATGGAACTATCATCTCTCCCCCAGTGAAGACACACGGACACCTGTATCACAAGTCACAATGCTAGGGAGGGCACACTGTACTGCAAATCCCAAAACATACTGCTGACAAATGGTTAGCAGACAAACACTCATTCTGCCAAGGAAACTACACAATGCAGATGGTGCATCCTACAAGCATAGGATGCTACATTATTACACGAAAGAGTCACAGACAACACAAGACAACTACTGCCATGCAAGGTCATTTCAATAGTGCCAGCTACATCAACATGATCCCAATCATTTTCTCTTGCAGCTGATCAGGGGTATGCCATCCATCCATGGATTATGACACAATTTGGCAACCCAAGTACTGCTGCAGAGCGTGCCTACAACGACGCCCATAGTAGGAGACGCAGCATTGTCGAGAGGACCTTCGGCATCCTCAAGTCAAGGTTCCGGTGCCTCGACATCACTGGTGGTAGCCTCCTATATTCCCCCGAGGTGATCTGTAGGATCATCCTCACATGTGCAATATTGCACAACATTTGTATCAAAAGAAACATTCCCCTCCTGGAACCAGAGCCACACATGCCTGAAGAGGAGAAAGAGGAGGATGCTGGCCTGCTACAGAACACGGCTGCTGGTATACGCAGGCAGCAACAGATCATCAACAATTTCTTTTGAATATGATCACCTTCACCGCTTTAGTTAACTAATTTAAATAAACACCTTTTCTAATCACCATATCATGGTCTGGCTATTCCTTTTTGCACACCTTCATCTCTACTTATCAGAATAAGAGCGTTGCTTCATGGAGCGTTGCTGAGATACTGAGTAGGACACTGAGGGCCATATTTATACTTTTCGACGCACAACTGCGCCAACGCAGTTGTGCGTCAAAAAATCTAACGCCGGCTAACGCCATTCTGAAGCGCCATGCGGGCGCCGTATTTATTCAATGACGTTAGCCGGCGTTAGCCGGCGGAGCTGCCTGGTGTGCGTAAAAAAAAATGACTTACACCAGGCAGCGCCGGCGTAGGGGAATATGGAGCTTGGGCGTCAAAAAATGGGGAAAGTCAGGCTGAGGCAAAATTTTCGCCTCAACCCGATTTGCGCCATTTGTTTTGACTCCCAACCCCCATTGAAATGACTCCTGTCTTAGCAAAGACAGGAGTCATGCCCCCTTGCCCATTGGCCATGCCCAGGGGACTTATGTCCCCTGGGCATGATCATTGGGCATAGAGGCATGTAGGGGGGCACAAATCAGGCCCCCCTATGCCACAAAAAAAAAAAATAATAATACTTACCTGAACTTACCTTAAGTTCCCTGGGATGGGTCCGTCCATCCTTGAGCGTCCTCCTGGGGGGTGCAAGGGTGACAGGGGGTGTCCCTGGGGGCATGGGAGGGCACCTCTGGGCTCCTTCCGAGCCCACAGGCCCCTTAACGCCTGCCCTGACCAGGTGCTAAAAAACGACGCAAAAGTGGCTGGACGTCATTTTTTTTGACCCGCCCAATCCCGGGCGTCATTTTTGTCCGGGAGTGTAAATACGGCGCACATGCCTCGGAGTCATTTTTTAGAAGGGAACGCCTACTTTGCATATCATTAACGCAAAGTAGGTGTCCACGCTAAAAAATGACGCAAACTCCATGAACTTTGGCGCTAGACGCGTCTAACGCCAGAGTATAAATATGGAGTTCGTTTTGCGTCGAATTTGCGTCAAATAAAACGACGCAAATCCGGCGCAAACGGAGTATAAATATGGCCCTGAACATTCCAGAGCTAATGTGATGCCTAACATACAATAGTCACATACACACACACTCTTAATGACATATATCATGTACATTTCTCCTTTGAAGGCCAATAGCAGAGGACAACAACTATTTCACACATACATGTTGAAATCAAGGTCCAACGCAGCATATAGCACACAACTAAGACACCATCACTCAATAAGAGGAAAACAAGCCTCATTCATGAGGCAGTCAATGTGCTTTGGCATCAGTAACAGCAATGCCTGACCAGACCGTTGACAGCAGTAAGTCCAACTGCATCCAATATTTGCAAGGAATATCTGTGACCAGAGTCCCATACAAACAGAACATAGACAGCACAAGTGCCACACATATGAGCAGCATTGCACACATGACATTCCATGTACATTTCAGCCCATTTCCTAACTCCTGACACACCCATGCACCTGGTCACAACCCACCTGTCGGAAGAGGTCCCTGGAATACTAAGATGTGTACCCTGATATACCCTCCTCTACACACACAGACCAACATTAGCAAACCAGTATGCTACACCCTTTCCTATGGTTTGCCATTGTCTTAGAACATCTGACTGCAAGGACGTCAGGTCAATTTATACACTGTCTTCTAGTTTCAAAGCCCTGTTAGCACCTGTAGATTGCTTCCCCTGTGAAAATGTCTGTTGGCCCTTAGAATACAAGTCTCACCTACAGGACTGGTGAGAAACAGATGCAGCCCACACCTGTGATCACCTCCATCCACCCATTTCGAAAAGCACTACCCCGATGATGCCTGGAACAGCATAGGAGTTGCCATTATGTCAAATACACCGTTAAGCATTGATACTAATTAAGCCGTGTAACACAGCCACTGGGTTCATTTGTCACCTTAAAAAACACAGGACATACACAGTTTTACATGTCAACTGTCTAGTTTGTCCTCCAAACACTTTCAGTCAGACCACTGATTACATAACTTGTCAAGTAGCTGGATCCTGAATCACCTTGCATTCCACATGATAGTTAGGTTCAATGTATGTGTGCAGATATGTGTGTAACTGTCACAGGAGACCCATGCTATGTACAAGCTGGCCGTGATATATCAGATGCAGTACCATCATGTCTGAATGGCTGCCATTTCCTTATTCAGCCTACACATTGCATATGTTTATGAAATTGTTGCGCTGTGCACAGATTTTGAGCACATTTCTTCCTTCCATACCTTACAGGTGGACCGGCACCCTACACTGTGGGAGAGGTGGCGACATTTGAGGACCCCGACCACTCCAGTAAGTGTTGATATGTCTGTTATGTGTTGTGTTTGCTGGTTATGGACTTGTGTGAGTTGGACGCATAGCAAGGTGTGATGCGTTGGGCAAGCTTTTCTCTTGTTCCATGAGTGGGAATGCAGTTCTCACATGTTTTGAGTTGGCCAATGCGTATCCAATTGTATCATGTAGGGATTGTAGGACATTCCTGCAGGCCCCACTGTGAGTACAGGGGTTAGTCATGTGTATGACACTTGTATCACCAAGAGTCGCAATGGAAGTCAGCCCCGATTTAGTCAGCCTGTCAGACCCACATTCTCTAAGATTGGTACAGCAAATAGCTTTCCAATAGACATCTGCTTCCCTATTTACCTATGTTATTTTGAAACAGTAGGTAGAACCTCCTAGCAGCATGTACTTCCACATGTAGTGCTACAAGTATGTGGAACTTGAGTGCAATGGCCTAGGTGTGCATGCAATTCATGATCATGGGTGTTCTAGCAACTCTGTGTCTGATGTAAGTCAGGCCTCACTGGAAGTATATGTTGTGTACCAAGTTTTGCATTTCCTGACAGGTCTGACCCTATGAGTGCTCTAGGGTTTGCTGACTTCTAATTGTAGATAGACCTTACCTGTGGTGTGTCTGTAGAGACAAACATGTGTGGAGTTTCCTATACACGCCTCGGTGTACATGTTGTTGGCAATTTATAGTTGTGTATCCACCCCCCCTCAAACACAGGCATGGGTTTGTGAATGGGGTACCTAGTACTGACGCTACCAGTATGTTACACATACATGTGAATAAGTGACGGTTTGGTTGCAAACTAGTATACACACTCAGGTTTGGCACTTGGTACTATACTGGCAAGTCCAGTTACAACTTGCAGACCATGTGGCTTTAGTTTTGCTTTCCGTACACTGACATTTGTAGCCCAGGTCTTGGCGGAGGATATGCAGCATGATTCTTAGCTGATAACTGGCAGAACTCAGATTGCAAGTCAAAACCAGTTGTTACCCATCTTGTAGGTTATGGATGTGCTTTGTGTGATGTGACCTTTGTAGTCTGGCCTGCCATGTACTTCCTCAGTGACATTCAATGACCTGTATTGTGATATGAGCTGTTACAAGTACAGTAGATGTAATGTCTGATAAACTTGCTGTGCCATTTCACACAATGCAGTTACTAATGTAGAATATCTGCATTTGTCTTCACAGCTGCTAACATGACTCCAGACCAGGTCCGTGAATTTCAGCACCGGGCCATGCGATATCAGCACATCCTGCTTCTGGAGTCGGGGTTCCGGAGGATGGCCCGGAGATATCGCCATGAACGGGCCTCCGGGGCATGGAGAGCCTTCCCACAGGGTGGGCCTACTTTGCCCACCACAGCCACCACCAGCACAACCACCAATCAGAGCCAGGTGGCCCCACCCACAGCTGCCACTGTTGACATCTGCTGGACTTCCAGGCCCCAGCATTGCCACCGGTGCAGGACAACCCACTAGGCCTGGCACCACACCCACACAGACCTCCTCCATCGGTACCCAGACTGCCACTGCTCCATCTGTTGACCTTGCAGCCTTCAACCAAATGGAACGTAAGATGGACAAAGTGCTGCGCAAGTTGAGCCACCTGAGCCGGGATGTGCGGCACATTAACGGCGGGTTAAGTTCATTAAGAGGACCCTCCGGAAGGCCAACCTCTAGACTTTTTGCTATGGACATGATTCCCTCCCCTCCCTCCTCTTTCCTTGTTCTTATAGTTAGTGGGCTTAGGGGGCTTAGTGTTAGGTTAGTATATGCTGTTAGTTTAGTTAGTGTTAGTGGGTGGGTGGTCCTGCTTGTTTCAATTTTTACTTATTACATGTGTGGGTGGGTTGGTGGGGGGCTATGTTGGGGTTCTTGTGTGTTTAAAAAATAAAAAATAAAAATCCAAAAAACAAAAAAAAATCTGCAAAAAAATACAAAAAAATATATATTTGTATAGGATAGTATAGTATGTGTTTAGGTTAGTATGTGTTGTCCTCCATGTGTCCCGTCTCATAAGGGGGGTGGGGGGTAGATGTTTACAACGTTTCATTACATGTGATAAGTAAGTGTAGCTTAGGTTAGTTAGGGACAGTTATGGGTAATGAGTAGTCAGGGTAGATTAGGGTAGGTAAGATTTTTCCCTCAGTTTCCTCATCTGTGATTAGCATTTAATAAATATTTGGTTAACCCTTAATAGAATGTGTTGAATGGTACTTGATCGTGGGTTTGGATTCAGTGTACATCAATTTTGTACTATAACATCTGTGTCCTATGCTACAAACAAATCCCAACTGAGCTGTACGTTTGGCAGCTAGCCCAGAGCTACCTTGCAAAGTGTCGACCCTTTGTTGCAACCACCAATCACAGTTAATATGGCTCCCAATGTGTTTCTGTTGATAAGTGTGTTTTGAAAGTCACAAACAGTGCTTCCAGACTTGATATAGGGGAAACAGTTTTAGGTTTGACTGCAGTGTGATGATCATGCACACCCTTGTAAGATGAGTTCTCATTGGCAATCTTGTATTCTTGTCTTCATGACCCTCATACATCATTTGTGACACAGTTCGGCATGATGACCTATTTGTATGTTAACTCAGACACCTTCATTTATGCTGTTCTTTTTGTGTTTACTTAGATTAGTGTGACATGTTATTTGTGTTATTTTTGCATGTTGACAACATTTTGTGGCCACTATTTGATGACTTAGTTATCCCCTGAGGAAGCATTCTTCTGTTCAACACAGCATGGTGGTGTATGGTTTCCCACTTCATCAGATTTGTCCCTCAGGATGGGCAGAGTATGATGCAATCATGGGCACTGTGCAGAATTCTCTGACTACATATTATCAGGACGGTTGTATTGACAAGCTACGTAATTTGACAGTAGGCACATTTCAGTTATTTACTTCACAGTTGATATGTCACATTACCCAGAGACAGATTCGTTGTGTAAGTGCTATTTATTGAAACGTGCTATAGTGCTATCTGTACATTGTCCATGATTGTGAGTCCATTATAGAGACATCTTACATTGTGATCCAACACAAGGGGTTACGAAATGCTTTTGACATGCTGGGGTTGATGTTTCAGACAGTGCAGAGGGACAGGATTTGGCAATGAGTAGGAGAGAGACAATCACTGGGCTGGGTGACAAGATATACAGTGGTTTGCAGAACAGTGCTTGAGTAAAGTTGTTGCAAGACTGGCAAGTTACAAAGCGCAGGACCTTGGTAAATGTGGGCCATGTGGCAGGGACTAGTGCTTCCGGGTTATTTTCCTTGTGAATGTGATCTGTTCCATGTGTTCTTCTTCTAATGTGTGTGTTGCCTGCTCTGTCCTTGTTGTTGTTGGTTTTGAAGGGGAAACACACACCTCAGTGTTAGAAGACGTAGAGTCAGACATCCCGGTCGCTGCTCCCTGTGAAGGTCATAAGGGCAGTACTGCTGCAAGGAGGGTCTGCTGGTTCTTGAGAATAGCAGCCACATCACGATGGTAGGCAGCCAGGTCGGCCCTGAGGGAGTCATGATTGCATTCGTGCATGCAGTGGAAGGTTTGGGGTGCGAGGTGTTGTGGCAACTCCCTTACTGCAATGGTGAATTCCTTGAAAGTTTCTTGTAGTCCTTGCAGTATGGATGTTAGGGCTTGCATAGCTGCTGCCTGATCTGCAGATGACATCATGCACGAACGCATCCCCTCAAGGCTGGCTGCCATAGTTTGCATCCCCACCCGCACCTCCTTGGCCAGCTCCCACTGTACTCCAACTACAGTTCTCTCAAAGCTGGTGCCAGTATCGTCTGAGTCCTCAGCTGTATTGGAGCTGGCAGGTCTTACAATTGGGGTGGTGGGTGGATCCTCTGCGATGGCTGCTTGTTCTGTGCTCCTCCTTGTGACTGAAGGTGGGGTCTGGAGGGTTTCAAGGACCTTTTGGGATAGTCTCCTGAAGAATGTTTATCGGCTCGCGATCCATGTCATCAGGGAAATCTGGGACAGGCATATCAGCAGGAGATCCATCTTCCTCTGCAATGAAACAGGGTACAATTAGTGTGTCTGTGTTGTGGCAATTTTGATGTCACATGCCTGCCTTTTGATGAATTCACTTTGTGATCTTGTTTTGTGTTAATTTCTCCAGTCCTTCAGATGGGCATTCTTCCAGGCCTATGGCCCACCTGTGTGTCACATGTATGTTATTGAGTTTTCCGACTTGTCAGCTTCACTGCCTCTAGGTGTTGGTTTATGCCAAATAGAGAATTGCCACCTTCTTTTCCTACTCAAGCCTCCGTGTACATCCATTCTCATGGTGAGACCTTTCACTGGCTGTGGGTGTACTGATGGCCCTCGCAGCACACTTAACAATCTGGACCTGCCCCATTCTCTGAGCTTTCACATCCACTTAAATGTGATTGACTTGAGGCATACCCTATGCATGGCAATGTTATGATCCGATATGGATGTTGACATTGGTAATGTGTCCTGCTGATGTTGGGGAATATGTGTTACATTGGATTGCCCTGATAATCGTATCAGTGTCCTATTTCCTCCTCTGACTGTGAAGGTGTATTTCAGTGACCAGTTACATGTGTCCCCCCTCAATGCTGTTGTCTGAGCAGTATGACATTTGGGATGTTGCATTGTTACCTAGGCACAGGATGGACCCCGACATATGCAGCATGGGTGTGTCCTTAGTGCTGTGTAGCTCCTATTGTTGTTTACATTGGCTGATGTTTGCGACAACTATGGGCATTGACATTTGAGAGTACTGGGGCCTTTGTCTTGTTTCTGGGGATTGTTGCAGTTGTGCCATTGGCTACTTGAGATGCACACAGAGCAGAGGTGGTAGTGGCAACTGTTGTCATAGTTACATTCCAGTTGTCAGTATGGCTAGAGATTGTTAATAGGGCCCTGGTTAATGTAGGGGGTATGGTGGCTGACGTGTGCAGGGATGTCAGTTTGACGTTGTGCCCTTCCCTCCTGGCGTGGCTTTCCCTTTGCTCCATCGTTGGCATGACAGCATGCCCCCATGGGACTGTTGTTGGTGTTGTGTAATGGTGTGCCCCAGGTCTTCTCAGAACGGGCCATGCCCCCATGCCGTGCTCCTTTACCCATGCCACTCATTGTATTAGATTACTTCCATGCATTTAGTGGTTGGTATCCCCCCCGCTCACAGTTGACATTAGTGCATTTTGATTCCCCATGCGACTTACCCTGCATGTGCGTTGTCTCCTGGTAGTCTGCGCTGTCCTGTCCTTGAATCCCTGTGACGATCTCCTCAGGGATGACGGATGCGACCATCTCCTCCATGTGGTCCAGGGCCTCCTGGTGTGCTGGACTCCCCCCTCCAGTCTGCAGTGCTGCCATCCTGTTCCTGGCCATCTTTTCCTTGGTCCTGCGCTTGCAGTCATGCCAGCGTTTCTTGCACTCGATGACAGTTCTGCGTACTTCAGCCACACTGTTAATCTTGTCCACAATTTGTTGCCATATAGCCTCTCTCCTACTGATTGGCAACTTTGAGGTGGCAAACAGTTGGTGCTGGTGTTCCGTCACCTCCTTAACCAGAATTTCCTGTTCCTCTGCACTGAAGTGACACTTTATTTTCTTCTTAAAAGTGTCCTGGTTCTTGTGTGGGGTCATCCTGGCTGGTTCCTGGTCTGCTGTCATCTTCCTGGGGTCTGTAGTGGCATCTGGGATCCATTTTGGCTCTCCTCTGGTGAAATGGCAGTTTTCGCTGTTTTTTTTGACGCTATTGCGTCAAAAAAAGGCGCAAATCCGATTTGCGGTGTCGTAAATCGACCCACAGTCATTTCCGCCACGTTAACGTCGTTTTGCTTTACGACTTGACGCTGCGGTGTGCGTCAAAAATAATGACTCCCACCTGTGGTTTGCGCCGCCGTGCGTCAAAGTATAAATATGACGCCCGCATGGCGCACCAAAATGGCGTTAGCCAGCGGTAATATTTTTGACGCAAAACTGCACCGGCGCAGTTTTGCGTCAAAAAGTATAAATATGGGCCTTAATATTTTACTTAGTATGCCCTGTTTTGTAAGTTTTGTTCACAACTATTCTCTGTTGATAGAACTGAAAGCCTTCTTAAAGTCTATAAACCAAGCATACAATTTGGGGTTTGCCAATTTTGCTTTGCTTATTAATAGGTTTAGTATTATAATGCGATCTTGTACTGAAACCAGAAAAGTGTTTGTTGTCTTCAGCACTCAAAGATCAAGTTGGCGTTTTATTATGATTCGTTGTCCGGAAGTGCTATTATCCTATAGCTTTCCAGATTTTTTTGGCACCCTTTTTCGTGCAATGGGTAACAGCGTGCACCGTTCCAAAAGTCAGAGATAAACCAATCCTCATAGTAAGTCTCAATCCATTCATTCATAATGTTTCCCCAGTGTTCGGTTTTTGCTTTGAAGGTCACATACGGGAACCCATTGGGTCTTGCCACTGAATCTTTTATACTTGTTTGTATTATTATGAGTATCAGATTAGAGGAAGACCAATTATTTGTTGATTGTTTTTGGCAGGTTTGTTAATTAGTGACTTGCATATTTGAAGGTGTCCCTTCCTATATGTTATGTGGAATTGACTTTCTACACGATTTAAGATTTCTAGGTCTGTTTTCAGGTACCGTTGCCTTATACAGTGGTGAAAGATTGTGCACATTTCACTCTAAATACGCTACTATCAGCTGCTTGTAAATTGTTTCCAAGGTTTTGTTTATGTAGGTCCAAAAGGTCCTGGTGTTTTTGGACAGACAGGCTTTATGTAGTTCGATCCATTGTTGATCTTTTTGTAAATCTTGGAATCCCAGATACATTTGTTATAGTGTTCTCTCAAAGCGCTTAGCCTGCTCTGGGCTTTTTTTGTGTGCTTTTGTTTGGTATTTTTCGTTTCTTGTTCCTTAGATCCAGAGAATACTAGTTCTTTTTTGGCATGGTTGGAGCATCTTGCTGGGTATGGTTGCTTTTAGTAAGAAGTTCATCTTTGGGTTTTGAGCCATCCTGTTATTTCATGGTACTAAAATAATATGATTTTCATGGTCATTTTGTAAAAAAAGAATGGTGAGCTTAACCTTTTGAGCTAATGTTTTATTTGATTTTCTCTTAATGAGGGCCATCTAATTGTCCCTGACTTTTGAATTCCCGATGTTGCCCAGAATGTTCTTGATCTAGTTATCAAGCAGGTGTCTATACATAGATTGTGGCAAATAGTTGCTCTCTTGTCATTGAAAGATCTGGTAACAAAGCAAATTGTTTATTAATTCACTGTAGGTTAGTGTATAATCCAAGACTGTATAACTTGATCTGGCTATGTGTGTGCATGATATTGAAACATCCTCCAGGGTTCTGTCATTAGTACATTACTCACTTGTTTCAGATACTGAGGCGCATGCTGTTTATCAAAACCCCTCTTTCTTATCTTTTAATTTGGTGCTCATCCCCACTGACTCCAATAATAACTTTCCAATTAGTATGTGATTTGAATGAATAACAGTTTGTAAAGTATTTAAAAGCCATATTGAGACATAAGGAAAAGGTATACACAGTAGCTCCATTATTCCAGATCACTGGCACATCTACTAATTCCAAATATGGACCACATACAACAGGTTCAGTTTCAGCCCAAGCTGAAGTATTTTATACACAAAATACAAAAGAAATCTTGGCAAGGCTGTGAAACATAAAATAATTGTTCCTATATTTTTTCTAGCATCAATGTATTTAAAACGTATAGGCAATGTATAGAACTATATTATTGGTAATGTGCATTTCTTTGCCATGTCACTGGCCTTATTGCTAAGACTGGTATTTATTTGCTTGAGACATGGAATCTTACCTTCATTCTTACACAAATCTATTAGATGACTAAACATACTCACTTACTTCTCTAGGCTGATAAGGCTCCTATTCTGTTAACCACTTGACCAAGTTATTGCTGTTTTAGGTAGAAACAAAGCTTCTTTATATGTACATGCCTGCCCTCTTTCAACCTGTTGCGGGTTCAAAAGCATGCAAATATCAATATTACCTACTACCAATGCATTTCTGCAAGTCACAAAATATCATTATGCATGTATTTATTTTCTTTAATGAAATGTCCACATGTTCCTGACTGTTAGTGTTCCTGTGTTAACATTCTGAGAAAGTTCAATAAATGTTTCTTAAGGTGTAATGGTTCTGTTAGCTATAACCACGAATTACAGATTGTCTGCTATTCCCTACCCTCTATTCCCTCTAACTGAGGAAGGGGATATTGTTAGAGTCATCGTTGTTAAAAGAGGGCTCAAGAGCAACAGAAGTGTGATAGTGACACCAAGGGATGGAAGTGCATTTACACATAGATGAAGATTTGCTTCCAAGGCCATATCCAGCTTGGGACTGTGTCAACTGACATGCTGGATGAGCCATTGGTATTACAGAACAGGTACAAAGTGGGGCATGAAAGATAAGGTTGCTTGTCTTGATTCGTACCTCTGAGACAACAGTCAAGTGATTGATAGTAGTGGAACCAGCAGGTTTCAGAGAGCTAGCCTCAGCTAGCTCCAGTGTCAAACATCTCTGTCTTGGAACTCATCTATCATAGGTCTGCCAATTTGAGTATAAAGGAATACCAGGCTTATTTAAGGGTACTCTTGTATTATAACTTTTTTCCTTTTGGTATCCGCCATAAGAGACATGGGGGGTCATTCTGACCCTGGCGGTAAAATCCGCCAGGGCCAACGACCGCGGGAGCACTGCCAACAGGCTGGCGGTGCTCCCTTGGGCATTCTGACCGCGGCGGTACAGCCGCGGTCAGAAACGGAAAACCGGCGGTGTACCGCCGGTTTTCCGCTGCCCTGGGGAATCCTCCAGGATTCCGACCCCCATAATGCCATCCTGTTCCTGGCGGTTTTGGCCGCCAGGCACAGGATGGCGGTATGGGGTGTCGTGGGGCCCCTGGGGGGCCCTGCAGTGCCCATGCCAATGGCATGGGCACTGAAGGGGCCCCCGTAACAGGGCCCCACCAAGATTTTCAGTGTCTGCCATGCAGACACTGAAAATCGCGACAAGTGCAACTGCACCCGTCGCACCCCTTCCACCCATCCTCATGGAAGGGTGTTTCCCGCTGGGCTGGTGGGCGGCCTTCTGGCGGTCGCCCGACCAGCCCAGCGGGAAACCCAGAATACCTGCGGCGGTCTTTTGACCGCGCAGAGGTATTCTGGCGGTTCCAGCCAGGCCGGCGGCTTCCGCTGCCGGCCGGGGTCAGAATGACCCCCATTGTGTTTCTGGCCAGGAAAAAGCAACACATCTCTGATTATAACACGTTGAGATGTTAGTTCAGGGGGGACTACTTACCTCAAGTAATAACTGCAACCCTTGTTATGATGAACCCCTGAACTGACTAAATTAACCTGAGATCAATCCACTGGTTGCCATAGCACAGAGCGGTCCTATCTTAAAGGCAATCTGTAAAGTATTTATGCAGTACCTAAACTGTAATTAAGTCAAAATTGAACAGTAGAAACAATCCAAAACCATTTTAGAAAAATAAATTAAATGTTATAAATAAAATGACACTTGAAAAATGAAAAATACAATAACAGAAACCGGGATTTTGAATTTTTAACATTTAAATCTGAAAATAGCACAAAATGTATTGAGTTCCAGCATGAGTCATTTGATCGCACTGGTCCAGTTTATCAGTGTAAGTAAAGGGTGACTGTGATGGAATGCGCTGAATATGGAAACTAGGTCTGACCCGGTTGGAGGTTTGTTCTTTGGACTTATGGCCTGATTAAGGTTTCGGAGAACGGGGTACTGCATCACAATGTCGACAAATATCCTGCCTGCAGAAATATAAATCCCACTATTTTCTATGAAATTTACATTTTGGTGGACAGGATATCCCCCACCATTGTGATGGAGTAACCTGTCTACCAAAATGTAAATCAGGCCCTGACTCACTAAAATTTAATTAAAAAATCCTCAGCAAGGTATGGCAGCAGGTTGGGGCTGAAAAGGGCTGAATGTCATTGTGACAATGCTGACTTTTGGCTAAAGAGATCAGAGCAGGTAAAATTCAAATTTCATGCCCAGAGAAAGTCCTTTTCCGACGGCATACTTTTTGCGCCATTGTTCGGTATAGATTTATACCTTCAGACGTTCCCTGGAAGGGGCATTCCATGACTCAACAGGCATCACTTGTGATTGTAAGTGCCCTTCTGAGGTGGAGAATGCTTACCACTCCTTACCCCCCTTAGTTAGAGAAATCTGCCAATGAGTTGATGTTAAGTCAAAGGTACTAAGGAACTTGGCAGCCTGTCAATGAGCTCATCAGATTTGGGAATGAGGTGAGCATTGGTCATAGTTGAGGCCCTTGCAGCCTATGGTACCAAAACCCCTGGGCTGGATCTGGTACTGGAGGAGGGCTCAATCATCCCCAACTCCAGCATTTTAGAAACATCGTTTCTGATACTAGCCCACGCTTTATCAAACATCATGTACATTTCATATACATTTTGTTTCTGACAGCCATCTTGTCCCCTGTGTCAATATCATGGGTACACCACTTGGTGAGCTCAGGGGTAAGGGAGAAAAGAGAGGAGAACTGTCTCAGTAACTGGTTACAGTTACTCTGCTGCACTTTTGTCAGTATGAGTAGGACAACAGTATGAGTAGGAGGACAACTCCCTCTAATGACCGATCTTGCTCCTTGGAAGACAGTAAGTCGGGGGTGTTCACTCTCCTCTTCCTCACCACCATCTGTCACCATGAGTTTTGTTAAATCAGACCTTTCAAATTGTGGCTTGAGACAATGTGCATGTAGTTCTCTTAAGGGGTTCCTGTACGTCTGGCAGTCAACCAGATAGGTGACCACAATTTGTTTTCCTTGACCTAATAGGGCCCTGTCACTAATCCTGTACGACTTGAGGATCCACCTGCTACATGACCTACACTTTTTGGTTAGGTTGGTATGCTACCAGAGCGGACTTCTGGTCAAATATCGTCTTCATCATCTCCTGCCTGGCCTTTGGATTCTCAGTGGCTTCCTTCCTGAAGAGTTTTATCTGAGCTCTGAAGACTAACATGTAGCTCATTACATCTTGTGAGGGGTTCTTGGGAGCTTTGTCATACCCATCTTTTAGAATACTGAGAGGTCATCCAGCAGAGTGGTCAAACAGGAGCTCAAAGGGGCTAAAACCCAGTCCCTTCTGTGGCACCTCCCTATAGGCAAATAGCAGGCATGGTAATAGGACATCATGCTTACATCTCATGGGCTCTGACATGCCAATAATCATGTCATATTGTTGCATGCTGTTTTTCATTGTCTCTAGACAAGTCTGCCAGTACAAATCAGTTCTTCTCTAGAGGTACCTCTGCCACTCAGTGAGCCTGTTTATATAATCAGAAGTAGTCCTTTCTTTCTAGGTGCACGTTCAGCCTTTACTTTTTGGCAAGGTTACTTTACGCTTACACTACAGGGCCCTGGCACTATAGTCCCATTTGCTCAAATGCCTCATCTCAACACGTGCTCTATTTAAGTGGTAGCAGGAGAGCACCCTTCTTGAAAGGGGGTGGAATCCCCTGAACTGAACTGTGGGAACCTGCACAGTAGAAAGTGTATGAATTAATAAATTCCTATTTTGCTCTCTTCGTATCATTTTGCTTACTCTTGAGTGTTAACATAGTGTTTTTTGGATTAGATGTAAAATATAAATATGTATTTTTTATCGGTTAAACCTGTTTTTTTTTCTTTTCTGGAAGCACTGTTAATCAGCATGGAAGAAAAGGTTATTATTTCATTGTTGGATGAGGTCCTGGTGAAGCCATTGACTTTGAAGGGGAAAGCTTTGAGCAGGAGAAAACTCATTTTGGACTAGGGAAATTATCTAGGGAAATTATCTTACATGAAGGATACTTTCAGCTCGTTCACCCAGTGAAGATTTCTACCTTCAGACTTTTTTGGCATTTTCAGAGCTTGAAATCCTTTAGCTGGTAAGGCTGTGGGCTGCATCCTCAGAGGGTTCCACAAGGCTGGATATTTTCTCAGGGATCTCCTGCTGATCCAGATTTGCTGCTGTGAAGAAGCTCTAAATGAGGGAAACCTGTTTCTTTTGCACAGGGGCAGCGCACATTATGTGGATCTATGTAGATAGTTTCTATCTGTCCTTCGGAGGTATTTAAGTCCATACATTTTCTAAGTTCCAGGTTTTCAGGGATGCTAAGAGAATTTTGTTGGATACAGCCAAGGGTTCCGGATCCTCAGGAACAACACTTGGGTGCAAGACTCTCTCCAGCAGAAGCCACAAACAGGGTCCAGGTCAGGTCCAAATGGGATAGGTCAGATGGGCACTTTAGGGAAAGGCCCCTTGTCCTAAGGCTTACAAAGGAGAAGACCCAATTGGAGTCTACTTCTTTGTCCTGAGTATGTGTGGTAGCAGTATTCTTCTGTTCTTCCACAGGTCCAGAGTGTTGTGAAGAGAGTGCCAGGGATGTCATATTTGTGACTGGGACTAGCTTGTGAGTGGAGGTGACACCTGGCTCTTCCCTAACAAATATGGGCGAAGTAGCCAGGGGCAAGCCTAACCACTTTTGCAGCAGTTCCTGTGTTCCCTACTGTAAACGATTCCCACAGTGTCCATCATTCACTAAATCCAAGATAGAGAAACAATTTTTCCCTTGTGCAGAACCTGTGTACTCACTAAAGGTGTGTTCAGGGTAATGAGCAGTCCCCTATTCTTGGTTCCTCCAAGCCAGTTCTGGGGGCAGCTTCCCTCCTCATTGGGCTTGGTGCTAAGATGACTGATAGGATAAAAGAAGGGCCCGTGCAGGTGTCTTCTAACATCTGCTTGTTATAGGAGAGGCCCCTTTGAATTAAACTAATTTTGTGGGGACTGCCCAACTGACCTTCTTCCCAGAAGAACAAAACAACTCCCTACACCCAGGAATTTGTCTATGCTTTGGCAGTATATTCCATCCCTCATTAGGGCTATTCACTAGCTGGGTGACAGTTGTAGGCTACTACAAGTTAACCTCCTGGAACTTCAGGCAGGGAAAGGGTACCTTCCTAAAAGTCCTTATTCCTCAATACTTCAGAAATCCGATGTCATCACTGAGATGGGCTTTTCTCTTCTACAATAGCAGAATTAATAGTCAATGTTGCTTCCCATAATTTCATTAAAGGCCAGCCTGCCTTCCTAAAGTGAAAATAGCTTTTTAGGTCTAGTTAACGCTAAATTTCTACATGTTCTAATTTAAAATAGCATGCACCCGCATTGTGGGCTACAAGGCCTGCATTGAGGTGGCTTATTAAAATTCAAAAAGCAGGTTTTTTCCTTCCAACTGGTTTATTTTAACAGATTGTGTTTCAATATTAAACCTGCAGCCCTAAGGCTACAGTGGTAGGCTTAGGGTAATGTTTATCTTGTGACACTAGTGGATAGTACAATAGTGCAGTAATCCATAGGTGATGCTTAACTTTCCATGCCATCATGTACTTCAGGCACTCTATAGTATGATCTTACAGGAAAGTCAAATATACCAATCGGTAATTTAGTCAATTTCAACATTTTGTAGTTGTCAGAGCACATGCACTGAGACCAGTGCACATAGTAAAAAAAACAGCAGCATCAGTCACCAAACAAAATAGCCATGCACATGCAAAAGAGGCACTTTCTTATGGGATGCATAGAAGCACAGAGTTGAGCTAGCAGCAGCATAATAACACTTTCATTGAGAAGGAAACCACCAAGCAATGTCTATCTGAATTTCCTTTACAACTGGAACAATAATATGCAAACTATACATATTACACCAAAATTAAAACATTTATTTTGAATTTACTCTGTTGCAAATGAGCAATCATAAGAGTGTCATACACTTACTGACATCCCCTAACATCTCCTAGACCACAGTTTGCAACAATGAATGATGCAGGTGTCTTCACACATCACGCAAAACCAAAGGTCAGTCTCTGATAATAACCCTGCAAACTTTTTTCGGCGAATTCAACTTATTTTAATGCATTCATGTTAGCTATGATATTCTGTTTTCAGGAAGTGAGAGCTGCACATAGTTGCAATGTGAGGGCTCTGGTTCTGTTATGGAACATTAGCAGTAACAGGCACTCGTTTTCTCTGGGTACCAGCCTAATGAAGCAAGATGATCCCATGTTGTGACCTTTTTGTTGGAAAACAAAACAGTTACTTGCGGGATTTTTTTAAAATGGAATGCCCCACATCATTGTGTATACAAGAAAATTTAGAGTAGGAGCCTCCAAAACAAGAGGAGTCCTAGCAACTGTGCCACACTTGAATGCAGCTGTCAAGGTGATTTGGTGGGTATGTTCCATCAAAGAGGGATACAGCAATGGAAATATGCAAATGTTTGCAAATGTTGATGTTGTGAATCCCTCCTTGGATAGATCCTGGTGCCTTGCCCCATCAAATGATTTTGACTTTCAAATAAAAGACTCAGGCCCATATTTATACTTTTTGTGTGCTGCATGTGCAACATTTTTTGACGCAAAAGTTGTGCAAACATACAAAATACAATTATGTTTTCTAAGTTTGCGCCGCTTTTGCGTCAAAAAATGACGCAAATGTGGCACAAAAAAGTATACATTTGGGCCTCAGGGTCTGATTTAATATTTGGCAGATGGCCCTTTGTTCTGCCAGGGGAATGAAGTAAATGACTCTGTCTCCCTGGCTGATGGACTGTCTGCCAAATTTTTAAATGAACATTGAGTAGGTGGAACCAACCACACACTGGTTCCTGCCAATGCATTTTGCTGATTGATGCAGGGTTGCATGACGCAGCCTTGCAACAAAAAGTTTAGCAGGTTTTCTTTTTAAAAATAAAAATATAATGCTCCCTTGCCATCGGAGTCATCTCCCATGGGGGTGGTCATTAGTAGTATTTTGCTGTCACATACAGTAAAAAAACAGTAAAAAAATATTATATATTCACCCATTCTGATTTGGTGGGCGGACATTTAGCCATTTCTCTGATGGCATGTAAGCATCAGGACTCTGGAGAGATTTTGCTATGGTGGTGATGCAACAATCAATGCTGTTGCTAAACCTATGGCCCACCCACATTTAAATTGGGCTTGCAGACCAATATCTTGTCAGTAAGGATTCTCCATCTCTGCTGCAACAGAGTAACCTTTACACCAACATATAAAATAGTCCCTAAGTCCCAAGATAAAACTTCTGACCTGATTAAACCTGGTTGGTATATCTGACCTGTGCTTCATTGCGGCTGGCCTAAAATCTTGGCTAGGTCTCGGTCAACCGCAACCATTGACTTTCATTGATGCTTTACTCTTTTTAGTGCTATTTTTACTTAAAACTTAAAAAATCATGTTTCCGTTCCTCTTATTAGAATTTTGTTGTTTTGCTGTCATTTCACTCACTAAGTTTTTCAATATTTTTATGAATTCATGGGGGATTTTTATTGTGCTCTGTTTTTGACATTTTAAGTGTTCTGGTACTTCTATGTGCTTTGCACATTTTCTTATGTTAAGCCTGTTGGCTGTATGCCATAGCAACCAAGGGTTGTGCTCAGGCTTATATTATTGAAACCTTTAACTGGACCTAACAAAATAGAGTGACCTAATTACTTGTCATGGACTACTATCCACCCCAATTGGGAATTCACTTTTTCACTTCTCCCCAATGTACTTTGTAACTTTGTCTGTCTCTTCTAAGTTTCATTAAATTCTCAAACACTTTTGCAACTATGACCCATTTTTTAGAACAACAAACTTTAGTGACCAACCCAACTTTTTTTTTTTTTTTAATTTATTGGTAACAAAACCCAGACAGAACAAAGTTCTTAGCCCAACTGGTACAGATGATAGTCAGCGTAGAGTACAAGTCACAACTGGAGACACACGAACCATTGGAAGTATACATCAAGTAGAAGGTGGCATACTGACGCAGGACGCTGTGTAAACAGAACCATCCAAAATGAAACATCCAAATGCAAACATTGAAAGAAAAGGGGAGCAAAGAGCAAGAGAATACAGAAGAAAAAGAAAAAACAGAAAAAAGGAGCGGGGATAGAGGAACACCACAGCTTTCAAATCGCCAACTGGAGTGCAAGCAGTAATTGAATGGCATTAAGGGGAGCGTAACTATTGCATAATCAGTGGGAAACGTTTGGCAACCACATGTTGTTTAATGCATGGGACTCCAAATAAGATTGCAGGGGGGACCATATATCTCTCGGCCGGGAACCCTCAGGCATTAGCTCCCAGTACATCATTAGTTGCTCCTGACAGTACGAAGCGTCCTGCAACCAATCACAACTGGTAGCCCACCGTCACCCCCAGGATATCGCAACCCTACACTTAGTTGGCATCAGCAGCAGTCCCACCAGCCTCCAATGCGCAGGGGGAATCTCTTCGACATATCCCAAAAGAGCAAGCTTGGAGGTGTGTGGCAACAGGAGTACAGTCATCTCCTCAGTCGCCCACAACACCGCTGTCCAGTATTCTCGCAGCGTTGTACAACTCCAAGCGAGAGGCAAGAAGTCTGTCTCAGGAGCCAGACACCTCTTGCAGTGCCAATCAGCTCGAATAACCATACTCTTCAGTCTACAGGGCATATGGTACAAGCGGTGTAAAACATTGAAGTGAATAAGACACAGTCTATAGTTAGGGGACAGTTCTCTCATATTATCACAGCATCGTCACCACACTTCATAAGAAAAGGGTTCGCCAATGTCTGCTTTCCATTGGGCCTTGGCTTTAATCTCAGTATCAGGCACCCCGTTTTGCATACAAACATATAAACTCATGATAAGCCTGCGTGGGGATTGCATGTGATATAGAAGTTCCAATGCTCGACACACCGGGGGCTCCGAAGGAAAGCAGGGATAACACCCACGGAGCATGGCACAAATTCTGAGAAAAACTAGTCTGTGCAGTGCAGAGTCATGCACATCACCAAGTGCAGCCTCCAAGGAGATAAACATCCCATCTGAAAACCAAGATCCTAAAGTAATTAAGTTGGACTCTTGAAGAAACTGACAGACTTGACATCCTCCAATGAACATCACATCTGCAACATCTTGTAATGGCCAAAACGCCTCAGCACGACTTATCCTCATCCGCCCTCGCCACAAACACATCTCAGCCCACCTCAGAGATCTCCACTGGTTCCTCATCAACAAATGGATCGTCTTCAAGCTCCTGATCCATGCTCACAAAGCTCTCTTCGACACCGGACTGGCCTATCTCATTGAGCGTCTCAACTTCCAAATCCCTACACGTCAACTCCGCTCCGCCAACCTCGCCCTTGCTACCGTTCCCCGCATTCACCGCACCACATCGGGCGGTAGATCCTTCTCCCACCTTGACGCCAAATCAAGGAACTCCTTCCCTATCAACCTACGTCTGACCAAGGACCTCCTGACCTTCTGGAAGCACCTCAAGACCTGGCTCTTCGAGCAGTAGCACCCCCCGCCTTGAGAACCTGCCGGGTGAGTAGCGCGCTTAACAAATCACTGATTGATCGATTGATTGATTGAAGGTGCAAAGGGCTCTCACACAGCAGCGCTCCACAATAGCGCAGGCCAGGCCCTCGCCGTACAGGCCACATAGTCGACCCCTCGTGGTCGGGGTCTGATCGGGCCACTGATCACCTGCGGCAGCCAATCAGCATCACATATAGGGTGAAACCAAAAATGCGCAAAATAAGACTGCGCGCAATGATAATAAAGTTCTAGATCCGGGGCACCCAAACCATCCAGTTCAAACAGGAGTGTCAGCTTTTCCCAGAAAATTCTGGGCTGGCGACCAACCCAGGCCAGAGTCACAAGTGCAGACCTAAGTCACTGCAAAAAGCTCAAAGTAAGAACACGAGGCAAGTTGATAAATAAATACAGAACTTTGGGCAGAATAACCATCTTTGCTATCACTATGCGACCCGTCCATGAGAGCAGTAATGAATGCCACACCCCTACCTTATCTTCCAACCGTACAATAGCTTTGCCGTAATTTGCTGACCAAAGCATATCAATGTCCCTATTCAACCAAATACCTAAATACCGCACCAGTCCATCAGCCCAGCCGAGGAGATATCTAGAGGGGCACCACACCGTAGCCTCGGACAAGGGCAGCACCACTGACTTGGACCAGTTGATGGTGATCCCAGAAATCTGCCCAAAGCAAACTATATCATCTTGCAGAGCGTCTAGGTGCAGCTGCAGATCATGAACATATAGGGCAACATCATCCGCATACATAATGATCAATATTGGATGCTGTCGGAACGCCAATCCACTGCGGTTATGGTGCTGTCTCAGACGTGCTGCAAGCGGTTCCATAGCAACTGCAAAAAGCAGCGGAGAGCGTGAGCATCCTAGACGAGTGCCCCTAGCAATCGAAATGGGGTCAGAAACTCACCCTTGACTCTCAGCCGGGTGGATGGCTGTGAGTACCACAGGTGAATCAGTTGAATAAACCTAGAACTCAACCCCACCCGAGTTAACAAAACTAACATATATGGCCACACAAGGGAGTCAAAAGCCTTAGTAGCATCAAGGAACACCGCTGCTGCATGGTCATCAGGATTGATCATGCTAGATATTGCAAAGTAGGCGTGAAGGTTATACAAAGTAGGGCGCCCCGGCACAAAGCCGAACTGATCAGGCAGCACCAAGGAAGATAGCAGAGGCTGCAGTCGTCCACAATAAGTTTCGCCAGAATCTTATTATCTATATTTATTAATGAAAGGGTCCAATATGAATCACAACAGCACAGGTCTTTCCCAGGCTTCAAAATGGTCACAACGAGAGCCTCCCGTAACAAGACCGGGAGACACCATTCTCAAGAGTCTCCGCATATACCACCAGTAGGTGCAGCGCTAACATATCTGCATATTCCTCATAGAAGGACGGTGTTAAGCCGTCCAGCCCAGTGTCCTTATCGCCAGGCAGACTACCTATGGCCTGGATCACATTGTCCACCGAAAAGGGAGCGTCCAGATATTGCCTATGTGAATTCTCAAACCACAGCAGGCTGATATCCTCAAAGTAGTCAGAGGCAGCCGTGGATCCCGGTCCTGAGCACTCAGCATACAGGTCAGAATAGAAGTCAGTGAGGACTCTCCTGATTTCCACAGTGCCGGTATGTTGAACGCCAGTCGAATCAGTCAGCTCTACAATATAATTACTTGCCCACGGCTTACGAAGCATTGCTGCCAGCGTTAGGCTGTCCCTCTCACCCTTACCATATCTCCTCGCCATAGCATCTTTCCCTAGGAAGTGAACCTCACGAAGGGCTGCCTCCTCAAACTGTGGCATCTTTCATTTCAGTTCAGCCAGAAGGTCTCCATACCAGTCAGAGACCAATCGTCTTTCGAGATCCGCAAGCTGAGCGCCTTCAGCACACCGTGCTGTTTAGAGAGACCGAGTCCGCAAATTACTACCTTGAAAGCCTTCCACACAGTGCCCGCAGAGGACACAGATCCCTGATTCTCAGCAAAGTAGTGGACAATGGCGTTATGGATCACATCCCTAAAAACCTGATTCCTAAGCGCACCAAGGGGCAGCCTCCACATAAAGGCACGACTGGGGCCTCCACAGACAAGCAACTCCTGCAGGACCGGTGAATGATCCGACAAGGTACAGGCCTTATGCTCAACGCGCCCGTCCCGTTTCTATATGGCCTCTCGCTTATGAGAGTCGGCTTTTCCGACAATAATAGAATTTTAAGCCTTGAGAAAGCCCCGGCTTATAATGCCAGAGGGGGCGAAACACGTGTTGGCTGCTTTTCTTCCTTTCTTCTCGTGCCATTATTTTGGATGTTGCCCTTACCAAAGGATAAGAAGTGACTTTTTCCTTTGAACATTTGGAAGCAAAACAATTTTTGTAAAAACAATGCAATAAACTTTGAATTTGTTTGCTTAAAGATTTTTTGAGTGGGGCTTTACCTCTCTTTTGATGGTGTATACTCTATTTTAGAGGACGTTTGGGTCCCTGTCCTCTGGTCGAGTCCCCTATCTTCTGAATTAGGCATTTACACAGGAGAATAGTATTTTGGACCCTCTCCAACTTTGGAGCCTTGCTTCACAGGCCTTATGCTCAATTGACTTCCATAGGTCAACCAAAGCACCTTCTGCCATCACAAGAGACAAGGCCTTATCAGCTGCCACATGCTGTGGTCTTGCCTGGCTTTCACAGTCCGCCAAAAAGTCCAGTACCACGTTAAAGTCCCCCCCCACAGCAGGGACCCGGGACCCGGTGAGCCAGTCAACCGCCACACTTCCCGAAAAATTCAGGGTCATCAGTATTTGGTCCGTAGATCGACACCAACCTACATGGTCTATATAGCAGCATTCCTCTCATCATGACATAACGACCATTCTGATCCACAAGCACCTTTTCAGTACGTCATTGTAGCCCCTTCCGGATCAAGAAGGCCACGCCTCATGCATGTCTCGAATACATCGCAGCATGACACCCACCAATCCAACCAGCTTTCACCCGATGTTTTGTGGCTTCCAGTCTCCTGCAGCATACAAATGTATATTGCATGCCGCTACATGTAGGCAAACAGCAATCTCATCTTAAACCCATCATTCAGCCCATGAATATTCCAAGTGAGGCAGCGTACAGGCATCACGCTTTTTTTGCGCCATCCCAACAATCTATCAAAACACACAGCTCCCCAACTCACAAGAGAGGCATCGGCCAAGTGAAGGGGAAAGGACAGGAGAGAAGGTAGAAGGCAAGGAAAAAAACAAGTACAAGACATTTCAAACCCCCACCTATGCCGACCCCCCCAATTTGGTCAGTACTACAATACTTTTTAGGAACAGATTTAGCATATTTAGCAGCCAGTTTCGGGTCAATGAAAAAGTGCAGCTTGCCCTTATGCTGCACTTGCAGTTTAGCTGGATAAATGAGGGTGTATTTGACATCGGTCTGGCTCAGAGTGCGTTTGGCTGGCAGGAAGGCCTTACGGGCTGCCTGCATCCCAGGCGTGTAGTTAGGGAAGAAACTCAGTATGGTATTATTATAGATCACATGTCGACCCTCTCTGGCCAGTCTAAATATAGTATCTCTATCTCTATAGTTCAGTAAGCATACAATAATAGGACGCGCTGGAGCTCCCAGAGAAGGCGGTGGCCCCAGAGATCTGTGGGCCCTCTCCACCACCAACCCTCGGGAAAGCTCACCGGGGAATTACGCAGAGCGCATGGTCTCGACATAGTCCTCCATGCGTCTCATGGCTGTCGACTACAGGAGGCCCATAATTTGGATCTTAATATGGCCGGGGCAGGCCTCAAGGTCATCGTTTTTATTCCGGATCTCCTCCAGCACACACTCCATGCACAGCAACTGTTTCTCGTCTCCGCGACAATTGTCCTCCAAATCTGAAGTGCGTGATTCCAGCTGCTCAAAGCGAGTGTTGTGACCATCTACCTGTTCCTTTAAATGGTCCATTTGCTCAGTTAAGTGGTCGAGTTTGGCGTCAATGCTAGCCAGGCTATGATTGAGGTCTAAGAACATAGCCTTCACAGAGGACGCGGAGGCCTCCTCCTCAAGTGGCAGATCATCCACCGACCGGCCGGCAGGGCCGCTTTTCTTTTTCCCACCATCAAAAGTAAGCTTAGGCTGTCTCTGGTCTGCCTTCCCCATCCTCTAGGCAGCTGACCAATGAGGCACCCACCACTCCACACAGTAGTAATCACCAGCTAGGTAGGGCCATCAAAAAACAGAAGTTTGTCACGGGTACTCACTCCCGCCCATCACACATGTCATGGCAAAGACGGAGGGAGGTGGGAGACGTCAGGCACCAGAACCTCTCATATTCGCCACCGCGCTGCCGTCAGCAGCCTCAAAAGTCCATCACGATGACCCACAGCAGCAGCACTCCCGCCCACGGGGCCATGCGGCTCGAGCCCCACCACCAATCAGGCCCCACAGGTAACCAATTGCAGGGCCCCCACCTACCAGAGATGTCAGGCCCAGGATCGTCGGGAGGCCACCCCAGAAGGAAAAAAGAGGGGGGAGAGAGGACCACACCCCAGGCGCCCTGAAAGGCGTCCCCCGCAAGCACAGTGCACCTTCAGCCCCATGAGCCCACCAAAACACTGGAGGTGTGACAGGAAGAACCAGCCCCGCACCTGCCACAGGTTAGCGCCCCCACCCCCGCAGGGCCACGTGGCCTGACTAAGCCACTGACCAGGCCCCGCTGGAGCAGACAGCAGGGCGGCCGTCGGCCGGATAGGCCAATGAGGCAGCCAACAGGTCCCTCGCCCCCGACTGCAAGGACAAGACAAATGCAAAAGGTGAGAAAGGGGCTGCTCCCCATGCCATTCACCAGCCTTGCCTCCGGCAGCTGTAGAAGCATGCGCCGCAAAGCCCCGCGCACACTGCGCACCAAACTCACGGCCCGCCCAGCAGGGCAGCACAGGCAAGCACGGTCCCCGATCCAAAACCGGCACCCCACTGTGGCCCGCAGCCTCCCTGATTCTTCCCCAGCGGCACTTGGGAAGGACTAGGAGGCGGGCAGCCTATCTACAGGAGAAAAAGCACTGAAGGAGTCCCTCGCCGGCAGAGCCTCACAGTGTGGGGACCATCTTGCGGGACGGCCAGGCCACGCCCCCAGACCCACCCAACTTTAATAGACATGAAGAGAAACGATTTGTAAATGCAACTAAAACTTCATGTGGTGCCTCATTGATATTTACAGCCAACATATTTTCTATTGAAACTGCCACTCAGTTTGAAAGGCATGCAGTTGCATAGAAAAACCTAGAGAGCACTCAATGAATAATGTGCGAAAATTGGGTTTTGTGAATATTTATCATTTGTTCATCACCAAGTAAAGTGTCTTGATTTACTTCCGTCCTATTATAATCACTGTATCCACCATACTTTAGAATTATGAAATAGTTCTTTATTTTTGCTTTCTCAACTGCTGAATACATATCGTTTATTTACAGTATTTACATTTTGTTCTGTATCACAAAAAAACGGCACCCGAAAGTCTTCCCTTCACTTTTCCTGAACTGGTGCACGATTGTCCCATATTTCGATTTCAAATATCCTCTCAGTTGGTAGTCAAAGAAAGAACAGTAAACACCAATGCAATGTTAAAAGAATAAGCAGTCATTTTTCAGAAGACATACCCTGACATTTAACATCTACCTTTGAAGCACCAGCAAATGTGTCAAGATAAAAACAGAATTGAAATGCTTCTTTATTAATTGCCCTCGCTCTTCCAACCCATCATGAATTTGCTCGTGACACACCAGTGGATTATGACCCACAATTTGGGAAACGCTGGGCTAGATAAAAGACTTAGATGGTATTTAAAGAACATTTTTTTTTTAAGTATCAGTGAAAAAACTTTCTTTCCAGTTTGTTTACCAAAATGGCACCAAAGCAGTGTGCTTTATAGCATATGTTTAAACAGTGGCCACCTTCCTAAAGAGGCCTAATCACAATGGTATTTTCGGCTGCAAAAATACATTTTCCACTGAAATTACCTCCATTTATGCCTTCCAGCAATACATGTAAGAAATGCTGACAAGAGTAAATGTGTTTTTACTGCAGATGTCTCTTCAAAGATTGTATATATATATATATATATATACATATATATATATATATATATATACACACACACACACACACAGAAATGTGTATATTTGCAGAGGGAGATTTCCAGTTCCACTGTGCGAAATTGTGTGCTGTAATAACTTCTAACAGGAGGAATTGCATTCCATGTAGGTGGAAATGGGTACAGAAGTGCACCTGGAATCCAACACCTGCCTCAGATTTCCAGGTGTACTTATAGGAATGTTTGTGAATAGAGAAAAATGTATAAGTACTTCTAGGCAGAGATGTAAACATCGGCCCGATTTGTTTTTTCTCTTAGGTTTTCTTAATGAACCCACTGTGTTCTGAATACGTAACTCTTTAAAGCCAGAAGATACATGTTTAATAAAGGATGAGAGGAAAGAACAACCTATGAGCATCAGATAATCACCAGATGTGTACTTTCCTATTTATATTAAGTGTGTGTAATTTTTCTTTGACCTCGCGTCACGCAGCCCCACCTTCGCAACAGAATAGCAACATAACAAGAGCAACCCGACGTGATTACTACACGAGAGAATCAATCAGTTCTCCAATTGGAAAGGTGTTAGCTTGGGCGTCGCAGAAAATTAAAGCAATAAAATATCTGAGACATTAATGTTTTTTTTTTAATGAATTTACATTGTGTTTCATTGTTTCTAATCACCTTCATTCCTACAAAGCAGAGTCCCAGAATATAGCAATCAATAAGAGCGCGTGTGCTGGGTCAGGGAGTCACTTATCGTTGAACAATAAACGCCTTTCTAAATTGCTGATGAAATGAAGTCAAGTGACACCCACCGGAGGGATGTACAATTTCTTTTATGAATGACCTAGTCCTGTGCATTGTCTATGAAACTTCTGTGGTAAACGTGAAGTTGTAGGAAACTCTTTCATTTCACAAACGTTTACTCTGCCTCGCTTACGTTTGTAATATTTCGTAGTGGACAACATGATAGAGAGAATCGGAAGGGGACAGAGTTGCTAAGTAATATGTCAGTAATTAAAAACTCACTTAACATGAGTTTTTGAATATGTTCAGTACGATTCAGGATCTCTGAAATGAAAGGTGTAGTTTGCGTACAACAACTTCCCACACTGTGGATGAAGTCGACATGTCACCTAAGCGACATGTGAGGAAAAGATAATTAGAATTATTTCACATATGCCTGTGAAATATGACTTTTATCATTGTAATAAAAGCCCCCCAAACCATGATGGAGACCATTGCAATTGTAAAGATCACTAGAATTATATATTATATATTATGCGGTACAATTGTTGGCAGTATTGGTTTGACCCACTGGAACTTGAAAAACAATGAAATCTATGTACTTATTAAGAAATGGTGTGGCAAGTGCGGTAAATTCATGATGAAGCAATAAAAACCATGACATTACACAATTACAAAGACCCTGATCATTGTGTACAATTGTTCTCAGCAATTTATCAATCTATTCATGACACATTACAGTCCACTGTTCACTTACTAATTTCAGTAAACATTTCTAAACTAACTGATGCAAAACAAACAGTAATATAAAACATAAATGCCTTTGTGAATTGGCCCCTTAAAATCAAATAGGGTAATCTAATACCCGGTTTAATAGAAAAGGTGAGGAGAGCAATGCTTTACTCCACACAAAAGTTCACCAAAAAGTTTGAAGTGAATTATCCCTACCAGGAAACCCTTAAAAACTGAGCTGACTATTATCTGCAGGAGAAACAGATGATACTCGAAAAATTCAAGTGAGATGGCCTCGGATTAATCACAACCTAAACAAAGCATCTGACAGAGCAAGAGACATTGCAGCAGAACAATGAAGAATCATATAGTCAGACAATGTGATGGGTGGATATTTGAGGCACTTCTCTGTCCTACGGGACCCGAGCCCGATGCTCGGACATACATGAAGCTGGCATTGCCCACACATTGGCATCCCACTTTGTACGAAGTAGCTGCCCATGATACCCTTCTCCATCGACACCATGACCCACACTTACGTTATCACCTGAAATGTGCAAGGAATGCACACACCCTCATGCTGTTACACTTTTACTCTTATCTCAAGCGCCACTCCACTCACATTGCGCTATTGCAAGAAACACATCAACACTCAATGAAGCAACAAAGCTACAGAAGCGGGGGAGTGGCCAGGTGGTTGCTACCAACTTCTCATATGCCGGGGTTCCCTTCACGGCAGAAAACGCTGTAGAATCAGAGGGTCGATATGTATTCATTAAGGGTCGATTAGATGGTCGCTACATCCTCATAGTCAATATATATGCCCCCATCACAGATCACGTATCACTCCTCCACAACTTGTCTGGGATGCTCCCTCGCTGGAGTGTGGTTCCGTGGCTTATAGGGGGCAACTTCAACTGCGTCTTGAACACTGATCTGGATTAATCATTCTCTCCATTGCCATGCACAGCTCTGATCTCCAACACCCAGACATTACATGATTGGCTTCAACACTAGCAACTAGTTGACATTTGGGGCCTGATTTTTTAAAAGTTAGCGTAAATTTTTGGGAGAAAAAGCAGCGCAAACGTACAAAATATCAATCGATTTTGTAAGTTTGCACCGCTTTTGACGGAAAGGCGGCGCTAACTTTTCATAAATCAGGCCCTTGGTGCCTGTGTAACACCAACACCAGGGTGTATCCTTTTATCCTTTCAACGCCGTCAGGGTCGACTGGTTGGTCAGTACATCTAACCTGCTTCCCTCCATCACACACATTGATTATTTAGGTCACAGAGAATCTGATCATAGCCCTACGTATTTACAGTTAACATGAGATAACAGTCCTGCTCCATTCCCACCTGGCGAATACAAACTGCATCTTTGGGAGATCCCCCCTCCCATTCCTCACTTAGCTCTGCTATTTATGACATGGCAACCACCAGACTGATTGAGTGTGATGCATTGAAGGTAGCAATGTGGATCCGTTGCTTAGGGGTTAACTGGAGTACTCACAAACATACATCCCAAATTAAACGCAAACTCTTAGACCATGAAACTCAGATGACATGCAATCCAGCAAGTACTCACCACCTGCTAGCGGCACAACGCAAACACACTTCATTATTGGGGAGTCTGCGCTGCCTCAACCATGGGGCTCACTCAGCTAGGACCGACACCACAGTTGATAAATCTGGTTCATTGATGACATGGCTAATACTTCAAGACCAACCGCAGCACCCTATCACAACACTACGATCCACTGCTGGCATTGTGCTTTACACAGCGCAATACACATGACGAGCTGATGCACCACTATAACTCGTTATAGTTGGTGTCTAGCACCAATCTAGAGGATGTCTATTCCATCTTCTCTGCTGTGCCCCTAGCCCGTATTCCACCAGATCAAAGGCCAGAACTTGATGACCCCATAGCACTTTCTGAAATACAGGAGGCCATATGAGCCCTTGCCACAGGCAGGACCCCAGGGCCATATGACCTACCTGCCGAATTGTACAAAGCTTATGCCTCACTCCTGGCCCCTCTACTTCAAATACTGTATGAATAGCCCTTATATGCCTCCCTTAACAAATTGCTGCTTATTTCCCTTCCCAAGCCAGACAGAGACCATACTGCATTTCAAGCAGACCTTGGCACTGCTTATAAGGATTATAAAGTGCTGACATAATTTCTAGCTGATTGGCTAGTGCCCCTGATTCTGGCACTGGTACACCCATACAAGAAATATTTGTCCCAGTCCGCAGTACCTGCCTTAACCTCAGGCACTCTTTTCACATCCTGGAATATGCTCCATTTCAGTGGCCTCAGGCTAGCTGTCTCATGCTGGACTTTCAGAAGGCCTTTGATGCTTTAGAATAGGTCTTGCTGTCTGCAGTGCTGCCCGTTTATGCTATTGGAAATCACTTAATTCAGTCGCTAAAATTGTTATACACTCAGCCACTAGCCAGGGTCAAAACGGGCTCCCTCATCTCTGAGCCAATTCAGATACATGGAGACACTCTCCAGGGTTTTCTGTTCTCCCCTCTGCTCTTTTCCCTCTCAATAGAGCCACTGTTACTTCCCCTTCATGAGCGGAGTGGTGACTGCGACATTACCCTGGGTGATGGAATTCAATCCATCTCTTTTTATGCAGATGGCCTGCTCCTTTACCTTAGAGATGTGCATTCAATACTCTCCACAGTCGCCCTGACGTTCAATCATTTTGCTGATCTTTCCTACCTGAAGTTCAATTGCCATTTCCCATTCACACCTTCACAGCCAAACCCAGACTTTAACATCCACAATGTCCAGATAATTTGGCAACCTACTATATTGTGGTATTTGGATATCAGGGTGTATCACTTGATCACAGACCTATTTGATGGCAATCTCACACACACTACCACATCCTTGAAGGCTCAGAATGCCTTCTGGTGGATTTTGCCTCTGTCGATGGCAGGATGTATAGCCTTCCTCAAGATGGTTGTACATCCCGCCTCATATTTTTTTGCCTACCCCCCCCCCTTTATGTCCCACAACCTTTTTTCATTCCTTTGAGAAATTAATGAAGGAATTTGTTTGGAACAACTCCTGGTGCAGAGTGGCACTCTTGAAGCTTTATTTGCCTACAGACCAGGGTGGTTGTGTGATGCTGAACCACGATCATTACTATCTTGCATCTCAAATCCAGTGGGTGGCTAAATGTCTAGAGAACCTGCAGCTAGCTGACACTGCCTTGATGTTACCTGCCTGAAACCTACCCAGCAACCTTCACTTGTTCCATCCTTGCTTTAGGGTGACAGCGCCTGACTCCATGCTCCTGAAAGTGGTGAACCCTTCCTTCTGCCACTGTCTATACATCACAAGATCATTGATTCCCTGTGCTCCAGCGATGGTCTGGCTTGGTGCACCCAGGAGACACAGCATCGCCTCATTAGCAGAACTGACCTCTTGGCACAAGGTGGGTCTTCACACCTTAGGGGACCTTCACCATGATGGAACTCCCCCCCAATTTGACTCCTTATGGGGGATAAGGGTCTGCCCCCAGGCCACTTCCTTTTTATAAAAGTCCCTGATTAGGATGCCTGGGAACCAATGGAAAAACATGGCAAAAGAACACCAGACATACCTTACCATGCAATATATTCATGTGATGGGAATGGGCATACTGACATAGTGACCCACTGGCTCTCCGATTCATTGCGAACCCACATCACATTGCAGTTCATGACCCAGCGCCATCACTGGGAGGAGAACCTGACCTGTCTCTGCACAGAAAATTAGTGATTCCCCCTTACTGGAAAGCCCAGTCCAAATTAACCATAACAGTAATTTCAGACTTATTCATTTTTACATTTTACACAGAGCCTAACTTACCCCTGCCAAAATTAACCACTAATTATGCCATATTGATGCTGCTGACCCTCAATGTCATTTGGTTGATGTTGATTTACTCTATATGTGGTGGACCTGTCTGTCCCTCAATCAATATTGTCAGGGTATTACGCTTCATTTATCCAACTGCACAGGGTGCCCTGCATAACACATGTGGGAAACATGCCTCCTCGGTCTTTATCATAGGGATAAAAAACATAGGGCCACCTCCCACTTCCTTAGCCTGAGGTTTCTGATAGCCAACCATCTCATTACTCAGAGATGGAAGTATAATGAACGCCCAGCTGCTGCAGCTTAGACGCAATCCATTACCATGTGGGACCAGGAGAGTTTTGTCCTTCAGAGGTGAGACAACTTGGGGCTTCTCAAATATCCAATGGCAGCCAACTGGGATACGATCCTGATTGATTTTCAGTCCACCATACAACACGCCAGTGTTGCCCCAATTTGTTAATTAGAGGATGGGGCAGCAGATGACCAAAGGCCCCACTTAGCCACATGGAATTCACAGGCATGCAGCCTTCCCCTGTACATCTGTAGGGATGCAAAGGCTCAGCGAACCCTCCTGACCTTGTGCCAAGATCTGATTGGCTTTCAACACTTCAACAAGGAAGTGTTGGCAGTCATCATGAAACTCGGCTTCAGCCAAGTCCCCAAAAAAAAGTAAATAAATAAGAAAAGTGGCCAAGGTAGACTCACCTTGACCCCTTAGCTGTGGTGCTGGGTCCCAGAGGGAACCACCCCAGAGCATAACAGCATATTTTTCTTTAATTTTTTACTGGAATCACAGCAGATCCGTGAATAACCTGAAAATAAAAAAATAAAAAATTAAAAAAACAACATGGACTCCAGTGCTTGCTTTAACTGCAGTCCAGGGGTATTTACACTATGAATACAGGGGGACCCTCCAGTCCCCCAGCAGCCCCGGGGACCACAACCTCCCTGGGGCACTTGTTATATATCACATGTGGGGCGATTGCTTGCCCCCCTCTGCAGCCCTGGGGACCACAACCTCCCTGGGGTAAATTTGAAAGAAAAGGAAGGGGGTCTGTTTTGGACCCCAGCAACCGGGGGACCACCGCCTATCTGGGGCTAAATGTAAAGTTGGAGTGGGGCACGTGGCCCCTCTCAAGGAGCCAGCTCCTGCTATATCCCAGGATACCCACTCCTGGGATGCAGCTGTTTGCTTTTTCTTGGTGCGAGCTGACAGCTCCCAACAAGCAAAAGCAAATTCCACTTTCTGCGAGAGAGATCTGTCAATTATCTCTTATTTGCAGATGAGAAGTTTTTATCCGTCTTCACTGCACACAAATATGGGCGTATATGGGAGCTTCTATTTAAAGGCGCTGTCTACTTGTAGAAGCAATGCCTGCTCCCCCTGGACATGGGGAGCCGGCTAGAACCATGTGGCCTTGAATCTCCCCCCTCGGTCCAGTCAATCTCTCTATCTCTTTTCCATCCCACAATGGGATTGAAGAGAGAGAGAGAAATAGTAATTGCAATTGTCTCTCCATGCAATAATTGCACAATGCAGGTTACCTGTGGCATAGTCGTTAAGGTCACTAGCTTTCATACAAAAAGTTGAGGGTTCTTGTCCAATTGTGTCTCTGGTCGCTCGCTACTTTAATTTGTTTTCAGCATCAAAAGTTGTAGGTTCATAATAAAAAAAGATCTCATTATTTTTGATACATAAATAAATTTTTCTTTTCAATTTGTCCAGAAATATCTCCTTCTAATTATATCATCCATCAAAGCCTAAAAAACGTTCTATCTCTCTCCCTCTCACTCTTTTTCTCTCTCTCTCGTAGTTTCTCTTTTTCAAAATCTTTCACCCACTCACACACCCACTCAGACCCATTCAGACTCATGCATCAACTCACAGACCCATTCAGACCCTCATGCACCCTCTCATAGCTCCACTCACACACCCATTCGCAGACCCATTCAGAGACACAAACACCCACTCACATGCCCACTCAGATCCTCGTGCATACACTCACAGACCCACACAGAAACGGATGCTCCCACTAACACATTGATGCACCCACGTGCACACCCAGACACTCTCGCACCTACTCTTGTCCCTAGATATACCCTCTCATACTATTATCACATGCAGAGAGACAGCCAATTCTAACTCCAACTGTGCACGGCCAAAGGGCTGATCGCAGTATGGGGTTGGGTGGTTAGAGGGGTTGGCCGCAGGGTCTGGCCTCAGGACAGGCTCTGTGGCCAACCACCACTCCACATGCCCAAAGGCCGTGTGCAGCGGTGGTTGGATTAGCTTAAAGCAATGAAAATTACTTCATGTTTAAAAAACATAGAAATGTTATGTTACATAACTACAACACGTGCCCTAAGGTAACTGGAACTCGCACCCTCGTCATGCACTGCTAATAACCCCACAAATTACAACACTCATGACATCTTTGATAACATCATTGATAATGCCACAGGAACATCTGCAGTAAAATTATTGATCAGATCACTGTGCATGGTGGCAGCACGAGTTATAGATATCTTAGGGCACAAGTTACAGTTACTTTAGATAACCCTAACTATGGCAGGTGAATTTCTAATGTTTGGTATGTTTAAAAGTGATCCTAACTATAACGTCCCTGTAATTTTCTATTTTTTTTTTTAGGTTTTTTTTTAATTAAATTTCCTAATTATGTCAGTGGTGAGGTGTCTAAACGGGCACCCCCGATGTTCAAGTGCAGGCTGGCATCGCCAAAATCAGAAGTAGATATATGAATATAGATGCATATCAATTACAGAGCTGTGGTAGCTACTCTGTAGTTTTAGTTATGGTGAACAGAGATAGAGATTTTTTTTTTTTTTTTTCATTTATAACTTTGCAACCATTCAAAAAATGTGTGTAAAACTTTGCGGACCTGCTGCAACTGTATGATTTTAGGAGTACTGAACTTTTGTGGTGTTTGATCAAGGGGGTGCAAAAAAAAAGGGAGGGTCCCAAAACAGGCATCAAACCCAATGCATTTTCCATAGACATTTGTGTTTGCACAGCTCAAACACCTCTGGTTGGATCTTAATGCAATTTGGCATTACCACATATTAGGGGCTCAGATGATTCTGTGGGGTACTGCAGGTAAGTAAAGTGTGTAAATTAATTGTAGCACACGGCTATTAAAAGTAGCAAGGAAGCCAAAAAAATAAACTAGACTGCATATGTAAAGTTTCAGATTTACAACATGAACAACTGAAAGACCCATTTATGGACACATACTAATAGAAACCTATAAAAACCTACAAATAAATACATGATGAATCTACCTAGATTTTCTTTGCATGCTCTCTGGCTCACAAGGTGAAACTGGCCCAACAAACCAAACAAAATCCAACTTTCTCATGAACTCTTGTACATGAAAGTGAAAAATTGACCTAGCAGTGAGCCACACAAACTACTGTTTGAAAGGCATGATAACTGGTCACTGGGACATAAATGATAATCTGAATTTTTATAACAATAACAATGATTGCCTTGGCTTCACTTTGGCCTTTAAATGTATCACATCCTATTAAAAGTAGCAAGGAAACCCAAAAAGTAAACTATACTGCATATGTACAGTTCCAGATTTACTATGAGGACAATTGAAAGGCACATTAATGGTCACATGCTAATGGAAACCTATAAACAGACATATAACAAATAGAATCCTTCTTAACTTATGTAAGTGTTCTTAGCATGCTCTCTGGCTCACAAAAATAAAATTGTGCCAAACAACGGAAATAAAAATCATCTTCCTTATGTACTGATGTGCAACAAAATGGAAAAGTGACCAAATAGTGAGCTACACAAATAGCTGTATGAAGGATATGATAACTGCCATTAGGAAAACAAATAATAATCTTAATTTAAATAACAACTATTACTGGCTTTCATTCATTTTGGTCTCTTTATATAGCACCATCCTACCAAAAGTAGCAAGGAAGCCCAAAAACTAAACTAGGCTGCACATGTAAAGTTTCAGAATTACTACATAAACAACTAAATGACACATCTATGGTCACATTATTATATAAACCAATAAACAAATACATAACAAATACAAAAGATAAAAAGAATGAAATCATACTGAATCTGATTGCCACTCTGTACTTACGGTGTATCCAAAGATAGAATTCCTTGGATATTACCTCCCTAATAACATTCCACCTCTTTGAAAAATCACCACACAACCTTCCAGACTTACAGCATTTTCTACATTTTCAGACTATGTAAATTTTCATCATGAATTGTTAGGGGGTGCAACTATTAAAGGGGGTCCAAAATGTATTTTTCCACCAATGCATTTTCCATAGCCTATTTTATTCAACATAGCACAAAAAATGTCAGAATTTCTTTGCATGAAATTTGGCAGGAATATACCTGATGGTGCAGAGATGATTCTTTTTCGGTACTGCAGCTAAGCAGGGTAAGTATTTTATTATATAATAAGGCATTTAAACAGTGACTTCTGTCACTGCTGTACTTTTGTATAATTTCAAAAAATTTGTGAAGGTACTGCAGGCCATGGCCGTAAACCTATTAACAAATATATATAAAAAAATATAGATACATTTATCTTTCTATTACCAATTTAATATAGTGGTAACAGGTAGCGACATACTACTTACATATATGTAAGGGGCTAACACTGAATACAGTCAAAGTGTAGTAAAAACAATATAGCAGCCTTTTCATTCCAAAAAAGACATTTCCCAACTACAGTATATACTGGCTTGTCATTGCCATGTGCCACAGTATACTGCAAAGTTATCATGGTATACCATGGCCCCAAATATAACTAAGCACAAGCACAAAGTACCTGGTTTGCATCAAAATTACACGCACGGCCTGACACATGGTTAAGGGGCTACTTATGTGGCTGACAAAACCAGTGCGGCAGGCCCACTAGTAGCATTCCATCTACAGGCCCTGGTCACATGTAGTGTACTTTACAAGGGACTTACCATTAGATCAAATATGCCAATTTAGTACGAACCAATGTTACCATGATTTAAGGGAGAGGGCATATGCACTTTAGCACTGGTTAGCAGTGGTAAAGTGCGCAGAGTCCTAAAACCAGCAAAAACAGTGTCAATAAGTGGGGGGAGGCAGGCAAAAAGTTGGGGGTGACCACCATAAGGCTGCCAGGTCTAACAGTTTCCAATACTGTGTGACACAGCATTCCTCTCTACTTTATGAGATGCCACTCCACTTCATAACAGTTTTCTCGACTTCAATGTATGCTACCTCACTGTACATTGATCCACTGCACCAGGCTCCACTCTACGGCACTCTACTGTGAAACACTCCACTGCACTCTACGCTATTCCACTCCGTGCCGCTCTACTCTTCTACACTCCACTATACATTATTCCAGTGTACAGTATCCCATTGCATTCTACTTCACTTTACAATAAGCCACTCTACCTCACTATAGTCTTCCCTACTCCACTCACGACCACTCCATTTGTATGACACTCTATATAACTCCACTCTGTAAACGTATAAAACACTTCATGGCACTTTGCGATATTCTACTCCAGTCTACACTCATACACTACACTGTCCAACTCTATACTACACTCTGTGCTCATACACTCCAAATTACAATACTCTATTCCACTATGCAACTATTTGTACACAACACAGTACTCCAGTCTACTGTATAAGACCCCACTCCAATTTATAACTGTTTACTATCTACATTACACTAGTACTCTCCACTCCATGCCACTCTACTCTATTACACACCAATACACTGTATCGTGTTTTTCTCCATACTACGTTACACCACTCCACTTAAGTCTACTCCACTGTATGATACTTCACCTCATTTTAAGCTACTTTACAATTACCCTATGTAGCTTCACTGTTTCACACGCTACTGTACTTTCTGCAACTCCACTCTACAACACTCTACTACACTGCATGCTACTCATAAACATTTTATTCCCGTTTATAACCCTTTTCTCCAGTGTACAAGACTGCATTATACTCTGTGCCACTTTGCAACACCCTAATCCTCACTACTGTACAATACTGTACTGTATTACACAACACTACATGCAGCTCTCTTTGTATTGTAATTGTATTTGTATTTATATAGCTCTTACTATCCCTGATGAGGTGTGAAGTGCTTTTTTTTTAGTAGCACCCTACTCTGGAACCCAAAAGGTTTGTTGGGGGATTAGAATAGGGAGATATGACTACACTATTAGTATTCGTATAGGGAGGTATGAGTTAATTTGAGTGGAGAACATGTGAGTCTGTTAGTTTGATTGAATAGAATTATGGAGGGCAAGAGGAGGAAAGAATCCAGATGTGTTAATTGGAAGATCATAGTCGTAAGATGAGGTTTGGGATGAGCAGATGAGAGGTGGAGGGTGGAAGAGTCTGGAAAAAGGGACTGGGGAGGTCATAGTAGTAAAATGGGATTCGGGATGAGTCAAAGAAGAGATAAATGAGGGAGAATTTAGTTGGGTTGTTTGGAAGATCATAGTAGTAAACTGAGGTCTGGAGTGAGCCAGGAGGGATGTAGGAGGGAAAAGTCTAGGAGGTTTATTTTAGAGATCATAGTAGTAGAATGGGTTTGGGATGAGTCAGATGGTGGAGATAGAGGATAGATTGATAGAGGTATAGGGTGATGGTGAGACAGAGTAAAGCGTTCAAGAGAGTAAATCATTTCCCCCTCTTCTACAATAGGACTTTGGTAGTAAATATATAGATACATGACTACATAGTAAGGGAATATATGTGAAAGGAATATAATATATTAAGATTTAAAGTTGTATTGTATAAACACAGACTTTCAAGTGTTGCAGTATTTGAAGTTAAGTTATTTGTGTACTTTTATATTATTTTATCTTTTTCTCAATATTTCAATAGTTAAATGCTTATAGATAAATAGTAAAGATAATATTTACCTATTGTGATAGATAAAATAAAAACAGAGACTCATAAGCATTTACTAACTTATATAGAAAAAGAAACTATGCAATGACCTGTGAACATGTCAAGCGTAGAACAATATGAACATATATATGTATATATATATATATATATATATATATATATATATATATATAAATATATATATGTTTATATACACACATATATATACATACATATATATATGTATGTATGTATACATATATGTAATATAGACACATATATAATATATGTACATAGACACACACACACACACACACACATATGCATTCACCTACACATTCATTTAACAGTAGGTAAAATATACATTTGTTAAACAGGCCTAAAGAGCATGTATATATTTTAAGATAAAATAGTTATTATACATATTTATACAAAGAAATACACATATCTAGATATATACAAATAATCAGATTATAAACTGTTTACATACACAGGGATATGCAGTCCACTGCTGTTTGAATATGGTGGTTATGTGGGAAATAGCCAACTCTTGAGTAGTCTTCTGAGGTTAAGGTCGTTATTTGTGGATCTTATATTTGGGGTAATGAATCCATAGTTTGGCCGCTTGAACAGAGAAAGATGTACCACCTATTGTCTTTTTCTTGTATGGCGGTGTTTTGAGGTGGGTTGCCAATCTTGAGCTGAGGTTTCATTTTTGAATGTATTTGGTGATTTTATTCCTGATGAAAAGCAGTCCTGCTCCATGTATTGCTTTGTGGGTGACACAAAGCAGCTTGAAGGTGGATCTTCTGGCTACAGGTAACCAGTCTAGGGTGCTCAAGGAAGAGGAGATATGGGCTTGTGAATTTACTTGTAGGATTAGTCTGACAGCCACATGTGAATATTTCTCTTCTTTTGGAAGCATTCAGTTTGAGAAGGCTCCATGTCATCCACTGACCACCAGCTCTGAGGCAACTGAAGATACGCGAGTTTCCAATGTCTTTCAGGCATTCTAGTTTAAGAAGTATTTGTGTGTCACCTGCATAGTTGCAGCAGGTGAGTTGATTGCCAGTAATTGCATCATTTAGATGTTGAAAAGCATGGGTGAAATGATTGAGCCTTGAGGGACCCCTGCTTTGTGAAGTAGGGTTTGGATGAGAAAGGGTGACTGTGGCTGACAGTTTTGTTCTGAAAGCAGGATGTGATCTAGTCGAGAACAGTCCTCTGTACACCAGCTTCGTTGAGCCTTTGTATTAGGGTGTCATGGTCAACTGTGTCAAAGGCAGCTGGGAGTTCCAGGAGAAGTAGTGCAGCAACTCCAATGCTGGCTGTTGTGTTTTTAAGATCATCCCAGCTGCCAATGAGGGCAGATTCAGTGCCACATCCTTGTCCGAATCCATTTTGGTAGTCGGAAAGCATGGAGTTATCTTCAATGAATTGTGACATCATTGTGAAAGTGTCTCTTTCTATCAGTTTGCCCAGGGATAGTCCATTTGTAATTGGTCTCTAGTTATTGGGGTCATGCTTGTCCAGGTTTGTTTTCTTTAATAATGTGCATATGTATGCCTTTTAAGGTCTTCAGGAAATATTCTCATAGTTAAAGAATTATTGATGATTCTTCTTACTGGTGTGGCAGCAGAGGTAGATAAAATAAAATTCTTGAAGATGTGAGGTAGACAAGGGTCAAAAGGGGAGCCAGAAGGTCTGCTTGCTTTGACCAGATCCATAAATGCACTATGTGACCTTTGTTTGAAGGAGTGCACAGGCTGTGTTGGCTTACTATTGGAGGGGATTTTTGGAAACAGGTTGGTGCTTGTGATTTTACTTTGTTTTAACTAGGACTCCAAAGTGTTTGCTTTGGTTGTGTATTGATTTGACAGTTTGTTTGTGAAATCTTGAGTAATGGGATGAGCTGCTTCCATGCATTTATGTTTTTGTAATTAATTGAGAATTTTATAAAAATTCTTTATTTGCAGATATAGCATTTTATATTCTGTGTGAGTAGTACATTTTTTTTTTAGCTTTTTTGATTGATGATTTACATCTTCTATTAAGTTTGCACAGCTGAAGATTGTCTTGCATGTTGTTTGTTTTGAGCCAGGTTCATTGCTGCCTCCTGATTTGTTGTTTTATCTTTTTTAGTTCTGTAATTCTCCTAGGTGTTTGTGTTCTTTTGTCCTGTTTTATTTTTCTGAGTGGTATTAGCATATAGAAAGTTGTCTGTGGTCACTCATAAAGTTTTCAACAGAATTTACTGCATTTAGATCTGTGTTGGCTGTTAGTTGTGTTTTTCCAAGTATTCAAAATTGACCTTGTTCCATGGTTGATAGGTGGATGTATGTAAGGCGATCTTGGGTGTGTTGATTTGTGGAGTTTTATGATGGAAAGTTAACAAATGATGGTCTCAAAATGTGACTGGTATGAGGCTTTGAACAGTAACTAGTTCTGGGTTTTCAAAAATGACATCTAGGTTGTGTCCAGCGATGTGTGTTGGATTGTGTAAAATCTGATGTAGGTTCAATGTGACTAGGCCAGTGATGATAGCTTTTGGATGGGAAACATTGGGTTTGTCAAACCAAATGTTTAGGCCCCCAAGAATGCAAACGTTGGAGTATAGTGTTATAAGGTTTGAAACTGTGTCTAGAAATATGTCTGGGAATGTTGAATTGCTAGGTGGTGTTCTGTAAAGGAGGAGGAAGTTACAAGATGAATTTGGTGTAGGGTTGCATCTGGTGTTGAGGACCTCACAACCTTCTATTGAGATGTCAACTGTTTTGATGAGACTTATTCTTTGTTTGAATATAACAGCTAGTCCACCTCCTCTTTTGCCTATACAGTTTTGTGTGATATTTTGATAGCCTGGAGGAACAGCTTCATTCAACACTGGGGCCATGTCATCTCCCAACCATGATTCAGGTGGTCATTCTGACTTTGGCGTTCTTTTCCAAAGACCTCCATGTAAGCGGCCGCCGAAAGGCTGCCAGTGATGGCGGTCTGAAGACCGCCGCATTACGAGTCACCAACACCACTCTGCCATAAAATTACCAAAAATACTACACTGTCGGCTGAATCGATGGCCTGAAGGAGGTGTCTGCACTGCCAGCACCACATGCCAAGAACATCTAGCCCGCCAAACAGCAAATCACAAATCTGCACCGCTGTCTTAAAAAGGTGCTATTCAATTGGCGATCTGAAAAGCCGCTGAAAAAAGTGCACCACCAGCAGAACACTGCACCACATTGGACGGTACCATTACCATTCACCTGATACACATACACACACCTGACCACAGCACTACAAAACACCCCCCCACACAGAACTAGAACGCTTTGCACCCAGACAGTTTGTTGGAGCGGGGCAAGAGCACACTGAAAGAAGGCACTGCACCTAGATATCACAGGCACCATCACACTGAACACACATCGCACACCAACCCACTGCACACGAACACCACAAACCACACAAACATTCCATTCTCCAAACTCACACCAACAAACAGCACACCCAGCATCCCTGCACAACAACCCCCCCCCCACCAACAACCCAACCACCATGGCACCACAAAAAAAAAAAAAAGATTCACAGACGAGGCGCTGAGGGTAATGGTTGACAAAATCGTTAGTGTGGAGCAGAAACTGTCTGGAGCACAGGTCCAGCAGACATCCATTGCCTGGAAAAACAACTTATGGCAGAGGATAGTTGTCAGGGTGAATGCTGTGGGCAACCATTCACACACAAGGGAGGACATTAGGAAAAGGTGAAATGACTTACGGGGAAAGGTACGGGCCATGGCTTCCAGGCACGAAATCGCTGTGGTGGTGGGCCCCCACCACCTCCCTCAGAATTGTTATCATGGGAGGAGAAGGTCTTGGCCATCCTACACCCAGAAGGGCTGATGGGACTACCCAGTGGACTCTACACTGTTAAGTCAACTACACACCGCAGCCAAAATGTCCCCATGCATAGCATGTACCCCCACCACCATCTTACCCCTTTATACCACCCTAACGTGCACAAACCCACCATGGATCCAATGCCCACCCTTACATGCCACAGCACCCTACTGACACCATTCCCTCATGGGCTCACCTAGTACATGGATACCATACATTGCAGCAAGCTCTACAACTACCACAATGCAAAACTGCCTACCCTGGCATCACTGCCACATCCACTTCACATCTCAGAACTTGGGCATTAAACCATGTCACTCCCCTTCACCACAAATATTTGGAATGCACATCAGTACATGGCAATCACAGCAGAAAGGCAAATATGAACTATTCCCCAAAATAGGGCCATTGCAACATTCCATTGATGGAAACACAAGTAGTTGTGTAGTAACTGTCAATGCCATTACTGCCCTGCAAATCCAGTCAATGATGGCATACAAACATGTGTATCACTTCTACAATACCAACATGTGACACAATACCTCTCATTCCACAGGTCTCCCAAGTACCACTATACAGCAGAGGAGGGGGTGACAGAAAGCTCAGACCTGGAAGCAGGTCCAATAGTGGATGAATCCTCTGGATGTCTGGATATGGATGACGAACCTGGTCCATCAGGCATGAGTTGTCAGTCCACCACCAGCCTCACCCTGCCCACAACTGAAGCAACCTCCCCTGTGGCATCCATTGCACAGCAAAGCCCACCTTCCCAAACCTGTGTCACAAGGTCACATCAATCATCAGTGTGCCTCATAGGACAGGGGTGGGAGTCAACGGTGCAAACCGAGGACAATAATGGTCCTGTTGTCAGTGGGATTGGGCACACTGCAAAAGGGGCACAGGGTGCAAGGGCCAGTGGGAGGGCAATCATGGGCCAAGAGACGAGGCAGGTACAGGACACAACTGGCCAGGACGTTGTCTCCAGAATCCTGGGAGCCTACCAGCAATCCCAGGCCGAGATGGGCCAGATACTCACCACCCAAAGGCTGCAGGGGGAATACCACCAGGAAGCCATGCAGCACTAGCAGGCACTCATTGCCACCATGGTCTACATATTAGGGGAGTTCAAGGAACTGAACAACATCCTGCGGACATCTTTCACCCAACAGCAGGTCCCATCCAGTAGTCAGTCAACACCACTGCCTTTAAAATCAGCACCTGCTACTGGAATGGAGGCCCAGCAGGAGGACCCACAGGCCACCAGCACCCCTATCCCTGCAGCTGAGGGACCCTCCCAAAAAAGAGGTCAACCATCCAGACAACCTGCAGGACCTGAGGCAAAGAGCAAGCCCCCCACCAGGAAGTGATCCCTTGCCTGAACTGTCACCTTGTGTGCCACTGTTACACCCTGTTGGCTGTCCAATACCAAGTTCCCATCATCCCCAGGCAAATGGATACAGGACCTGTGAAACAAACAGCTGTACCACCCATTCTGATCTTCACCTAGACCATCACCCCACTCTTCTGGCCTGTCATTTTATACACTAAATAAACACCAATTATCACAAGTATTGGTGCATGTCGCTTCCTTGTTTGTAGTGGCAATCCTGTTTACAAGCAACAAAAATATACACATGTCAACACAACAATAATGTTAAAGTGACAGATGTAGAGAGATACTTCAGCAGGTGTGTATGTACATCAATATTGTTGTAACATCCACTGTTAGCAATGCCAACAGGCAATTCAGTAAGCAGAATGCAAACAGAGATGTGACCTGAGAGGGAAAATTACATGGAATTAGGCACAATGTTGTAAGGTGTGTAATCCACAGTTATACCTCAACAGCAGTTGAACACAACCACAGGATGACTGTCCCAACAACTATGATACCACAGATGAAAGGGCCTGCATTGTCACTCACACACATGTGTAGGACAGGACAGATGTCACATAGGTAACATCTTCCACTGTACACCTCCGTGAGTAGACAGGAACAGGTAATTGCCACACAGCACCTGACAATGCAGCATGACATGCCTACACAGCAGGACAAGACTGATAGGTCCCCTTTACATTTACCCAAACAGGCAGACTGAGGACTAAAAACCTTTGGTACAACCATAAGGATGTTCCGTAATGGCACCAGCATTCCACACGTAATTGGCAGCAATGCATTTCCACTACCCCTCATGGTAAGTCAGCTACCTTTCAGGGTCAGAAACTAAGATGGAGTGCTGTAGTCCCCACACACACCTTGATGCATGCAAAATCTGGGTACAGACTGGCTTTAACAATACATATACCAAGAGCAGATTATATTCAAATCACACATACCTGTTCATCATTGAGAGTAGTGACGAAAAATGTCATTCCTGTTGCATGTGCCTCATCCTTGTCTGCCTCCTCCTCAGCATCAGTCACCAGCCCAAAACACTGCTCGTGCATCAATGTCCTCCTCCTCCAACATTGGGATGTGCCTTCTGAGGGCCAGATTATGGAGCATGCCGCATGCAGCATGTAACAAAGATCTTGCAGAATTTCCCTGGTCGGAATTGTAGAGCACCACTGGACACATGGAGGCAACAATATATAGCTTTCAAGAGGCCGTAGGTCCTCTCAATCACTCGACTCATCCGGCCATGTGTCTCATTGTACCTGTTCTCTCCAACTGTAGTTGGACTTCTAAGCCAGGGCAGGTTGGGGTATCTGGAGCCATCTGTGTGGAGAAGGGGACATGACTATCAGTAACAATACTAGACACAGTGCAGACTGTGGAGGGATGGGTACAAATGTATGACATGAGAGCAGTACACATACCTGTGAGCCAGGCCCTTTCTCCCTATAGCTGTGATATCAATGCAGGGACACTGCTGTTCCTCAGGTAGTAGGAATCATGTATTGATCCAGGGAATTTCGCATTTACATGTGTTATGTACTCGTCGGCAAGACACACCACTTGTACATTGAGTGAATATGTACTCTTCCGGTTTCTGTAGACCTGTTCATTGGCCCTCAGAGGTACCAACGTGATGTGAGTCACATCAATGGCCCCTATTACATGTGGGACATTAGATATATTGCAGAAGGGTGCTTTAACAGTGGCCAAGTCTGCACGTTGTGGGAACATAATGTACCTGTTCACATGCTTGAGTAGGGCATCCAGCACAACCTGCAACACCTTACTGAGCATAGGCTGTGACATCCCTGCAGCAAGTCCCACTGTCACGTGAAAAGAGACACTCACCAGAAAATACAGGACTGCCAACACCTGGACTGTTGGAGGGATGGAATGGGGATTTCTCAAAGCCGACAGGAGGTCTGCCTTCAACTGGGCAACCAGTTCCCTGATGAAAAAACAGTTCAGTCAATAGGTCAGGATGATGTGGCACTCTTTCATGGTTTTAAGATCTACCAGTGGCCGGTAAACTGGTGCATTCCTCATCACTCCATTTTGGAGATATCTAGGTAGGGAGACAAACAACAATCTGGGAACCTCTTACAATGTTGTGCACCAAGTATGACATACAACAATCAGAAAGTATTGGTCATGTAAGTTGCCTGTCATGTTATGGGAAGACACGTTACTCTACCCTCGATTCCTAACCAGACAATGCCATATAATCCCTGTGATAATAGACAAAGGTTATGGAGAGCCATCACCAAGGAAGTGCGGACCCTGGGGGTCCATAGCCAGCGGAGCACCCAGTGCAGGAAGTGGTGGGAGGACCTGAGACACTGGGCCAGAAGACCGCAAAGGCCCAGCTGGGAATGGCCTCCCAACATGGAAGGGGTGCCCATCAGACCTTTGCCCCCCTAATGGCCCGCATACTGGCAGTGGCCTACCCAGAGTTGGATAGGCACTTGAGGGCAGCACAGCAGCCACAAGGGGGTAAGTGTAGACTGTCAGGTGACCTCTGCATGGTTGTGTACTGTGACCCTCACTGGACTTGGGCTTTACATGGTCAAAAGAGTTTCGGTGAGTGTACAGTCGTGGTTATCACACAAATCATGTAGGAGTGTGACACGTTAGTTATGTGGAGCCATGTAGGGACAGAAATGGTGGTACTGTGACACACATTCAACTTTATGCACGGGTCACTCAAATGTTCTATAATGTCACTGGCTGCATCCTCCATCTCTGCGTGTACAGTAGTAGTATAAGGTGATCATATTGGCACTGTATTTGGGTGATGACAGGTATGTTTAGATAACATTGCAATTTCTTCAATTGCAACATCAATGGACCTCTGTACCAAATGTACTCCAATCATTCCTGTCAATTAGTTTGTGTGTACAGTTCCGCTGGGGTAAGATTTGTTTCATCCTGGAATGAATGGCATACTGTTGGGTATGTTAAGGGGTTGAATTGTTGGATCAGTCATTTAGCCAGTTGACAGGCATGTAGGAGTTTTCAATCAGGGGTATAGGCTGCAGGGATGAGGTCATCGCTGATAAGTTTGGGTATTGCTTGCATGACTCTATTGTTCATGACTGCAAAATGGTCTCTTGTTTTTTCCAGCAGGGGATAATGTATGTATTGTTTGTATGTGAAGTGGATGTGTGGGTTATAACTGTTTCCTCCCTTTCTGATTCTCCCACCCTCCTTCTCTCTCCACCTCTGTCTATGTGTGCATTAGCATCATCCGGTGAAGGAGGAAGGGCACCAGCGTGTGGGGATGCAGCAGCCAATGGGACACAGGTGGCCAAGAGGACCAGTGGGACAGACAGGGGAGACTGGAGCAACCACCACATCAGATTCTGGTTCCTCCTCTGAGGGCAGCTCACTGGTGGTGGCGGACCGATCTGGGAGCATCCCAGCACCACCCTTATCCACCACCCCACTTACCAGCACCTCCCTTCCTATAGCTCCTCACCCAGTTGCCCGTGCCCACTCAACCAGAAGGGTGGGTGTCTCCTTCGCTGCAGGCACCTCTGCCCCTACTATAGTCAGCCTTGCTGCCCTCAATGAGGAGGCTATTGATCTCCATAGGTCCATCTCTGTGGGGCAGACAACCACTGTGAATGCCATCCAGGGACTGGCATCCCAGATGCAGCAGTTCAATGTATTCCTGGAAGGCATTCATGGTGCCTTGTCTTGCCTACAGAGATCGTTTCAGGCTCTAGCCTCCTCGTTGATGGCAGCCAGTGTCCCTTCTTCTTCCGCCCCCCCTCCAGCTACCTGTTTCCAATCCAAAACCCCTCTCTATACACACATCCAGGACACACCTACAGACCAGCATACACCCACTACAATAGACAAGGTGCGCACAAACAGACATAAGCACCACAAACAAACCCACAGGCATGCACATAAACAACACACATCTGCATACACAAAACAGACACTTCCCACACTGCCTCCCTTACAGTCACATAACCACTCACACCTGCCAGCACTGCATCTTCACACATTGGTCCTGCTAGCATTCCTGTCATGCCCTCAATCACCACAACAGCAGACTCACAGACACCCACCCCACCCCACACACCACATCCACACTCACCATGACTACCTTCTGTGCCACCTGCAGCACTTCCACCTCACTTGCACACACCACGCCAGCATTCAGTCGCACATCTCCTATTCCCTCTGCCTGCATATCTACCCCACCCAATGAATGCACACACACCCAGCATTCACCCACCACAGACATGCACACATTGCGCACACCAGCATCCATGTACAGCACACCAGCATGTCAGATGAGCAATCCCTCTGCCTCCCCTCCCAACCCTCAATCATGTGACCGCCCCCATGTACCTAAAAACGTCTTTCTTGCCGCCCTTGATGTCTTCCCTATTCCCCTCCCACCCCATGTTACCCCTAAACATCATGTCCCCCTGCCCCTCCCAGGCCCTTCCACTTCCCATTCCTCTGGTGCCCCCTCTGGTTTTCCCCTTCTCCTCCACCCAGCAAAAAAATCCACCACTCCCAGGGCCAAAGTCCTCACTCCCAAGCCCAAAACGAGACATGCCCCTTCCAAATCAAAGCCACCCCCACCACACCAAACCCCTGAGGTACCTGCCTGTCCCATGGATGCCCTATGACGTGGAGGCCTATTTACTACCAGGAGTCAAATTGGGGCCATGATATCTGGACAATGTGTCCTGCATTTCTGGACATTGGACTTGCCAATTGGCACATTTTGTATATAGTTTATTTTTAAGAAATACATCTGCCTACATTGCTGTGGTTGGCAAGTTAAGAAGTAGTAATCGCTATATAAATACTTTTACAATTACAATTACAAGGTGTTGTGACATCTGTGTACAATGGTGTGTGGTCTGTGTATGGGTGTGTCTGTGTTGTTGCTTGTACTGGATAGATAGGTTGTGCCATGTGCATGTTGTTATGTGTCTGACTGCTTGCTTGTGGGATGCTATGGGGTGTTCTGTGCGGCTGCATGTATGGTGCTGCATCTGTGGATTTCCTTGTATGTTGGTTGTACATGATGTGTCACTTGTGTCATTGTTTAGATGTGTTTTTCGCTGCTGTTGATTTTGTGTCACTGAACATACAGTTTATTGTGTGTGTGTATTTGTGGTGTTTTACAACGTGCCTGTTTATGCCTGGTTGAGATGTTTGTGGTCTAGTTGTCATTGTGTGGTTATGGGGTGTTGTGTATGGATGTGTATGACTGTGTTCCTGTGGGTTGTGCTGTATGTTTGGCACGTGTCTACTTGGCTTTGTGTATGTACTGGGTACTTGGCGTTGACATATTTTGTGTGTGCCTATGTGAGTGGCCTTTGTTGTCTGTGTGGGGAATGTGTGTTATGTGTGGGAGTGTATCACTGTCATTTCCTCCACTGGGTACAAGGTGTACTTACGGCTGTCATCTTCATCATTGTCGCTGGCCCTGAAGGTTTATGCGAGAAACAACGCTGGGAAGACTAACAGTTTGTTTGCCATGGTGCTACGGACGCATCACTGTGCCAGGATGTGGGTGTCTCCTTTTGTACTTTCTGTTTCCGCCACGCTTTTCATCGCAGCCAGCCCGCTCTGGATATCCTGGCGGTGTGGTGACTCGGAATGTAGTGGGCGGCACATTGGTTTCCGCCAGCCTGAAGTTGCCTACCACCGCCCAATGCTGCTCGTCAGTGGTTGGGGTACTGGGGGTCAGTTGTCTTTGTTGCGTTGGGTTCACTGCCTTACTCGTTATATGGCAGTCTGCACCGCCACCCTGGCAGTGGTCGCAAGTCCCCCGCCAGCGTGGCAGTCAGATCACCACCAAACTCGGAATGACCATCTCACTTATGAAGAGTATGTCAGGTTGTGTGTCAGTCAGTAGGTCGTAGACTTGGTGATTGTTTTTAGAAAGTGTTCAAGTATTTATGAGTAGGCAGTTTTGAGATGGTGTATTGGTGGTGGTGCAATTTTGTTTTGTAGAATGATAAGTATATTTTGAACTTGCAGCAGGTGTGATTAGTGCTAATAGCAACTGCAAGACAGTCATAAAAGTGTTGTTTTTCTTCTATATTGTGTTCATTCAGCAGGCTTAGTAGGCATTTTATTGGGTCTGTGTATATCGGTGGTGGAGATGGTTGTTGCGAGTGACATGGTTAGCTGTGTTTTTTTTTTGTAGAGTAGCCTTATTGTGTAAGACATGGGGATGCCAAATTGCAAAGAATGGCATATTGTTTATTTTGTTTGCGTTTGTTTAGGGTGGAAGGAGTATGGATTAGGGGTAGTGGTGTAGCATGTGGGTCATAATCTAAGGCTCTAAATTGTGCAATGGATGAGAGACGGGTGAATGAATGTTGTTGTGTTGGGGTGTGTGTGGTACTTGTTGGAGAAGAATGAGCATTTTGGAATAAAGTTAGTTTACGATTTGTAGTATTTGTGTAGTCATGAGGGTGGGTGTGACAAAAAGTATTATGAAAGTGTTTGTGATTTTGATGTGCTGGTGTATGTGTTTTGTTTTGTTTTTATGGAGTAGTGAGAAGAGATATAGATGTAGTCATTTTCTGTGAAGGATTTACATGTGAGTTACTGCTGGTGAGTGATATTTGAATAGTGTAGGTGGTGGTGATGTGTTTTAGAGAAGACTGTATATGGGGTGTAAGAGGGGATGGACAAGATTTATGAGTATTTTTGTCAGATGTGATCACTGAAATAGGTTATATGTGTGGTCGAGAATATAGGTTTTGTCATGAGGAAAAGGGGTTCTATTAGGAGCAAGTAAAAGATAAAGCTGTTGTTTCGTATGGACAAGGATTGTGTGTCTGGATGTATTAAAGTTATGTATAATGTGGCTTTGTGTTGTGTTGGTGATGTGTGGATGTGTTAGTGGTATAAGACAGAATTCTATTTTGTGTGAGACTTAAGGTGCCATTGTGTTGCGGCAGAATTGTGTATAGGTGTGGTTTGTGGGTTTTTGCAGTGGCTATTGAGACCTCGAAATCTGTATGAGGTTTGTTTGTGGTATGGTTGCAAAATGCCTTTGCTGATATTATGCTTGGATGTTAGAGGATGTAGAGGGCTTCAGGTGGTAACTGGTAGAGGAGAAATTTGGCAGCATTTCTGGGCCTAAGGCCAACTAGGCCCAAACAAGCCCAAATAAGCAACTGCCCTTGTCCTCTCCGCCCTTAGCCTCTCTGCTTGGGCTGAGATGTCCTGAACCCTAGGCTTAAAGAGCCCTATTAGCCAATGGAACCCTAGCCCTAACCCTAACCAATCAGAATCCTAACCCTAAACCCAGGAGCCAATGGGAGACCTGGCCCTATTAACCAATCAAAACCTAGCCCTAACAGGCAATAAAAAGCAAAGACCTAAGTCCAAAGGAACCCTAGCCCCATTAACCAATCAGTACTCTAGCCCCAACAACCAGTCAGAACTGTAACCCTAAACCCTTAGTCCAATGGAATTCCCAGCCCAAGTAGCCAATCAGAATCCTATCAGCTAGTCTCAAATCAAAACCTGAGCCCTCAAACCAATAGAAATACTAGCCCTAGCAACCAATCACAGCAACAGATGCAATTACTAAGAGACACATATAAGGGACAAGTGACTGTAGGCCCAGGCTGAAGTGACAGGGGGAAGTGAAGTTCCTCTATTCAGAATCTCATTGGATACAGACAGGCAGAATCCACACTTCCTAGCTAGCAGATTCTCCTTTTCAGGTAAGAGACAATTTTGAAACCACTGAAATACTGATTTTCGCACACCTTAACTATTCACTTTTTCAAGCCAAAAACAAGTGCTGCATATACTTCCCAAGCACAGTTTAAACCACAAAGCAGATTAAGCAGTCTCCTAAACACACTCTGGTTAGACCCTGAGGTGTATTTAGCCTTTTATAACTTTCGGTGGAGGGGAAGGTGTAAAACTTAATGAAGTCTTTGTGAAAAATTAGGAGGGGAATTCATACAGCCACAGGTAGAGAATAAAACCAACAGTTTAAATGTACAAAGTTTACAGAAAAACAGAGAACCAAATGTAAATAGAACTGGGTAAGAAAAAAACACCTTTTAAAACAATTACAAGAATAGACAGAAAGTCTGTGATCTTACCACCTTCTTTGACTCTTGCTCACAGGGCTATGTAAGTTGCAGAGAAGCCGAGCTCACAAAATGGAGGTGGCTGTCTTGGGGTTACCTCCATAAACTTAAAGGCCAGTGCAGGTGTGAGAGGAGGGCTCGGGTTGGCTGGAAGCTACAGAGCCAATCACCAAGCCCTGGCTGCTGTGGCAGGGAGGTGCTCCTCTATTCAGAATCTCCTTGTATAAGCAGATTCTACTCTTCAGGTAAGGGGCAATTTTGATACCACTGAAATTCTGCTTTTTGCGCACCTACACTAATCACTTTTTCAAGTGACATAGGAGTGCTGCATATACTTTCCAAGCACAGTTTAAACCACAGAGCAGATTAGGCAGTCTCCTCAACACACTCTGCTTTGCCAGTGAGGTGTAATTAGCCTTTTTTTAACCTGGTGGGGGGTTAGGTTTAATTTAGTCTTTGTGAAAAACTAAGAGGGACATTCATACAGTCACGGGAAGAACAAAAAAAACAGAACAAAAAAAACAGTTTAAAGGTACCAAGGCCCATTTTATACAAAATGTCTCAAAACTGTGCTAATGCAGTTTTGTGTCATTTTATTTAGCGCAAGCTAGTGCCATTCTATAGTACCAGCCTTGCGCCATATTTAAGGTGTGAAGAACGATGGTGCTAAGGACTCGTGAGCGTAAAAAAAAATGATGGTAACCGTTGTGCCCTGTCATAATGAAAAATTACGTTAATGCTGCAAAAGTGGTGCAAAGCCATTTTGCGGCACGTAAACATGTCGCAAAAGGGTTACCGCCATTTTTAGCCTGCATTAGTGACAAATTTAAATGCACAAGCAGGAAAGAGTGCAATTGTAACTGAAAATGGAAGCATCAGGCCAAGAGAGAGACCCCAGTCGCCCAAGCATCAGCCAGGAGGATCCACAGAAGTCCCTGGAGAAGGAGAAGTAAAAGCACAAGTTTCCCTTTGGTGAGGAGGAGCACGACATCCTGGTTAGAGAAGTGACGGAACACCAACACCAGCTCTTTGTCACCCCTAAATTGCCAATCGAATCGGTAAGAGAGAGGCTATATTGCAGCAAATAGTGGACAAAATCAATAGAGTGGCAGAGGTGAAGAGAACTGTAACTGAGTGCAAGAAGCGCTAGCATGATTGCAAGAGAAGACCTAAGGAGAAATTGGCCAAGAACAGAAAGGCAGCACTGAAGACTGGAGGTGGAAGTCCTGCACCACAGGATGACCTGGATGAGCTAGAGGAGATGGTTGCAGCAGTCATCCAGGAAGAGCTGGTCACAGGAATCCAGACAGGACAGCACAGACTACCAACAACCACCACAAATGCAGGGTAAGTTGCATGGGAGAATTAACTGGAATCTTAGAAATGCCAGATGTGGGAGGTAGATAGGACACACCCAATGCATGCTAAAAGATTGCATGGGGACACATTCACCCCATCCCCACACAAGCAACACATGTACACACGCCTTGATTGTGATATGCACTCAAACATATACACAACGTGGATATACGCCAATCACCCGGGCTATACTCCACCACGTAAATATTCAGCACATTGGCTGGAGGGGACGTGGAAATACTTTGCCTGTGGCTGTGCCATCACAACACCCCTTGCATATTGTCAAAGCTCCTGTACCTACACAACTTAGACATCTGATATAAGGACTGAAGTCAATACCATTGAGTGGAATCACAGTGCTGTATCTCGCAAAAATACTCCCCTACCTCCTTGTCATTACATATGTGTGCTTCATCTTGTTGCACACATTGAAATGCCACCTTAGCTAACATGACTTGTACATGTGCAGGAAGGTACACCACCCTGCACATAAACAATTCAACCCCTCATGGATGCCACTCCTTCATCATGCTGCAACAATGCCTCTCTTACCAAATCAGAACATCCGCATGGGGAATTGCAGGGCTATCCAGTATACTAGTAAACATGGCACTTCCCTGCGTAACTAACCTGGTGCAGTGACCTGAATCATGACACAAGAGAGAAATATGCACTAAACTTGCAACCTGTGGAGCACAACACATGCAGGGTGAACCCACAACAACTCCGACACAACCATATTACCCACATGGGAATGGGCAAACAACAGAACAAATACAACACATGGTGAATGTCTGTGAAAATGATGGTGCCTATTACGACATTGGTGGCCGGCGGAGGTCGTCCGCCAAAGTCCTGTGAGGGAAAGACCGACAGTGCGGTCTTCCCTCCGCAGTAGGCATTTTGAGATTCCTGCTGGGACGGTAGGTGATAACCGTGTTTCAGCCTGCCAGCTCTGTGGGAAACTCACCACAACATTAATGCTGGCTTGTTATACAGCCAGCTCCAATATTGGGGTGTGCTTCTCACTTGCTGTAAACTGAGCAGTGGAAAGTGCAAAGGGGCAGCCCATGGTGGCCTCTGCACTGCCCATGCCAACTGCATGGGCAGTGCAGGCCCCCCTAGGGTACCACACTCCCCTTTACCACCAGCTTTTGCATGGTGGACGAACCGCCATGCAAAGGCTAGTGGGAAAGTGGGATCATAATCTTGAGTGCAACGCTGAGCTCAGTGCTTGCCTGGAGGATTAAGACCGGTGGCACCCCCAGCCCATAAGCTGGCAGCAACCTGGCAGTGCCAGGCCATTGGACCGGGGCGCTTACTCCATGGTCCTAATGAGGCGGTTGGATCGCTACAGTTGGCGGTGGTTCGACCGCGACTGCAAGTCTGGACCAACAGACTCGGTATGAGGACCCGTGTGTGCAGTAGTACAAGTAGCTGCAATCTCACCATCAGACAAGATAGAGGCCCTGATCAAACTGGAAGTGAAGGTGGGTGCCTCTGTACCAAATTAGGCTGTATCACACACAGACTTTAGAAAAACGCAGTCTTGACAAAAAAATCATAAGCATACGGGCCCTGTGTCCAACCCTGTGCCAGGGGTATATTAGCTGTCCAGGTCCAACACTGCATCCCCTGCACAATAGTGAAAGGATGGCTGTGTTGAGTGGGAGAATATTGTTGTGTAGGAAGGAGCACCTCCCTGCACAACAAGAAACTGATATGGCAATCTGCTTGGTCCATGCGTGCTGTGGAATGCAGCACACAGAGACAAAGGAAAACATGAGGAGGAATTAATTTTGCCCTGAGAATGCTACTCCTGGAGTGGTGTTAGATATTGGTGCTGCCTCAGGTTTACAAAAACACATAAATCTGGGGCAGCGTCAAAATACAATGGGTGCTGGTGTGGCCTGCCCACAGCAACAGCTATTGCATGCCCCTTCCATGCAAAGTGCTGCATGGGAAGTGGCCGTATTTACAAGATGGCATTAAGCCAGAATCAGTGGCTCAGTGGCATTGTATCAGTGGCCTAGTAAATACAATGTAGCCATAGCGCCACCGGAGCGGCCCTTTACATGACATTCCAGTTGCACTAGGGGCTAAAAATATATGCCATATAATGTACGATAACAACCTTGGGCCTTTAACTAGTCACTGAGCCTCCACTACCAAATAAATGATGTGTCATGTCAACTGCCACAACAATCTAAGATTGATTTTACACCATCTCATTGCAGAGGATGATGGCTTTCCTCCTGCCGACCTGCCTGTCCTGGATTTCTATGATGACCTGGATGACCAGCTAACAGCCATCACTGAACTGACTCTCCACGATGTCCTAGGATTCCTCCAGACACCATCTCCAGGTGCAAGGAGGACACACATCATTGTAGTGTCTTCACATGAACCACCCAATAACCAAAATATACCGTCTGCCAGTATTGACACAGCTCTGAGCTCCGAGGACCCACAGACCAGCTTTCAGAGGACAGTGGTAGGAGTCCAGCAGGAGCTGGCCAAGAAGGCGCGGGTGGGGATGGAGACCATGGCAGGCAGCCTAGAGGGAGTGCAGACATGCCTCACAACACTTAATGAAAACACAGCTGCCATCCAAGGCATACATTCCCCACTGCGTGGACTCCAGCAGTCCCTGGCAGACATAGCTGCTGCCATGAGTGAGAGGCCACACAATTGCCCTCCCAAACTGGCAGTAGCATAGCATAAAACAGGCTGGAGTCCGTTCAGCATGAAGTGGCCTCCCTCAGGACGACATGGCTGTCTACCACTGCGATGTTGCAGCTATATTGAAAAATCAGTACTTTCCCCTTGCTGCAGTGATGCCTTATGTCTTACCACAATTGGCAGCTACTGGAAACTTAGACTCTACATATTTATCCCCTGAAGTGTGTGTGCCCCCCTCTGCCTCTACAAAAGTACCACCAATGGCACAAGAGGCACGACACACATCAGAGGATGAAGATGTGGAAGAAATAACTGTCATTAAGAAGAGTACCCAGTAGCACCAGCCAGTGCCACACAGACGATACGCCTTAGTTCTTGACTTAAGATCATGCCGGTGTTGTGACATTAGGAAATGTGTTCTCTTTACCCTGTTACGACTCGGTCGTCCCATCTCTAGGGGGCGCTGTATGGGGACTCTCGGTAGTCTGGGAATCACCTTGAACACTTATCTAGAGTCCCTTGCTGACTCCTGTTTGTTTCTCTTTTCACCATGGTATACTTGTGTGGTACTACATTTGCTTCCTGGGACTGCAAATCCCATAATGCACAGCCTGGTAGTCAGGAAAGCCTGGATTCAGTTTCCCATTGTTTTCCATGGGAGAAGTCCAGTTGCTCCTTTTCACCGGATCCTCTCCTCCAGGACTTGCAAGTGTCTGAAACAACACACACCTGAGACCTCTCCTGTGCATCCCAGCTTGGAACAGCTTATAAGCAGCCATTTTCTCAAGATCCCCGTTGTGCATTGGAGTTTGATTCCTTTGTGTTACAGACCCTTTATCGGATGGTGTTCCAGTTTGTTCCTGTTCTGTTCTGGCTTGATCCTGTTTCCTGTTTCTCTGCCCTGCTCCTGATTGTTCCAGACAGAATCTGCTCCCTACCTCTTAGCCTTGTACCTGTGTGTTCTTCCAGAGCCTGCTCCCTGTTTCTCTGTCCTGCTCCTGCCTTGTTTCAGCCTGAACCTGCTCTCTGTTTCCCAGTCCTGTTTACTACTTATTTCTACACCCTGTATTCCAGCCCTGTCCTTGCCTGTTCCAGCAGAGCCTGCTCTCAGTTTCCCATCCTATCTCTGTTTGTTCCAGCCAGAAGTTTGTGCCCTGTTTTCAAGTCCTAGTCCTGCCTTTGCTTCAGCCTGAGCCTGTTTCCAGTTCTTGCCTCTGCCTCTTAGTTTGTTCCCTTCTCTTTCCGTTTCTTCTTGGTGATTTGTGTCTGGTAAGTGTTCTATCAGTCTTCACCAGTGTATAAGTGTCCTCCTTTCTACTGGGGTTGGCTCCTGGTTTCCAGGAGGCAATTCCAGCCCCCATCCTTGTCTAGTGTTATATGTTGTCTTTCGTGCCTAACAGTGACAGTGTGCTATTGCTGTTGTTCCAGGAATCACCACTGTGTTTCCAGCTGGACCCACAAGAGCTTGTCATGCGTATGTAGGTACGATCCCTGTTTGTGCTCTAAGGTCCAGAGACAGAATCACTTCTGCTGCCTCCTTTCCATGGGGCTGGCAGGGTGACTATCTGTAAGAGGAAACTGCACAGAGGCATTGACATTCCCTGTCACTGTGGGAGGTTCTGTGCCTTACTCTGTGTACAACCCCAGCGTGTTTGTCCACACAAGTGCTGCTCTGCTTTTACTTTCCTGTGCCTGTCCATAGCTGCCCTTTCCGTGTATGCCTTTAGCTGCTCTTCTGCCCCAGTATACTATCTCTTTAGGATATTCTGTGACCTCAAGGAGTGTCCCAACCAGAGTCCTGATCAGACCCGCCCGAAACCGTGACACACCCACCCACTGTTGACTTGTCTGCTACGTACTGTCATTGTCTCTAACATATCAATTGGCAATTGGACACTACTCCTAAGCATGTTTCATGACATGTCCATCAACCCTCGACTTTGATTGTATCACATATCCATGACTTTCCCTAATGGGAACTCTGACAATAATAATTCACTTTCACACTTCCACCTGCATGTAAACACCTTGTACACATTTAGGGGGTCATTACAACATTGGCGGTAAAAGCCGCTTACCGCCGTGCAGAAGACCGCCAATACACCGCCGCGGCCGCGGAATTCCGCAACAGCTATTATGACACACACCTCGGAATCCGCCGAAACTCAGACACCCACACAAGTCCGCCACACCAAAGGTCAGTGATAAACTGGCGAAAACAAATCCTCCACCGTCACGCCAACAGAAACACGCCCAGGCTATTACGACCCACGAATCCACGTGGCGGTCTTTCAACCGCGGTATTCAATTGGCGGTACACACCGCCGCACTCAAAATACAAACACATCTCCAAAACACCGCCACATTGGACAATTCAAAATACACACACCTGATACACATACAAACACCACTCCCACACACCAAACACAATATAAAACACACACCCACATCACCCACAAACCCTTACGACCCAAAATTAGAGACAAAGGCGACAGAGAGATAGCACAGCAATAGGCAACCCCACCACACAGAGGCACACAACACCATCACCCACACAACATCCACGCACAAAATACCACACACTACTACACATCACCACACTCATCACCACATACACCCCACACACATCACCTACACCACCCCATGGCACGCCAAAGACACCCCAGGTTTTCCGAGGAGGAGCTCAGGGTTATGGTGGAGGAAAAAGTACGGGTAGAGCCACAGCTATTTGGATCACAGGTGCAGCACGCCCTATAGCTAGGAAGATGGAGATATGGCGAAGAATAGTCGACAGAGTCAACGCAGTGGGACAGCACCCAAGAAATCGGGACGACATCAGGAAGAGGTGGAACGACCTACGGGGGAAGGTGCGTTCAGTGGTCTCCAGGCACAACATCGCGATTCAGCGGACTGGTGGCGGACCCCCACCTCCTACCCCACAACTAACAACATGGGAGGAGCAGGTCTTGACCATAATGCATCCAGAGGGCCTCGGAGGAGTCGGTGGAGGAATGGTCACTGGTAAGTCAAATCTTAACTATCATATCCCCCACCCTACCTGCATTCTATCACACACCCCCACCCTCACCCCCTCCCCTATCACTCCAACTCCTCACTAATGTACTAATAACACAAACCACACATCCCAACACCAAGCCCTGCATGACACAACAAAGTATGGACACCCATCACTAAAGCATGCCCACTGCACATACCCATAACACCCCCTAACCATCATCACACAAGCCCCCACACAGGAATGCTAGCACTGTGGTACACGCTCACCCACCTATTGCACACCATGACACACACACATGCAATAATCATGCTTTTATACCCCTGCAGGACCACTACCTAACGTCACCAGACAGGAGGGTCCAGACATCTCCACCCCACCCACAGAAGAGGCCCACAGTGATGAAGCAGCTCTGGCCAACTGGATCCAGATGTCCAGCCCGGACCATCGTGGGCCTCGAGACAGTCGGTTCCCCTCGCACAGGCACAGCCCAACACTGACCTTCCACCCTCTGGTAACACCACCACAGCACCCACCCAGCGGGCCCATACCTCCGTACCCAGGACACGTCAATCAGCTGTGTGTCCACCACTACAGGGAACACAGGATAACCCACCACCCCAACAACAACAGGGACCTGGGGGCAGTGGTGGTGGGCACACGGTCCAGGGGACGGAGGCACCGGAACACAGGGGAACTGGGAGGGCTGCTGTGCGACAGGGGGCGGACAGGCCCAGGGAACCCACTCTCCACGAGGCACTCTCCTCCATCATGGGAGCATACCACCACTCCCAGGAGACAATGGCGACGGTCCTGGCCAAGTTTCAGGAGACCCAGCGCCTGCAGGACGAACAGTATTTGGGGTTCAGGGAGGAGCTTAGAACCATCAGCTCTGCCCTGGGCACCATCGTAGGGGTGCTGAAGGACATACAGAAGACCAAGAGGGACATCGTGGCACTCCAAGGGGCCCCTGACACTAGCCTGGACGATGAACTGCCCACCTCCTCCGCCGGCGCTAGTGGATAGGACACCCCTCCACAGGACCACCACACCAGCACCCAGCCCCCTGCAGACGGAGAACCACCCCGCAAGCGGTCCCTGAGATCCAGGAACAGGACAGAGCAATATGGCAAGACCCCTGCCAAGAAATGAGACCACCCTGATTGTCATCCCACTGTCCCACTTTGTTACCCTGTCCAGATTGGAACTGTCCCAGCTCCACTTCTTATGCCCATATGGGCAGTGCACCTGTGAGACTAATAGACTGGACCCTGCCATGGACATTCCTCCACCATCACCCATCACCATTTTGCCACCCCCTCCAATAATTAGCACTTCAATAAACACCCTTGAACCACAAAACAATCTGGAGTCAGTCTGTGATTTAGAAAATGTGTATTAGCTATGACAATGACAAAATCCATTCTCAATAGTAATGTCAACATACCTATGTCACACATCACAAGCCCATGAAGGATGCAAGTAGATTACACACGTTGGTAACCACACCTGTGAAACCGTAATGGAAATGTACCACTCAGTTAGCAAATACTGCTTCAAATTGACAGACAGAATAGAGGTAGAAGTGTGAAAGTAAATGTAATAGTAAAAAAATTGTTCTCACCTGTGTGTCACTGGAAATATTGCTGTATGACAGAGTCCCTGTTATCAATGTCTTCTTCCTCTGCTTCCTCCTCATCACCGTCCACAGGCTCCACAGCTGGCACAACACCGTCATCTGGACCATCCCCCTGCAGAAAAGGCACCTGGCGTCGCAAAGCAAGATTGTGAAGCATAGAGCAGGCGATGATGATCTGGCACACCTTCTTCGGTGAGTAGAATAGGGATCCACCTGTCATATGGAGGCACCTGAACCTGGCCTTCAGGAGGCCGAAGGTGCGTTCGATCACCCTCCTAGTCCGCCCATGGGCCTCATTGTAGCGTTCCTCTGCCCTGGTCCTGGGATTCCTCACTGGGGTCAGTAGCCATGACAGGTTGGGGTAACCAGAGTCCCCTAATAGCCACACCCGGTGCCTCTGGAGTTGACCCATCACATAAGGCATGCTGCTATTACGCAGGATGTAGGCGTCATGCACAGAGCCAGGGAACATAGCAATTGCCTGGGAGATGTACTGGTCTGCCAAAGATACCATCTGTACATTCATGGAATGATAACTCTTCCGGTTCCTGTACACCTGTTCACTTCTGTGTGGGGGGCCAAAGCCACATGGGTTCCATCAATGGCACCTATGATGTTAGGGATATGTCCCAGGGCATAGAAGTCACCTTTCACTGTAGCCAGATCCTCCACCTGAGGGAAAACGATGTAGCTCCTCATGTGTTTCAGCAGGGCAGACATCACTCTGGACAACATGTTGGAAAACATAGGCTGGGACATCTCGGATGCCATGGCCACTGTTGTCTGAAATGACCCACTTGCTAGGAAATGGAGTACTGATAGCACCTGCACTTGAGGGGGGATTCCTGTGGGATGGCGGATTGGTGACATCAGATCTGGCTCCAACTGGGTACACAGTTCCTGGATTGTGGCACGGTCAAACCTGTAGGTGATGATTAAATGTCGCTCCTCCATTGTCAACAGGTCCACCAGCGTTTGGTACACCAGAGGGTTCCGCCATCTCCTCACCTGTCCCAGCTGACGGCACCTAGGAAGGACAACAGTGACCACAGAGTCAACCAATTCTGAGGTATGTACCCACAGCTACACAGAACACGACACAAAATACAAAAATCTTCCTGTATGTGTGTTGATTCCAGGCCTACGCATGTGTGACGCAGCTGTAAATGAAGCCATGTGGGCCCCTGAAATGGCGGCTGCCTGACCTCTAAAGTGGGACAATGGGATGTGAGGTAACTGCACTGGCGTTGTACACAGTCGCGGTAGGCGGTCGAAGATCGCGGCGCAATGCTGCATTGGTTAACATTGGACCCTATGGGTCCCAGGAGCCAATGACGAAGTGCGCCGGCGTTGATGATACGCACCGCCGCGGACGTCACCGCCGCGGACGTGACCGCCATTTTCTATCTGTTCAATCACTCAATACCTGATCTTTGACAGGAGATGACCTACACTGCAAGTGCTGCTGTGACCTCGGTCTGGAAGAGACAATGGCACGTGCGTCTGGGGAAAGGGCCCCTGCCTTCACTGCACAGGAGTTGGAGAAGCTTGTGGACGGGGTCCTCCCCCAGTACACGCTACTCTACGGTCCTCCAGACCAACAGGTGAGTACATAGGGTACAAGTTGTATGGGCTATGCCTGGGTGGAGAGGGCTGGATGTAAGTAGGAAGGAGGCAGAGTTCTGCGTGCATGAAGGACTGTGAATGCATGTGCCACATGGCAAGGGTAGGGATGTGGGCCACTCCCTTTGATGGTGCAGTTGGTAATGACTTTTCTTCTTCCCCTGTACATGTCATGTAGGTCAGCGCCCACCAGAAGAAGGATATTTGGCGTGCCATCGCCAAGGACGTCCGGACCCTGGGGGTCCACCAGAGACGGAGCACCCACTGCCTTAAAAGATGGGAGGACATTCGCCGCTGGAGCAAGAAGACGGCGGAGGCTCAGCTGGGGATGGCCTCCCAACGTGGGAGGGGTGCCCGTCGCACCATGACCCCCCTGATGTTCCGGATCCTGGCGGTGGCCCACCCTGAGTTGGATGGGCGCATGAGGGCATTACAGCAGACACAAGGGGGTGAGTACACTCACATTCTCATAACTTTGCGTGCACTGGAGGGGTCTGGGTGGGGGAGGAGGGCTGTGGGTTTCCCTAGGCCAGGGCGAGTTCGGTAGGCTAGGCCCCTCCGTAATGCAGGCCATGTGCCACTCCACCCCACCTCTGTAGAGTGCCAAGTACAGGTATACATGCCCCTGTGTCATCTATGTGGGCAGATGACACTCATAGGCCATATCCCAGGAATTGCATATGTACAGGCCAAGAGCACGGCGTAGTGCAGGGGGCAGCTGTGTCTGTATTGTCCGCCAACGGTAGTGGTAAGCCATGCACTCAACCTGTCTTTCTTCTGTTTCCCCACCCCTTTTTGTGCTCTCCCTGTTCTTTTGTGCATCAGCATCCTCAGGCGGAAGTACAGGGGCACCGGAGCACGAGGGGGCTGCGTCCCACATGGCCATGGAGGGCCACACCACGGACTCCGAATACACCAGTGGGACGGAGGACGAGGGGAGCTTCACGGCGGTCAGCGGATCAGCAACCAGCAACACGGACTCATCCTCCGATGGGAGCTCCCTTGTGGTGGCAGCACCATCTGTGCCCCCCACTTCTACAGGTACAGCCGCCACCACCCCTTCCAGCACCGCCCTCCCAGCAGCCCCTCAGCCTTTGCCCCGTGCCCGCTCATCCAGGAGGGTGGGCATCACCTTCGCCCCAGGCACCTCAGCCCCTGCCCCTGTCACCCCTGCTGTCCTCAGTGAGGAGGCCATTGACCTCCTCAGGTCACTCACTGTTGGGCAGTCTACCATTGTGAATGCCATCCAGGGTGTAGAGAGGGAGTTGCAACACACCAGTGCATTCCTGGAGGGCATTCATTCTGGTCAGGCTGCCCATCATCGAACTCTGCAAACTCTGGCCTCAGCACTGATGGCAGCCATTGTCCCTGTGTCTAGCCTCCCCCCTCCAACTTCCTCCACCCAGACCCAATCCCCTGTACCTCAACCTATCCCAAGCACACCATCAGACCAGCCTGCACACACCTCAACACACAAGGGCAGCTCAGGCAAACATAGGCACCACACATCCCACAGGCACTCACACAAGCATCCCCCACATACAGACACAGCAACATCCACTGCCTCCACTGTGTCCCCCTCCTCGTCGTCTCCCTCCTCCCTCCCAGTGTCGTCTACACTCTCACCTGCATGCACCACCACTACAGCCACTAGGACTCGCACCAGAACACCCACCACCACACCCCGCTCACCTGCACTCACCACCGCCACTACCATTTACACGTCCCCTGTGTCCTCTCCCAGTGTGTCTGTGACGCCCCCTCCCAAAGTACACAAACGCGGCCACACACACACCCAACATCCATCCACCTCACAACAGCCTCCAGAACATGCACCTGCACCCAAAGCATCAAAAGTTACACCTCCTACAACCACCCCCTCTTCCTCCACTCCCAGACCCCCTCCAGCTACCCGTCCCAGTGTTCGTCAGAAACGTTTCCTGAGCAACCTTGACCTCTGTCCCATCACCCCCCCCTCCAATTCATAGGTCCCGTAGTAGCACCTCAGCCAAAAAGATTCTGGTACCAGTGGTGCCTGTTCGAGGTATGTGGAGTGCACCGGGCACCAGGGCAGCCAGTGTGACATGGAGCCAAAGCACTGCCAGTCCACCCCCTGTGAAGCACCAGAAGTTGGACAGTGCCCGATGGGAGAGGGGGAAGACACCTGCCGGCAAAGCCGCCCACAAGGGTCCCGGGGGGAGTGTCGAGTCAGCTGTGACTCATCCCAAGGTGGTGAAGGGGCAGAAGAAGTCTCCAAAGCCTGGGAAGAGCAGCACGGCGGAGAAGGCCGCCATCCTCCCCGCTGCCCAAGACACCACCGCCAGCCCCATCGTCACTGGTCAGGAGACCACTGCCGGAGTCAGTGCCCAAGTTGGGCAGCACAATCATCACTGGTCAGGAGACCACCGCCGGAGTCAGTGCCCAGGAGGGCAGCACAATCGTCACTGGTCAGGAGACCACCGCTGGAGTCAGTGCCCAGAGTCAGTGCGCAGGAGGGCAGCACAATCGTCACTGGTCAGGAGACCACTGCCGGAGTCAGTGCCCAGGAGGGCAGCACAATCGTCACTGGTCAGGAGACCACCGCCAGAGTCAGTGCGCAGGAGGGCAGCACAATCGTCACTGGTCAGGAGACCACCGCCAGAGTCAGTGCCGAGGAGGGCAGCACAATCGTCACTGGTCAGGAGACCACCGCCGGAATCAGTGCCCAGGAGGGCCCCGGCAGCCACAGCCCCGCTGGGCAATGAGGGACCGCCATGGCACACACCGCTGCACAGGTCAGAGACAGCAAAGTCAAGCACTGCTGAACAGGGCAAGCACCGCTGAACAGGGCAAGCACCGCCGTACAGGGCAAAGACCGCCATGGCAAGCACCGCTGAACAGGTCAGAAACTGCAAAGTCAAGCACCGCTGAACAGGGCAAAGACCGCCATGGCAAGCACCGCTGAACAGGGCAAGCACCGCTGTACAGGGCAAAGACCGCCATGGCAAGCACCGCTGAACAGGTCAGAAACTGCAAAGTCAAGCACCGCTGAACAGGGCAAGCACCGCTGTACAGGGCAAAGACCGCCATGGCAAGCACCGCTGAACAGGTCAGAAACTGCAAAGTCAAGCACCGCTGAACAGGGCAAAGACCGCCATGGCAAGCACCGCTGAACAGGTCAGAAACTGCAAAGTCAAGCACCGCTGAACAGGGCAAAAACCGCTGAACAGGGCAAGCACCGCTGAACAGAGCAAAGACCGCCATGGAAAGCACCGCTGAACAGGGCAAGCACCGCCAACTCAAGCATCGTTTTGCCCATGAGCGGCAGGGGCAGTGACGGAACTGGGACTGTCACGGGGAGCGTGATGCACTCTGGGCACCAGTCCCCCTCCAGAACCAGTGGAGACTGTTATCTACTTGAGAGACTGTGGCTTTGCACTCCTCAGGATGGAACAGTGGGCAAGCTACCCACTATAGAGACTTGAGAGACTGTGGCTTTGCACTCCCCAGGATGGAACAGTGGGCAAACCACCCACTGTAGAGACTTGAGAGACTGTGGCTTTGCACTCCCCAGGATACATCAATGGGCATGGAGCCCCGTCGTGGATCTGGCGTGGTGCTGTCAGCTGGCTGAGGTGCCCCCCCTTACCTTCCCCCTGAGGTGCCTGTTGTATTTCTATCTGATGCCCCAGCAGTATTCTCTCCGTTTCTGGACAGGTATCATGTGTGGGCCTCGCCCATGCATTTTGGGCCCAGTGGTCCACGGACATTGAAATGTGCATACCTGCACTACTAATCGTGATGTATATATTTGGAATGTGTATATATTGATGTATATATGAGCTTACTGTATTTTGATACATTACAATGGTTGAACTCATTTCCTTTTGTCTTAGCATTCTTCTGGGTGGGTTGGAGGTTGTTACAGTGATGTTCGGAAATGCATTGGTGTGTGTGTTATGGTGGGTGAGGATCGGGTTGCTGGTGGGTGTGTCGCATGTGTGTGTCCGTGACTTTTGCCTCCCCGCTCCCCTATGTCATAGGTGCAGTACTCACTGTTGTCTTTGGCGCCGCCGTTGCTGATGTTCGTAGAGGAGCAGGAAGACAAGCGCAGGGAGTATTTGGAGTTCTGGGTCCATGGTGCCCTCCTTCCTCGTGGAGTTTGTTCAGGTGAGCGTTTTCCCTTTGAAATGGCTGTTTCCGCTGTGTTTTCATCCACGGTGAATCCGCCCCGGAAAAGGTGGCGGATTGGCCTGTTGTAATACTGTGGGCGGTACTTTGTCTCCCGCCTGTCTGTTGGCGGTGACTGCTGCGCTGCTTGTCTGTACCGCCGTGGCGGAGTGTTAAAGTGGCTGTCTATGTTGGTGCTTTCCGCCACGGTCCTAATTCTCTTTTTTTATCCGCTGACCTGTTTGCGGTATTACCGCTGCTTTAACACCGTCCGCCAGGGTTGTAATGACCCCCTTAGTATGCCTATGTTTTCTGTGATCCATCTACTCAGCTAAATGATTGAATTGGTTAAATCCATGTCAATGATCACATAATAGCAGTACATGAGTGCAGCACTGTGGGACACAAAGCTACACACAAGGATCCTAGCATGAGAAAAGTTGATGATGCTGTTATCTTGTATAACCAATTCACTGACTATAAAGACAACAATGTATGCATATATCATTTACTTTTGATGTACAACAGCTACGGCTGAGAACCAAGTCAATGACAATATAGCCAGCTAGGAGTCCCAGAACAACTCATTTCTGTGGTACAGAGGTAGCTAACCTCATCAGTGATGGACGCCTGTTAGTGCTGTAGGATATGGTGCCAATTGTGCATGTTGTTAGGTGTGTCACTGTTTCCAAAATTGTAACTACAGGACTCAACCAATGGCAGCTGAAGTACCAGACTTACCTGTTCAAGACAAAGTATACATAGGTATTGTGATGGCAAATGCGGACACCAACAGATGTCATGTTGCAGCCAATGTGACAGATCCTTCATCAATAGTGGAAGCACATGGTAAATCAGGGATATCAAGGCAGTAAGGATTCCATAGGCCATTCCCCCAATTTACCCAGTGCACTCATGAGAAGAGCCTGATACTCAGGCAACTTACACAAAATGTATGCTATTATAAAGAGGATTTGCTCTATGAAACCATTACCCTATACATTAACTAAAGCCTAACCTATCCTAAACTAACTTATACTACCTACACTCATCAAACAACTACATCTATCTAACCTAATCCAAACTTATCCTACACATGGAACACTACATTCTAAACAATGCCCCACCCCCTTAAGAAACAAGATATAAGTAGGGCAACAATACACATATACTAACTTATCATACGGCCTAAGCAAATATATATTGTTTTATAATTTTTTTAATTTGTATATATTTTTTTTTATAAACACATACACCCCAACATGAACCCACCAATCACTACCTCACCAATCCTCACCAATGAAAACATAATAAGAACCCCTCCACACTATACTTAACCTAACTTATGTCTACCCTACCCTACACTAACCTAATACTAACTATCTAAAACTGGGTCTAAAACTGATCAAAACTTTAATAGGGAGTGGAAGGAACTGGGAGGCAGTCCACAAGTCCTAATGTTAGTTTCTTTCCATTTTTGATTTTTGTTGTTAATGAACTTCAACATCGTCCTGTTGTCTGCTGATTCCTCCTCCAATTTGTTCAGTTTCTTGACGATTTTTTATGTAGGACACTTCTGAGCTCTAGCTCAAATTCAGTTGGTACACCGGCTGCTGGTGGCAGAACCTGTGGCTGTGTGGAGACAGGTGGAGCTGATATCGAGGGCCTAGGTCCAGCTGTGACCTCCTGCATCGCTGAGGAGCTAGATCCTGTGTCCTATGGTGCCTGCTTTGTTGGACCACCATGTGCAAAGGCATTCCATTCCCTTGAAGCTTTCTCATGATGGAATCACCTGGCCATCCGGCGGTATCCCGCTTCCACCTCAAGGATGTGAAAGTAACGTTCTCCCCTCTTCATAAAATTTTGGCTCTACTCACAAGTCATGTTGGCTGCTGAAATATGAAGACAAGCAAGAATCAGTATCAGCATTGGGTAGAGTTTGTACAGAAATATAAATTACACTGCAACAGCAACTACCACATACAGTCCAACACACATTGCTCAGCAATTACTTCCTCCTCATCTATGTCTATTTCCAAAAAGACATCACCATTAACATGTACATGTCAGTGAGAAGACAGCAATCCATTGTAAATCAAAAGGGCCCAGAGCTGATAGGAACAAATACAGCCCTGATAAACATATGTGTCATCTAACTTGTGAGGATCGCCTGCCTCTATAGGTCTGGATTTACTGTCTACCTGGGCATAAGGGGGGCTAGGTATGGAATCCATCTCCTCAACACCCCTGGTGATACATCAAGGCCTAGTCACTCATTATGGAGTCAAGGTGTGACCCATATTATAGTGGAGCTGCTAACTACCATCCTGGTATTCTGAGTTTTGGTAAACTTAAATTCATGTGTCCTGGTGTAAGACCTGGCCCTAGCATACGTTACAAGGGGCCACCACATTTATCCTGATGTGCCCACAGTTGCACATCACTATTGTCAACACATTACAGAACTGAAGCCCCCTACCATGTTCTATGTAGTCCTACATGTGTTAAACGACACACAAAAAGGTGGATGTATTGATGCCCTTAAGCCCACAGTGATTTTGGCACTGCATGGGTTCTGCAACTGTATCCTAAAACGTGTTACTTCATTAGCACATGCATGTCAGATATCATCAAAGTACCCGCTACACACACAATTCACATCATATACATATGCAATGTGACCTACATCAGTTACAATTATCACGATGGCAGGAGCATGTTGTGAAAACTGCAGACATCTGATGTGGGAGAATCATAGACTTTTCCCACAATCATCTGGTGTGGAGTTTTCCAATAAACTTTATACACTAAGGACTGTTGTGCAGCACATTATGGCTCCTTGCAGTCCTACAAACTCATTATATCTGAAGGTTACGTAGGCTCCTGTGGTGTGTGTGTATCCTACATAATCCCTCTAGTGACTTCTGCAGATAGAACCCACAGCAATCATAGCATTTGTAAAGTGCTCTACTCACCCGTGAGGGTCTCAAGGTGCTGGGGGGTGCTACTACTGCTCGAACAGCCAGGTCTTGAGGTGTCCCTGAAGGTTAGTAGGTCCTGTGCTCGTCACAGGTGGATAGGAAGAGTGTTCCACGTCTTGGTGGCAAGGTAGGAGAACTATCTGCCACCGCCAGTCGTTCTGTGGTTTCAAAGAATGGTGGGGGGCAGGTCCGGGTGTAGAAGGAGAGTCGTCTGTTGAGGTATTCTGGTCTGGTACTGTACAGTGCTTTGTGGACATGGGTGTGGAGCTTGAACGTGATTCTCTTGTTGACGAGGAGCCAGTGCAGGTCTCTTAGGTGGGCTGTGATGTGGCTCTGGGGGAGCTGTCCAGGATAAGGCGTGCGGAGGCGTTCTGTATGTGTTGCAGTCTTTTCTGGAGCTTGGCCGTGGTTCCTGTCTAGAGGGCGCTGCTGTAGTCCAGTTTGTGATCCATTTGAGGATCTTCCGGAAGCATGCGGAGGGTGTTAAAGCAGGAGAAAGACACAGCGTTGACTTGCTGGGTCATTGATAGCTATGAATCCAGTGTATGCTATGTGTAGTACACAGTGCTGACAATGGTGCTGTGACAAAGTGGTTGTTAACAGGCATACTATGTACATATACAGCTGCCCTGTGCCCTATAATGGTAGACAGCAATGAATATGTGTTCAGACATTACTATTCCTATTACACACAATTACATGCCAGCACATGTTGGCTCTTGAACTACACGCAAGCCATTCTCATGGCACAACATTCCAACATACATGATGTGATCATCCATCTTCCCATGATATCAGATCAATAGTCAGGCAAAAACATCTGTCATTACATTCCACACGTCTGACTGACTTACACCATTCCCTGGATTTGCTCACAGGAATCACAATGTGACACATACTGGATGCTTCGGGTTCTTGAAAAAGCACCACCTCTCCTATGGTGTAGGGTGCTGGTCAACCTGCAAGATATTAATGGAAAACATTGCTTAGCGCCAGGTTTCAGTAAATGGTCAACGTTGTTCAGTGTAAACTTTTTAGACTGAGTGAGGAAGTTATCCTAGTGGTAGATCATAGTAATTGACACACATCTATGATCACTCAATCACACATACTCTCAGATAAGGTAGACCCACGCACCTACAAACCATCACAGTCCCAGACACTTCTGTGGTGCTTCTCACTGCACCATTTAAACATGGCATTGTTATGCAGCTGTCTGTTAGCATGACACCTCTATTACCATATGGGACTTATTGATAATGTATATTCCATCTGAGGGGCATACTTTGCTTGTTGCAGGGCCTGGCCCATTGCATTTCAGCCTGCATCAGATGTTGTATACATCTACATCATTGTCACAGCAAACTGACAAACTACTACCCTGGTGTTGTGTGGGTATTCCAAGGTGTTGAGCATCATACATCCTTCAGTGAAGGAAGTATTATGTGTGTGCCATCTAAAGGCACACATACTTTCAAAATTGCTATAGGAGTGTACTCATGCAAAGTGATACCTACCTGCATATTGACTGGATGAAATCATGGATGTAGTGCCAATAATGTGTGGCCTGCCATTGTTGCCATGGTATACCATTGTTAGTCAAGTGAGGGATAAGAACAAGGGCATAGAAATACGGCTCAAAATGGACACACTTGCTCTGTGGTCACGGATGCATCTGGTGGTGCAGGTTAGTGAGTGGTGTGCCAGTGATGGAACTGATGCAGGGCAGCCACATATTGTCAGTGAGCAGCGGCAGGCCTGTGGAACTGACTCTGCACATGTGGCTGGTTATAAAAATCATATAGGCTGTATGTGATACAGAATGAACTGGAATATGGATCTGCCAGAAGTCTGGACCATTGCATGGTCAGCAACTAAACCACACAACCTCACACAGTCACAGAGAAACAGACTGTGAAGTGAAATTGAAACTACACTCAGTGTAGCACGTTTGCAGGCAGGATGTCCTGATACATCACTTCCTGGGCGTGTGCCTCAAATGTTTAAGTTATGCGTCATTTATTTTTGCACCTGGCAGTTATGCATTGTATTTGCGCATAGCCCACAGGGGCTATGTGTGTGTTAGTTTAGGAGTATTGTATGGCATATAAGTATGTGTGAAAACATTTTCATACATGATGACATTGCATCGATTTTTACATTGTGTGCCTTGAGTGAACCCTGAGTGACTTCACATGTTACATAGGATGTGCAACCATGGTATATATGTGGTATGGCAAAACGTGGGTGAATGTCCAGTACTGTCATTACGGTAACAATAGTATGTTGGACCTATGGGTTCGTTTTAGAGTGTGCTGCATGCGATTACTTATGTGTAGCTACTCCGTGTCCACAGACATGTTGGCACATGTGTGCTATGTATTATATACATGTGTACCTAAACTAATTTGCAGGTGGACTACATTGCTATGTCTGAGATACAGATGTACACATACCTATAACACCAAACGTGTTTGGTGGCCTATGTCCAACACATGTTAATGCATGTGACAAACATGAAAGTTTGTACACACAGTTCTCAGTGTACTTGGACTACATTGACATCACGTCAACCATGACAATTTGCCTGTGTATGTGTGTTCACTCTGTGGTGCATCGTTGGATTTCCCTCCATGTTCCTCTGCTACACGTGTGCCATTTGTGCCCCCACCGTAGTTGCAGGAAATATAATTTACACATGTGTTGTGGAAGATTGGTATCTGCCCTGTGTGTGTATGGACATGTGTTTTATGATTTTTGTCACATATGATGACAGTGGTGTGTTCCTGGGATGTGAAACCTCACATACAGATTTTTCTTGCATGGACACATGTTGCTATTTGACAAATGCATGTGTTGTCACATCATTGCCACCCATGTTTCTGTATGTCGGAACACATGTGTAGCTCATTTCTGGCAGTCACTAATCTGGTGATACCTATGCCCTTACTTTTGTGCTAGGTTGCCTGTTGCTCTCAATCCTTACACATTTCCACGCCTGAGCCCAATATAGTGGTACATGTGTGCTGACGTATGTGGCATAGATGTCCCTTCCTGCACATAAACAATCACACCCCTCAATACAGATATCCTTGCATGATGGTGCAAGGATGCCTGCATTGGTACTCGTATCTAAATTTAGTGCCAGCGCAGGGGACAACATAGGGGTGCTCTGTATTCATTTAAATATGGTGCATTGCTGTGTTGTGTAAATGACTGAGTGTGGCGCTTCCCTCATTTGGCGTAGTGTCTTGCTCCATCATATTCCGTTAATTATGGGCCCTAGTGACCCTTTGTGGCAAATGATGGTTGTGTCAGCCATAAAGTGTACGGAAGTGTGTGTCCCACATTGGTAGGATGATGTAATTTGTATCTCCTAGATTCTATTACATGATTTCTGACAGACACTTTCTCCACATGTACAGCGTAGGCTTTAGGAGGGGCCACAGATATTTTTCACATGGGTCTCTTCGTACGGTGCACATAAGGTTGGGTATCTCCATTATACTCCTACTACATCCTACTATGTCATCCATTAATGCTAGTGTTTTTTCACAGACACAACATCATGGTGGACCATTTCTGGTAGATGGAGCAGACATGTTGTTCTTAGGGGGCACTAGAGGCTCATGTGAGGTGGCACTGGAGTAGGTGCTGCCACAGTTCTCATGCTTCTGCCCCATGGTCTTTAAAGCAAATATTTTTGTATACGTATGTGTGGGACACAATCCAACAGACAGGTGTATGTGCACACTATCGGTATGTCAAGTATATGTAGCTGAGGTATACATGGTTATTGCACCACTCGGTGGTATTGAATTTAGGTGCTGCCGGAGGCTTGCACACCATAGTTTATGTGGGACTGTGCCTATGTGTGACTTCCTCAACATGACTATAGCCTATGCCACATGACATGCCTGTGTGCTTCTTTGTTGTAAAGTGTATGTGTGATCTGTATTTAGTTGTCAACCTGTGGACACTTGTAGTGGTTTGTGAGCAGCTTCTGTATGCAAAGGAGACTTGGCTCTACCTGTCCACACGTGGTTTGCCATTCAGGGTGTTGCTGTGTTATGTAGATTTGGGTGTATGTGTTTGTGACATGCAATGTGTGCAGTTAAGTTTGGCATGTGGCTTATGTGTTGTTGCTTGTACATCTATGTGGACCTGCGCATGTGTATTTAGTGTGGTGTTAGTCTTGTTTGTCCTTGATGGTTGGTGTGTTGTGTGGTATGATTGGTATGGTGGCCTACCTATGAGTAGCCTATTGCCATATTCGCCATCCTGGAACCGCTGGTTGATGGTGCAATGGTGGAAGATGTATGCATCAGGGACGCTGCTGGGATATTTCACTAAGATGTTGCTGAAAGGCCCACAGTGGTCCATGATGGCTTGCACATTGATGAATGTATGTGCTTGAGGTTCCTGTGGAGGTGCTCTGTTGCTGCACATGTCACCAGTTGGAAATAGGTTCAGTCCATTGCACCCAGCACATGTGGAAAACCAGCAAACTGCTTGGTCTCCTGCTACAGCTGCTGGGTGTTTGGGAACCAGATGTGTTGGGACGTGAGGCGTAGAATAGCGTCCAAGACCTTAGGTAGGAAGACGGAGAAGGATGATTGGAAGATACCAGCTACTAGAGCACCCGTTGAGTGGAGAGATCCAGGCGTGTAGGAAGGTAGCCTCTTTCTAGCCTTTATACCCCCACTTTTGGCCTGTTTGTGAGTATATGTCAGGGTGTTTGTACTGTCTAATGGGATCCTGCTAGCCAGGGCCCTGTGCTCATGGTGAAAACCCTATGTTGTCAGTATGTTTGATATGTGTCACTGGGATCCTGCTAGCCAGGACCCCAGTGCTGATAAGTTTGTGGCCTATATGTGTTCCCTGTGTGGTGCCTAACAGTATCGCTGAGGCTCTGCTAACCAGAACCTCAGTGTTTATGCTCTCTCTGCTTTTAAAATTGTCACTGCAGGCTAGTGGCTAATTTTACCAATTCTAATTGGCACACTGGAACACCCTTATAATTCCCTAGTATATGGTACTGAGGTACCCAGGGTATTGTGGGTTCCAGGAGATCCCTATGGGCTGCAGCATTTCTTTTGCCACCCATAGGGAGCTCAGACAATTCTTACACAGGACTGCCACAGCAGCCTGAGTGAAATAACGTCCACGTTATTCCACAGCCATTTTACACTGCACTTAAGTCACTTATAAGTCACCTATATGTCTAACCCTCACTTAGTGAAGGTTAGGTGCAAAGTTACTTAGTGTGTGGGCACCCTGGCACTAGCCAAGGTGCCACCACATTGTTCAGGGCAAATTCCCCAGACTTTGTGAGTGCGGGGACACCATTACACGTGCACTACATAGAGGTCACTACCTATATGTAGCATTGCAATGGCAACTCTGAACATGGCCATGTAACATGTCTAGGATCATGGAATTGTCACCCCAATACCATTCTGGTATTTGGGGGACAATTACATGCAGCCCCGGGTCTCCAGCATAGAGCCCGCGTCCTGCCAAACTAACTTTCCGGGGTCTCCTCTGCAGCTACCGCTGCTGCCAACCCCTCAGGCAGGTTTATGCCCCCGTGGTGCCTGGGCTGCCTGGTTCCAGGAAGGTAGAACAAAGGATTTCCTCTGAGAGAGGGTGTTACACCCTCTCCCTTTGGAAATTGGTGTGAAGGGCCTAGGAGGAGTAGCCTCTCCTGGCCTCTGGAAATGCTTTGAAGGGCAGGGCACAGATGGTACCCTCCTTGAAAAAGCCAGTCTACACCGGTTCAGGGATCCCCCCAGCCCTGCTCTGGTGCACAACTGGACAAAGGAAAGGTGAGTGACCACTCCTCTGACCAGCACCTCCCAGGGGAGGTGCCCAGAGCTCCTCCAGTGTGTCCCAGACCTCTGCCATCTTGGATGCAGAGGTGTGAGGGCACAATGGACAGCTCTGAGTGGCCAGTGCCAGCAGGTAACGTCAGAGACCCCTCCTGATAGGTGCTTACCTTTCTCTGTAGCCAATCATCATCTGTGGGCTATTTAGGGTCTCTCCTGTGGGTATCTTACCAGATAACAAATGCAAGAGCTCACCAGAGTTCCTCTGCACTTCCCTCTTTGACTTCTGCCAAGGATCGACCCCTGACTGCTCCTGGACGCCTGCATAACCGCAACAAAGTAGCAAGAAGACTACCAGCAACATTGTATCGCCTCATCCTGCCGGCTTTCTCGACTGTTTCCTGGTGGTGCATGTTCTGAGGGCCGTCTGTCTTCACCATGCACTGGAAGCCATGAAGAAATCTCCCGTGGGTCGATGGAATCATCCCCCTGCTAACGCAGGCACCAAACTTCAACATCACTGGTCCTCTGGGTCCCCTCTCATCCTGACGAGTGTGGTCCCTGGAACACAGGAGCTGGGTCCAAGTGTCTTCGACAGTCCAGTGGCCCTTCTGTCCAAATCTGGTGGAGGTAGGTCATTGCCGCCCGCGCCACACAGTAATCCTGTGTACTGCATGAACTGCAGATGTTCGGGCTTCTGTGCACTTTTGCAAGACTTCCTATGTGCACAGCCTAGCCCAGGTCCACAGCACTCTGTCCTGCATTGCCCAACTCGCTGAGTTGGACTCTGACATCGTGGGACCCTCTTTTGTTGCTCTGAGTCGACCGTCATCCTCAGATCTTCCAAGTGCCTGTTCAGGTGCTTCTGCGGGTGCTACCTGCTTCTGCGTGGGCTCGCTGTGAGGCCGAGCGCCCCCTCTGTCTCCTCCTCCAAGGGGCGACCTCCTGGTCCTTCCTGGGCCCTGGCAGCACCCAAAATCCTCAACCACAACTCTTGCAGCTAGCAAGGCTTGGTTGCAGTCTTTCTGCATGGAAATAACTCTGCATCCTCCAGCACGCCGTGGGACATCTTCCGACCAAAGGAAAAGTTCCTGGCACCTTCCGTTATTATATAATCTTTGGCTTCTTCTACCCAGCTGCTAGAACACCTCTAATCTACTAATAAGGGATAACTGGACCTGGCACAAGGTGTAAGTACCAACTATAAGCCAGGCCAGCCTCCTACAAGGGGCCATCATGTGGAGGACAGCAAGGAGTTTTGTCATGGGTGGAATGTTATGGAGAGTTTGCAGCCTTGCCGTTATGTGTGATGCTATCAGGTGCAGCAGGCATATGATGGACTCCCATTTGAGTCTGTACCACCGGACCACATCTTATTCCCTCATTCCAAGGATGGTGATTTGCTGTCTAAAGATTCTCTCCCACCTTCTGCGCTGCCACTGTGGCTGTTGTGGTGTGGTTTGAGGTTGCTGCGTTGGTGGTGGTTGGATTTGCTCTATTCGCAGACATCTGCGGCGTGTGCCAAAATGGAGCAGTAGCACTTCCATGTTGTCCTGTCAATTTCCAAGGCTCCTTCTGTGTTTTTTCCTTGAGTGGTGGTGTGTGAGCCTCTTTTTAATGCCTGGTCTGACCAGGCATTAACTTTTGGTGCTAATCAGACTTTGCGCCATTGTTTGAGTCCACTCCCTTTATTAGTGGAATTTTTGCTTCAGTGGATAAATATGGTGCTAGGGGGTTTGAGTTGTGCTTAGGTCGGGAACATCTACTTTTCATCTCATTGATGCAAGGTGGTTTTGCACATCCTAAACATGGCACTTACTCCAATATTTTGACATTAGATGGGTCTAGAGTCAAAATATAAATATGGAGTTAGCTATGCGCCATTTTAGCATTAAAAAAGTTTGAGGTTAAAACGGCGCAAGCCAAGAATAAATATGCATCCAAGTTTGCAGAAATACAGGGATCCAGGTAAGGAAAAATAACTTTTTTTTAAAAATTACAAGAATACACAGAAAGTCTGTGATCTTATCACCTTCTTAGACTCTTGCTCACTGGGCTGTTTAGGGCGCAGAGAAGCTGTGCTCACAAAATGGAGGTAGCTGTTGGGGGGTTACCTTCACAAACTTAAAGGGTCAGTGAAGGTGTGAAAGGAGTTCTTAGGTCGCTTAGGAGCTGAAGAGCCAATCACAAAGCCCGGGCTGCTATGTCAGGGAGGTGCTGCTTCTCTATTCAGAATCAGCTTGGTTATAGACAGGCAGAATCTACACTTCCTAGCTAGCAGATTCTACTTTTCAGATAAGGGACAATTTTGAAACCACTGAAATACTGCTTTTCACAGACTTAAAATAATCACCTTTTCAAGTCAAAAATGATGCCGCTGCAACCCACTTTACTCCACTCTACTCTGACATAGTACTCCACTGTACTCCACTACACCACTGTATGCCACTCCACTCTAAGCCACTCAATATCATTGTACTCTATAACACTACATGCAGATCCACCCTACCACAATTTAAAACACTCTACTGTACTGTATACTACTTCCTCAACAAAAATCAACTAGACTCTATGCCACTATAATCTACTGTGGTCTACATCACTTTCCAATACTGTACAACATCAGTGCCCCAGTTTATGACACTTTACTCAATTGTATGTTATGCCACTCCTCTCTACTGTCCTCCATGCTACCAAATATCTATGACCTGCCACTTCAACCTATGACACTTTATTCCACTCTACACTACCCCACTCCTGTGTACTCCACTCTACTATACTTTATCCCACCCGAGCTACTGTACTATAGTCTGCTCTATGCTACTCCACTGCCCAACACTGAACTCCACTTTATTCCACTCCCCTCTAGAACGCTATTACATTCCATGTCACTCTATGCTACTCTAGTCTACTTTATGCCCATCTACTCTATGTCACTGTACTACACTGTTTAACACTCGATGACACGCCACTCACCTTCACTCTGTGATACTCAACTCCACTATGTGACATAGCACTCCACTTTGAGATACTCTATGACACTAAACACAGGACACTAAGGCCCATATTTATATTTTTCTAGTGCTGCATTTGCGCTGCTTTTGATGCAAAAGCGGCGCAAACTTACAAAATACAATTGTTTTTTGTAAGTTTGCGCTGCTTTTGCGTCAAAAAGCGGCACAAATGTGGTGCTAGAAAAGTATAAATATGGGCCTAAGACACTCCACTTGATAGTACTCCACTACATGAAACTCTACCCTAGTCTGCTCTAAAATACTCTACTCCACTCTACAACAGGCTATGATACCTTATTCTACAGTTCAACATGCTATTCCACAGTACAACTCACTGCTCCAATCTACTTGACACCACTATATGAGACAACATGCCTCTGCACAATATAACACTTTACTACACTGTACGATGTGCTATTACACTCTACTCTACACCACTCGATTCCAATCTACAATTCTCCAGTCTATGACAGTAGACCTTATGAAACTTTTCTCCACTGTACTATACTGCACCCCATATAACTCTCCAATTGTAACTCTGAAATCTATGCTTTGAAACACATTTTTACGAGAAAAAAAATAAAAAACTTAAATTCAATGAAAAAGAATCAAAGGTTAAAGCTTAGTTCTAGTTAGGAAAACATATTTTCAATAAACTAATAAAGTTCAAACTACACAAACTTTAAAAATTCCAGAGTTATAGTTATAACTTTCATTTACAAAGTATCCACTCCCTTCAAATTATTATAAGTAGCGGACCTCCTTACACTCTCTTTTCAGCTCGCTAACAGACAACACTAACTATAACTCGCCACTCTGCCATGGACTATGTTGTGAAAATAATGTAACTGGAGAAGTTATAAGTGTTGTTATGAATACAGGAAAGCACAATGCCTCCCTCACCGGGCTGATTTTTGCCCCGATGACCCCACTTCCTGGGGCCTGGCCTGCTTGTTTGAGGAGGGGGCATACAGCTAGCCTCCCTCAAGTGATTTTGGGCCCAGGAACCCCATTCTCTGGGGCCTGGTTCAAATTTTATGGGGGGAAACATGACCCATCTCCACAAGCTGACTTCAGGCCAAGGGTCCCCATCCCCCAGGGCCCGGCAAAATAATAGATTTGGGCAAAGGGCACCCATCATAGTGTTTTTGGAGGCCACGGGTGACCCCCGCAGCCCCAGCCATTTCCCCGCATCCAGAAGGAGCTGGCATTGCACTTGCCTGCAGGCAGCAGTCTTTAATTCTGCACCCAGTGGGCGGGAGCTATATTTAGATCTGTTACCCTGCCTGCATCTTTGCAGGCTGGGAAACAGATCTAAAGTCCTCTTCCAGTGGGCAGAATAATTTTTTGAAGTTCCTGACTGCTGGGAGTGGGCTTGGTTTTGCTCCCGCCTGGTGGGAGATATAAAAATGCTTCCATCACATGAGAGCAGATACATGTTTCCCCAACTGCACAGCTGTGGGCAGGGAAACTGCTATGTCCCAGGGGTGGGACATAGCTTGCGAGCTGTTCCCAGGAGATGAGAGTCCCAGGGTCATTGATGACTCTGTGAGTAGGGCCATGGGACCCCCCTCTCTTAAAGGAATCACCCCAGAGGTTTGGCTTCCAGGGGGCTTTTCAGACTTTGGGAGGGGGACCACACTGCCCTTCTCCCAATTTTCTTACATTTTGGCCCCAAGCTGAGCTCCCGGGTGTTCTTGAGGCTCCTATATCTCTTTATTTTTTTACACCTTCAGGACATTGGGCTAAGTCCCTGAGTCCTGTAAAGGTTGGCTGCAACATTTTTCTCTTGTTGCAGGCAGCCATTCAGTGCGCTCACTCTCACAGGAGTCTGACTCTGACGAGATGGCCTGAAAGAAATAAAGCTCCCTAGGCCAATAAGAATGCTTTATTTTTAAACTGGCACTCCCACGAGTCTCAGAGACTCGTATGACCCTAGTTGCCCAAATACACAATTATTTTTGACCCTTAATTTCTCAAAAACTACTGAATGGATTTACACCAAATCACAAAAAGCACAATCTGTGGACCAAGGTTTAGCTTCCTACTAAATTTGATGTAACTCTGTTCAGCCTTTTTTTACTGTAGCGTATCTTAAAAAAGTCTATTGAAAAAGTATGGAGATTTTGGGCCTGATTACAATCTTGGAGGATGGAATACTCTGTCACAAACGTGACAGAAATTTCATCTGCCGTATTACAATCTCCATAGGATATAAAGGCATCGTAAAATGATGGACGGGATCTGAGGTGGATGAATTTTGTTTTTAGAAGGTTTTGGAAAGATTTGTCAAACAGGGCCAAAGGTATTAGCAAACAAAAAACACTTGTTCAATGGACCTAAATATAACTACCTGATGGAGATCACTGAAAAAATATAAAGTTTATTGCAATGAAAATGACCTGTGCATTTCAGAGCCTTTGTAAAGTATGAGGCCCATAAACTCCTAGAAGCAAATAAAAAAAAAAACAATGAACAAGGGTGAAATACTTATATACCGTCTATAGAAAAAAGTACTCACAGTATTGCCTTGTGCACCAAGATTGATGTATTTCAAAGTCATTCTGACCCACTAATAACATAAGGTGCACTGGTGTAAGTGGCAGCTATCCATACTTTTCAATACAAATAAAACCTCAGAATTACATGAGAATAAGGTGGATGGAGTTAGGAATTAGCATTGAGAAGGAGGATGGTGGCTACGTTTCGTGTTCCACAGCTACTTCCTCCCAGCTCCGGCTTTGACACTGATATAATGGTGTGAGGCAAAGAGATGAAGGGGGAAGGATTTTGGGTGGCACGGCATGTGGAGATACCCCTGCTCAGGACCGTGAGAAGCCTAGTAGTTCACCAGAGAGACAGAGACTAGGGTGCTGCTGTTTTCAATCATCAATACCTGTGTCATACACTGGCTAGCTTGCTCTCTCAGCAGCATCCTGCTACTGCAGCACTCCATGGGTCAGAGTATGACTCATAAGAGCTTCAAATCAGCCTGGGACAAGACAGTCAGCAACACCCTGCATTGGGTAGCTATCGCCTGACATGCCCTCCTGAAAGTGGAACGCAGAAGCATTGGAGTAAAGGGAATGGAGTAGGGCGTAAACAAGGAGGTAGAAACACATGTGCTAGCGGCTACCTCAAATAAACCAACTGATATGGCATTCCAACAAGGGAGGCAGCGGGAGTTCAACTGTTCAACTTCAACCTCAGCCTTTAATTACACACATTTTTGCCCTGGTATCTGGAAATATAGCCGGTCCTCCCCAAAGGGAAGGAGCCATTGTCTGGGCAAACAGCCCATTGCGGGGCTACTTCTGGATCAGGTGGGAGCAACATCACTAGACTCAGCCCCTTCAACTCACTCCCAATTCGAAGGAGCACATGTACAGCCTGCTGAGGTACCAAAGATACTGCAGGAGAAGGAGCTTCCTGCCATGAAAGCACCTACACAGGTTAGTCTGGGACATCTGTGGAGGTGGGAAGTTCCCTTAACCTCGAAAGGAGAAGGTGAAGTGTGGCCCCACCTGATGGTATTGTGCATGCAGCCCAGAGGGGTGTTGTGCCTGGGACAGTCCAGGAGAGAAAATATCAAAGGAGGTCATGGCCGAGGAACATAGTAGCAGTGCCAGGTGTCTCTCATCCAGAGGATGAGTCTGAACCTGACAAAGACAGAAGTGCTCAGATTAAAGTGGCATCCTTGAGCCCTGCTTGGACCTGGGGTTACTGCACTCTAAGGTGGTAAACTGAATACCTGTGAAGACAGTGTAGGAGGGTGGGAAGTTAATGAAACCCTCCGGAGCATGCTGATAAATTATTTTCTCTCACTGATGGGTCAGAACATGCAGCACTCTGCCCAGTACCCCTCACCCCCCCTATACGAGGCTTACACACACTGCACTCCATACGTTCATGCCCCATGCATCATGCTCACAGTGTATGCACCTGTCTGGAGGACCATAAAGTAAAGGGTACTGTGGTAGGACCCGATCCACCAGTCTCTATAACTCCTCGGGAGTGAAGGCAGGGGCCCTTTCCCCAGACACTCGAGCCATGGTCGCTTCCAGACACAGGTCACAGCAGCACTTGCAGTGTAGGTCCTCTCCTGTTGAAGGTCAGGTAGCAAGTGAGTGAACAGATAGAAAATGGCGGTCAAGTCCGCGGCGGTGCGTACCTTCACCCCGGCGTACATCGCCATTGGCTCCTGGAACTCGTAGGCCCCAATGATAATTAATGCAGTATATCACGGCGGTCATTGACCGCCGACCGCAACGGCGCACAACGCCAGCGGAATTACCTCATTTCCACTTGTCCCTCCTGACAGGTCAGGCAGCCTCCATTTCAGGGGGGCACAGGCCATGGCACCTAACTGTGTCACATCAGACATACACACATCAACTGACTTACAAGTTCACACACTGTTTCTGTAAAACAAAAAATGCATATTAATCTGAGTATATGTTTGAATCTGACCTTATGCTCACCGTTTTTCAACCTAGAGTTCAACCACTGAGGATGAATAGGAGATGGAGACATCTCCCCGTGTACAGACCCCTGGTGGACCTGGCGACAATGGAGGACAGGCACATTATCCTAACCTACAGACTTGATAGGGCCACAATCCAAGAGCTGTGTGCCCAATTGGAGCCAGACCTCATTTCAGCTATCTGCCACCCCACAGGTATCCCCCCCTCTAGTGCAGGTCCAATCAGTGTTCCGTTTCTTGGCAAGTGGTTCCTTCCAAGCGACAGTGGCCATGACATAAGGGATGTCACAGCCTATATTCTCAAACGTGCTGACCAGAGTGTTGTCTGCCCTGCTGAAACATATGCGCAGCTACATTGTATTCCCCCAGGTTGATGAAGTGGCCACAGTGAAGGCTGACTGGGACATATCCCCAACATCACTGGTGCCATTGATGGTACATATATTGCCTTTGTCCCCCCCCCCGGACAAATGAACAGGTGTTCAGAAATCAAAAGAGCTTTCACTCTCTGAATGTGCAGATGGTGTGTTTGGCAGACCAGTACATCTCTCATGTCAATGCAAAGTACCCTGGGTCTGTGCATGATGCCTTTATCTTGAGGAATAGCAGCATCCCAAATGTGATGGCTCAACCCAAGAGGCACCGGGTGTGGCTAATAGGTGAGCCTGTGGTCCCCACCCAGTTGATGTAGGTATATGGGTGTGGGGTTGTCCCTTAGGGTGAGTGTCTGGCTAACAGGTATCCCTCGATATTTACAGGTGACTCTGATTACCCCAGCCTCTCATGGCTTCTGACCCCAGTGAGGAATGCCAGGACAAGGGCAGAGGAACGTTACAATGAGGCACATAGTCGAACAAGGAGGATCATTGAGTGCATCTTTGGCCTCCTGAAGGCCAGATTCCTGTGCCTCCATCTGACAGGGGGATCCCTGTACTACTCACCCAAGACGGTGTGCCAAATCATCGTTGCATATTGCATTTTGCACAACCTGGCCTTGAGACGCCAGGTGCCTTTTCTGTAGAAGGATGATCCTGGGGATTGTTGTGTGGCAGCAGTGGAGCCTGTGGACAGTGACGAAGAGGAGGCAGAGGAAGAGGATGTGAACAACAGAACTACAATAATTCAACAGTACTTCCAGCGACACACAGGTAAGACACTTTAACTTCACCTTCCATGCAGTTTTGTGTTGGACATTGTACATGGCAGCCTGATTTCCCTACTTCTATGGCCACTTACTGTACCATTTGGCATCTCTGTTTTCAGATATCTGTGCCCCACTCCGGCTCCTGGTGTGTTTACCGCTGCCCACTACAGGGTATGCCTATGTATATGTAACTGTACATTTGAATTGCAATGTTTACAGCATGTTAAGCTAATGCATATTTTAATCAGGTGGACAGGGTGACAGAGTGGGACACAAGGGTGACAATCAGGAGAGTCCTATTTCTTGGTGAGGGTCTTTGCAATGTTCTCTGGCTTCTGCCTGGATCGCAGGGACCTTTTGCGTGGTGGTTCTCCTTCTGCAGGGGATGGGGTACTGGTGGCCTGTTGTTCCAGTGGTGGGGCCTCCTGTCCACTAGCCTCAGTGGAGGGCTCTCCCTCAGTGTGGCTAGTGTCAGGGGCCCGTTGGTGTGCCACTGCCTCCCTCATAGTGTTGGCCATGTCTGTCAGCACGCCTGCAATTGTGACCAGGATGGTGTGGATGTCTCTCAGGTCCTCCCTGATCTCCAGGTACTGTCCCTCCTGCAGCCGCTGGGTCTCCTGCAGCTTGGCCAGTATCTGGCCCATGGTCTTCTGGGAATGGTGGTATGCTCCCAGGATGTTGGTGAGTGCCTCGTGGAGAGTCGGTTCCCTGGGCCTGTCCTCCCTCTATCGCACAGCAGTCCTCCCGGCTTCCCTGTTGTCCTGTGCCTCTGTTCCCTGAACCGTGTGCCCACTGCCACTGACCCCAGGTCCCTGATCGACCTGTGTTTGTGGGTTTCCTGGGTTCCCTGTAGTGGTGGACTGATTGACGTGTCCTGGGGACAGAGGGATGGCCCGCTGGGTGGGTGCTGTTCTGCTGTTACCTGAGGGGGGAGGCTCTGTAGTGGTTTGGGAAGGTGGGTGGGTCACCGACTGTCCAGGGGCCCCTGATAGGCCTGAGGATCATCAGGTCCCTGATGACCCAGGCATGCAGAGCTGCTGTCATCACTGTGGGCCTCTTCTGGGGGGGGACTGGATGTGGCTGGCACCTCCTCTCCGGTGACGTTGTGTGGGGGTTCTGTGGGGATGTAAATGCAGTGTTATTGTTTCTGCGTGTGACATCTTGTGCATGGGTATGTTTCCCTCTATGGTTGTTATTACTAAGGCAGCTTTGGCTTGTTTGAGTTGTGATTTGGTTGGCTAGGTGATTGTCACTAGTGTTCTATGATGTGGTGATGGGTGTCCATGCAGGTCTGTGATGGGGCTCCATGCATTAGTGTTGCATGCAGGGCTTGGTAATGGGATGGGTGGGTTGTGATGGTGGGGTATATGTGAGGGGGTGAGGTTAGGGGTAGGTGTCTGTGATGGCATGCAGGTAGGGGGGGGGAATAATGTAATAAAGATTTGACTTACCAGAGTCCAGTCCTCCTGCTACTCCTGCCCGGCCCCCAGGATGCATGATCGCCAAGGCTTGCTCCTCCCATGTCATTAGATGTGGGGGAGGAGGTGGAGGTTCACCACCAGTCCTCTGTACAGCTATCTGTTGTCTTGCAACCACGGAGCGCACCTTCCCTCGTAGGTCATTCCACCTCTTCCCGATGTCATCCCTTTTTCTGGGGTGCTGTCCCATGGTGCTGACCCTGTCCACGACTCTCCACCATAGCTCCATCTTCCTAGCAATAGACGTCGGCTGCACCTGTGATCTGAATAGCTGTGGCTCTACCTGGATGATTTCCTCCACCATGACCCTTAGCTCCTCCTCAGAGAATCTAGGGTGTCTTTTGGTGCCATGGGTGTAGTGTGAGTGGTGTGTGTAAGGGTGTGTGGGGTGATGTGTTGGGGTGTGTGCTGTGAGGTGCGTGGATGGTGTATGGGTGATGGTGTTTTGTGGCTCAGATTCAGTGGGTGCTCCTGATTGTCTCTTTCTCGTTTGCCAAATTCTTTGGGTCATAAATAGTTGTGGGTATTGTGGGTGTGTGTTTTATATTGGTGTGGGTGTGTGGGAGTGGTGTGTGTATGTGTGCCAAGTGTGTGTAGTTTGAATTGTCCAATGTGGTGTAGTTTTGTATGTGTGTGTGTATTTTGAGCGCAGCGTTCTGTACCGCCAATGGTTTACTGCTGTTGAATGACCGCCGTGGTGATTTGTGGGTCATGATCCTCTGGGCATATTTCTGTTGGCATAACGGTGTGGGTCTTGGTATCACCAGTTTATCACTGACCTTTGGTCTGGCAGGCGTATGTGTATGTCTGTATATTGGCGGATTTCTATGTGTGTATCATAATACCTGTATCGGTATACCACCCCTGTCGCAGTATATTGGCGGCAGTCAGCATGTCGGTAAAGCGTCACTTACCGCCAACATCATAATGAGGGCCTAAATCTTCTTAAGGGTACCTTCCCTGAATTGACGACATGGAGCTGGACCTGTAGGTTCAATGTGTTCATCACTTTCCGCTGATGCTCAAAAAACAATGTGGCAAGCGAGTGGACAGTCCTAGAGCCATTTTGGTGTATTTTGGAAACTTTTTACTTAGCAAAGCAATCTTTGAAAAGGCTTTCCCTGATTCTAAACAGAGATATAATAGTCATACCTTTTTTGCACAGACTGATTTCTGTCACACCATGGTGGAGAGAAGATGTGGATCAGGCCACTCATTAAGCCATTCCAAGACCTCGGACAGAGCATTTCTGATGAACCCAGTCTGGCTGAAGGTCATCTTGAAGGGTAAGACTCAGACCTTCATCTTGGAGGTTAAAGCTAAGGAATACCTGAATGCCCTCTTTCCCAGGACTTTAGAGCTTTCTTACATAGGAGGTTGTCTGAGTTCAAAGGTGAGCCACCTTTATCTTTAGTTTGACTCCCCATCTTAATGGGCTATGTAGGGCAAAACATGTATTATTTATGGTTGAATATTTGTCACTAGAGTTGGGTGGTGTGCTTTATTGGCATATTTCTCTTGCTATAGGGGTATATTCTTTCTTTTCTTCTCTCTTCCTCTGCTCTCATTTACTTCCATGAGTTGGTTTGGTGGTAGCCAGGGAGTAGGAGGTGCATGCACAGAGTGTAATAGGGAACCCTCACTCAGGTCATGGGTTGCCTGATTGCTTTGTTGTTTTAGTGGGATGGTTATCAGGCTCTCGGCGGTGGGATGGGGCAAGGAGAGAGGGGAGGTTTGGGTTTGCGTTGGGGGGATTCAGGGGTAAGGGTTTAGGTGGGGGAGGGTCAAATCAGGAAGGGAATTAAGAACAAAGGATGTTTGGTAACAGTAGAAGCCATAAGGTTTTGTTTACCAATAGGAGCCAGGCCTCTTAGATCATTATCTCTTTTTTTCACATAGGTATGAGTGAGCTCCGGATTGCAACTGTGAATATCTGTGGACTGAATGATAGCAGTAAAAGACAAAAAGTGTGAAAAAAGACCTTCAAAACATTGCGTAGCAATATAATTTGTCTACAAAAAACACATATAGAGGGGACAAGTAGGAATCTTCTAAAATCTTTAGGCTACCTTTTGGTAGGGAGTATGATCCAAGGTACTAGGGCCTGGGAGGTGGCCATCATGTTATGGAAAAATATGGGTAGTTTAAGTTGGTCTACAGCTGAGAAATTTGACTGGTGATTGATCACTGTGTGTCATTATTCAAGGGGTGTATTCACCTTGTATTCAGTATATTGGTCAATCATGGATGACCACACAGTCTTTGATTGGCTAAATACTAAATTGGCACTCTGGCCTACCCCTATTATAGTTTGTGGGGACTTTAACATCAATATAGTGGAAGGGCTGCTGGATGATGGTGCGGATTCCTGCTCTGGTTTTAAACTCCAAGTTTTAAAACCTCTGTTCCACCTAGGCAGAGATCATGGGCTAGTTGACATTTGGAACAAGAACAAAATATCAGACCCTAGCTTTACTCTGTTTTCTGCCCCAAAAAGGTCACATGCCCTTCAAGATTGTTTTCTTATCTCCAGCAGCTTGTGAGGAGGGAGCAATATTGAACCCCCCTCGGTGTATGTCCAACCACAATCCACTAGTCTAGAGATCCCAATAATAGGTCTGGGAAGTAACGACAGAAGTGGTCCTTTGAGCAGATACTGCTTAATGATAAGGATTATATTCACCACATGATTAATTGGATCCCAAAATCAATGGAGCATAACAGATGGAGTGCTTCACCTGGGGTAGATTGGGATGCATTTAAGGCAGGTGTAAGGGGGGAGACACTTAGCTTTAGCCTGATGGAGCTGTATAGGGCACTTGGGGAAGAAGAGTCACAGTTAATCCTGGCTGTGGTGGAGGGGGTGTATCATGAAAGGACTCAACAGAGGAGCGCACTAGACAAAGCCATGATTAATGATAGATCGGCAAAGAAGGCAGCAGATAAATATCTTGCCTGGAAACAGGAGTTCAATGAGTATGGTGTATGGGTGGGTCTTTTATTAGCTGTCTGCATCAGACAAAAGGCAATGCAAAGCAAGATAACTGAAGTGAGGGACACCTGAGGAGGTCTGTTTACTAAACCAGTGGGTATACGACAGACGTTCCAGGGGTACTATGAAAGGCTTCATAGAAAGGAAGCGGGAGAGGATGACAAGGATATAAGGCAGTATTTGGAGACTATTCCCCAAAAAAGTGAGTGCTTAAGATTGAGTGTTTTTGAATGCTCCCCTTTCCGGGGAGAAAATATTAGTGCCCATAAAGAGCCTCACTACAGGGAAAACTGTGGGAGGGCTAAGATCCCAGGAGAATTTTCAAAGTGTTTTCTGCTTTTCTAGGATTAATTCTGACTGAATTATTTTTGTGGATGCAAGGGGGGAAGTCTGCACTAAAGTTATGGTACTCAGCAAATACTGTAGTCTCCTAAAAAAAATGGAAAACATGTACAAGAGCCCGATTGCCTTGATTAATAGTGACACCAAGATATACTCCAAAGTAATGGCCATGCACCCAATTCAAATTAATGGAAAGGTTGTTTCTCCCAAACAACATGGTTTCATTCCAGGAAGGAGGGCTACGGATCATACCCACTGGGTTATTATGCTTTTTGATGCCTCTGCCATCTCTGAGGACACTATGACTTTGATTTGAATAGACACAGAGAAAGCATTTGATAGGGTCTTCTGTACTTATCTCTGGTGATCTGGAAGCTCAATAACAACCTACAACCTCTCGATATTACCAATGCAATTTCGTGGCTGGGCCATCAAAAGTACTTGCCTATGCTATTGCGGAGGTTTCTCCGAGTCCCATGGCAGCACTAAGAAAGATTAAAAGGGAGGCCCAGATATTTGGAAAATTGTCTGGGTATTCTCTGAATGACAATAAAACCCAAGTTGTCATTAACTGATATACAAAATGCAGTGATGATCGGGTGTAGGAGGGATAACCTGCACCTCCCTATAATCTGGGAAAGTAATGTGGTAAAAATTATATTCTTTCACAAGATATTATATCTAACTCGGGCTATTTCTTTGGAGTTCAATAGTCACTGGTTGAAAGTAATTGACAACACAATGACTAGATTTATCTGGGCATACTCCAAAACTGAAAGAGCCCTACATACCTAATACTTCTTAGCGATAGAGAGGGCTGCGCAGTCCAGAACTTTAAGCTTTATTACTGGGCAGTGGCACTCCAATATATGGGTCCATTGATTGGGAATAAAGTAGACCAAGGATCAGGTGGGGAAATCCCAGCAATCTTTAAATTACTGTTAGTGGAGTAAGCTAGTGGCTGTCTCTGTGGCAGGTAGAGTCTGCTTTCTTCAAAAAGGTCCGTTTCAAGACCCTTCAGGATGCCTTTAAGATTTGGACAGCATTCTGAAAGAAGTTGAGGTTAGGGTGGCTACATTTCTAGACTCCGCTACAGAGAAATCCCATACTTCACAATTTTTTCTGTGATCCTCATGTGCTTACTTGGGAGGATAGTGGAATAAAGCAGCTAGGTGGTTTTGTTTCCTGTGATGAAATAATCTCCTTTGAGGAGTTATAGGTTAGCTTTGAGATCACGCAGAATGAACTTTTCAAATAAATGCAAATCAGAACTTTCTTTCTATGAAAGGGGGAAGCCCACAGGGATTCATAAAAGTGGAATTGGTGGCCATTTTAGTGAGGGGGCCACAATTTATAATAAGCCATTACTGAATGCCCTCTTTCATGATGACCTTAAGAGGCAGTAAGCGAAATGGCAAAATAAGCTGGGGTCTTCAGAGGGTTCCTTTCTGGAATCCCTTGAATTAACTTGAACCCTACTGCTCTCAGCCAGTTTGCAGGCACAGCATTACAAAACTGTTTTTGACCCAATTTATACACCTGGAAAGATTGCTATATAGAGGTGGTCAGCAGGAACCAGCTGTCTGTGTTGTCAGCATCCAGGGGAAGAGACCTGCCACATATGTTTTGTAGATGTCCCACTATCAAGCAGTTTAAAAATGAGATAAACAACTTTGTTGATTACATGTTAAGGATTCATATTACCCTAACCCCTCACCTTATCCTTTTGAGAGTGCAGAGCAAATGTGTTCCTCGGCCATGTCAGCTGTTTGTTTTTGTTGCCATGGCCGTAGAGCACCTGTGCATCACATCAGCTTGGCTCAACAACTCTCCCACCACATTTCACCAGTGGCTTGCACGCTTGCTAGCGTTGCATAATTTGGAAATATCTCTGTTCTCACATAAAGGCATTAAAGCTTTGAAGAAGGGGAAACAGGTGTGGTCGGCTTTATTGGTCTGGGCAGCTGTCCTGCAGGGCTTATAGCAAGTTGAAAAGGAGAGGCATCATGGCAATGGAACACCAAATAGCCTGCTGGCCTTGTATCAAGCCCTTATTTCGTGTTTTGCTCTGTGTATGGTTTACCTCCTCTGTGGTGTTGTCAGGAGTGGGGAATCACTTCAGGAAGGCACCCTGTATGTTGTGTGTTTGCTGTGGTGTGGTTTCTCTGCCCAAAAGCAAGGAGCTAAAACTTAAATGTAGCTGGACTGCGGGTCTAAGCTTAAAGTTTGCTTCTCTAAGTTCAGGTATATCAGGAATTATATTGACTGCCTACATGAAAAGTGAGTTGAAATCTGGAAGTATAATTGATGACAATGAGGGTTGTACTCGAGCACTTTATTGATAATACTAGATATAACTGCTTCTCATAGGGGGGAGTTGGATTTATCCAGGAGTGTTCATACAGGTATCACTCTATGGGACATATTTACCAGAAAGTGGCGCATTGGTCCCGATGCACTACTTTTCTTACATGCGCCTACCGCCACCTAACAACACCATGGTTGTGCTGTATTTACAATACGGCCCACCATGGCCGTCGTTAGGCAAATAGGGTTAAAAATGTTGTTGCTACTGTGGCGCTTTGCAGCATTAGCACCAACAATTATTGTGCTAATCCTGCAAAGTGAAGGGAGACTCATTGAAAACAACGGGTGCGTCCTTTTTATGCCTGCCTTAGGCAAGAATTAAAAATGACACTAAAAATAGTGCAGTGAAAACTTGTAAACTTCACTGCACCATTTTGAAGGTCCTCCTAATGGGGGAACGCCTCCTTGTATACATTATGCCTGGCGCAGGCGCAATGTAGTGCAAGGGTTTACAAAGTGGAGCAATACATGCATTGCGCCACTTTGTAAATATGGCATGACGAAAAGGCCAGCTTAACACCACGTTAGTGTAAACAAAATTATGCTTATGTGATGCAAGGTGGCACATGGAGCTTGTAAATATGCCACTATATGTTCTATATGCACTGTATGCACTTTCTGGCTTGGTTGCACTGAAGATTGCTCTATCAATTGGAATGAGGCCTTTGGAATCAGGAGCTCTGTGCGTTTTATGAATTTTGCTCCTTACTGTAACTGTTGGTATGTATCAATGGTATTCTCCTCCTATTTGCACTAAAAATGAAAAAAAGAGTATAGGGTGGATCAAGGATAAGTGGTCAAAATAATATTCTGCATACAGCTGGGAAATTCCCTACATATCATGATCACAAATTGACACTTTGTAAATAATATAAATGAAAATAAAAAGGTAGATTCCTCTGAGTTTTCAAACCGAGCCGCTTGATGATGTAATCAGGTCAATATGTTCATAAGTGAATCTACAAATATATGATAATTTACTTGTGTGTGTGATTCTCAATTTCCTTAGCAAGAAGTAGTGTTGGAATGATGAGCATAGTTTCTATAATCGAAACCTAAATGGTAAAAGCAACTGTTGTAATCCCCTACTGGATAATATGCAATCACAGTTCCCAAAATTCAGTGTGTAAGGCAAAAAAGCACTAGACTTGTCCTGCTAGAGGAATCTAAGCTCAAAAAAGGTGACTAAGTAGGGATGAACAAACCTTGACCAGATGTCAAAAGTGTCAGTCAGGGCACGTAATTTGGAGTTCTCCCACTTGTAGCTTTCCTGCCAAAAACTATAAGCTTCAATGAGATTTTGACCGATGGTGATCCCACCCTCATGGAGTAGGCAGCCTCACATCACACCTACTTTCCTGACTACCATGAACCATTGATCATGATTTGGCACTTGGGCTTTCATGATGACATTGGCGGCCTTTTCAGAAGACCGCTGTTGTGACGGGTGCCCACAGACCACTGCGGAGGCTGCAATCCACCTGCCAGATATTGACACACAAACCCAGGAAGCAGCCAAAACAGGAATTCCACCAGACCAAATGACAGTGTAAAATAGTCAGTCCCACCACCGTCTCCACCACACCTGCAACACACCACCCTCCAAATAATGACCCACGAATCACCACAGCGGTCACTCAACGGAGGTTTCCCATTGGTGGTGTGTACGACTGCGGTTGATTTGGCCACTCCACACCAACAGAATCCAACATTGGGCAGATTGAAAAACCCACACCTGACACATATACACACACTGTACACACCCACAAACAGCACTATAAAGCACCCCCCCACACAACCCACAAGTCTTTGCAAACACGAAAACTTAGCGACATGTTGCCAGCCCAAACATTTACAGAACTGCACACATAAACCACAACCACCTATACACCGGTCACGCATCAAACACCACACTCCATACCTCAACACTTAACGCACAACACTAGACACAATCACTACTCCACTGCATCCCACATACATATACACTGCATCTCAACAAAACATTCCATCCCCTGCACAACACACACACTACACCCACTACACAATAGATACGTCCCCACAAAAGAACTCCTGTTTCACTGATGAAGAGTCGTGGATCATAGTAGATGAAATCGTAAGGGTTGAGCCACACCTGTTCTGTGCACAGGTCCAGCAGATATCCATTGCCAGGAAGATGGAGCTATGGCGGAGGATCGTGAACAAGATGAACCTATCCACGCACACAGAAGGACATAAGAAAGAGGTGGAACGACCTACAGGGGAAGGTGCATGCAATGGCATCCAGGCATCATATTGCCATCATGAAGACTGGCAGTGGACCCCCACCTCCTCCCGCACAGTTGTCAACATGGGAGGAGAAAATATTGGCTATCCTACATCTAGAGGGCCTCACTGGAATCACTGGAGGGCTGGACACTGGTAAGTCACCAATACTACCCCACCACCACCTACACCTGCATACCATGTCACCCCATCACCCTGACTCCCTTCACCCCACTCCATCTCAAACACAGAACCACCCCATAGCCACCCTCAACTGTGTACCCCTACGCACTGCAAGCACACCTCTCCAAGCTCAGCATGCACACACATCAATAATGCATGGGCAGCATCACCATACATAAGCAAAAGATGGAAGAACAACACGCATCCCATGGGGAAAGCCAGAAATGCCTAGGGCCAGATTCATGGAAAAGTGGCGCACCCCTGTGTTGTCCCCTGGACTGGCACTAAATTTAGCTGCTAGCGCAAATGCAGGCGTCCTTGCACCATCGTTCAAGAATGCCTGTGTTAAGGGGTGTGATTGTTTATGTGCGGGAAGGTGTCCCTTTACACACATAAACAATCACTGATGGCGTTTTGGCACTGTTTCTGCTGGAAGTGCCAAAGCATAATTTTCAAATGATTGTTTATGTGCAGGAAGGGACAACTTCCAGCACATAAACAATCTCTTCTGGCATTTTTCTCTTTATATGCGTGCTGCAGCATGCATAGAAAAATCAGAAAACAATGAGGAATAAAGGTACTCCTCCTCTTTACACCTTGCTAACACCACTCCTAGGGGGTGGTGTTAGATTTTGGCACTGCCTCAGGTTTACAAAATTTCATAAATCTGAGGCAGCTTCAAGATGCAATGGTGTTGCTGTGGCATGCCCACAGCAACAGCCATTGCAAGCCTTTCCCATGCATAGTGCTGCTTGGGAAGGGGCCATATTTACAAAGTGACGTTAAGCCACAAAACGTGGCTTAACTCCAGCTTGTAAATATGGCGCAGTGCTTAGTGCCACAGGAGCATCATGAAAAATTATTGTAACAAATCTCATACTTATCCACAGGTACCCAAGCCAATGTCAGCAGCCAGCATGTGCCACGTCAACTCGGTCCTCCACCAGAAGAAGGCTCCAGTGATGACAGCAACTCTGAATGTCTGGATCTGGATGATCTCCCTGGCGCATCTGGGACCACTGGTCAGTCAGACACCACAGGTCAGTCGGACACCACAACCAACATCCAGTCCACCACAGGGCACCCCACATCGGACTCCAATGCCACAGCAGCCACCCATTGTCACCCAGGACATGTCATTCAACAGTGTGCCCACCTATACAGGGACTCAATTTGACACCACACAGGCAAGAAGATGAAGCTCCTGGTGTCAGTGGGAGTGGGTACACCATATAGGGGACACAGGCACAGGGGGCCAGGGCCAGTGGGAGGATAGCTGCGTGGCCCAACCCAGGGATCCGAATGCCCAGGAGGCACTCTCACATGTCCTGGAAGCATATCAGAAATCCTAGGACAAGATGAGCCAGACACTTACCATCTTGCAGGAGAACCAGCGGCTGCAGGGGGAACACCATCAGGAGGTCATGCAGCAATTGCAGGCCTTAAATACCAACATGGCCACAATTGCAGGGGTGCTGAGTGTCATGCCTACCATCATGCATGAGTACACAACACACCAGTGCGCCCCTTCCACTAGCCAGTGTTCTGATCAGCCCTCCACATCTGCTGCAGCTAATGAACAGGAGCACCTGGCACAGGACTCACAGGCCACCGGCACCACTCCCCTGCAGCAAAAGAATCACCCACAAATGTTCCCTGTGACCCAGACAGACACCAGAGACTCTACCCAAGACCAAAACCACTGCCAGGAAGAGTGCCCCTCCTCAATGTCTTCCTTGTGTGCCACTGAGACACCTTGTTTACTTTGGACTGCCATTGCTCCTTTCCCAATGGCCCCAGGGATACTGGAGCTGTGCTATTAACCAACTGGGCTACTACACTGAATATTTGGTCCACCATCATCCCACTCTATTTCACTATCCCTTCCTTTTTGTCAATTCAATAAACACACTTTAACACAACTGAGGGTTTTGTGCTTTAATTACAACAATATGCAATGTCTTGACCTGTATTATACTGTTCATATGTAACATAAAGTGTGAATCTATTGAATGGACAGCCAATTTGGGGTACACATTACCAGTGTGAGAGTATACCACAAGTCACCATCCACCAAACTTTGTGAAACCAGTCTGTAGGCATCACCTGAGTTCACAGTAGTGACCACACCAACATCTGCAAAAAGGGAAACCATTAGTGATATTCAAATGAGAAATAAAGGAAGCAGAACAACATGAGCCCCTGTAAAATAGCCATTATTCAGCTGGTCACTTCAACTTAGAAATGTGCACAGCAATTGACTCCAAACACCATAAGGAGGAGAAACAATTCATCCCAGGCCCTCACACAAGCTAGCAGATTATTTGCTATGCCCTGTAGTCAGTATGCCAATCCCTCCTCTGGACCACCTAGTCTGGGCCACACTGTCAGGGAAAATGAAGTCACAGAGTGGTTGAGTAGGCACATTGTAACTCACATAACATTCCCAGCAATACATGCTAAGTACTGTATGGAATGAGGACACAGTTTGCAGTTGGCATGTATTTGAAGATGCTAAACTACTGATACACTGCATGGGCTGAAAAAGCTTGATTACTAACACAATGACACTGACATGACTGACCACAGATGGAACAGTGTCAGGTCAAATAATTCACACATTTGTACTTGGAACAACACTGCAGCCACACAGCACTATGTTGTAATAGAGGAATGTACAGAAGTACAGTCTTAACTGAGTGTCATTGAAAGTACTGGTTTATCTGATGTGTCCTGTTGTCCGCATCCTCCTCCTGCCCATCCTCATCACTGTCTTCAATGTCCTCTGCTGCCACAGGTGCATTGTCTGTCCCCTCCTCCTGCACGAATGGCACATGGCGTCTGAGGTCCAAATTGTGCAGCATGCAGCAGGCCACCACTATCTGGCAGGCCTTCCCAGGGGCGTAGAGTAAGGATCAACCAGAAATACAGAGGCACCTGAACCTGGCTTTCAGTAGGCCAAAAGTCCTTTCAATTACTCTTCTGGTCCAACCATGTGCTTCATTGTAATGATTCTCTGGCCCTGTCCTCAGATTCCTCCCTGGTGTCAACAGCCAGGATAGGTTTGGGTAGCCGGAGTCACCTGGAAGTAGTGAGAGACACACATTACTCATATACAATAGCATAGAGGAAAACTCAATGTGGCATACAGTGACATACATTGGGTGAATCCTCAAGCTCACCTATGAGCCACATTCTCTTTCTCTGTAGTTGTGTCATTATCTGTGGGACACTGGTATTCCTCAATACATAGGCATCATGCAGAGCTCCTGGAAACTTGTCAGTAACATGGGAAATGTGATGATCAGCAAGGCACACCATCTGGACATTTATTGAATGGTAATTCTTCCTATTTCTGTAGACCTGCTCATTTGTCCTGGGAGGGACCAAAGCAATATGGTTCCCGTCAGTGGCCCCAATCACATGTGGTATAAGTCCGGTGGTGTAGAATGCAGCCTTAACAGTGGGCAAATCATCACTGTGAGGGAATGAGATATAGCTGCTCATGTGTTTCAGCAAAGCAGCCAAAACTCAACTCAGCACTTTTAAAAACATTGGCTGTGACATACCTGCAGCCAAGCCTACAGACATCTGGAAAGAACCACTGGCCTAGAAGTGAGGCACTAACACAAGTGGCTTCTACATGCAAATGGACTACTTTATTGATACATACTATTCATTTGCCATTGTGTCTCACAGATGTAGTCGGAGTCATGTGTCGTGATTTGCAGATGTTCTGTCAAATACTCATCTGAAAGCAGTGCACTGGTATGAGATCTAATGTGAGTGCCAAAGTCTACAACCAAACCAAAGTATGTAGAGGATTTGCATTGTCTTGGTGTGTACCTTCGGTACCCATGACGCACATTGAATTGACCGCCATGAGTACCAGCATCAGGAAATGGTAACCACCTTCCCTGCATGCAGAGACAGGTGGAAGTGATCTCACTTTGCTGACATTTGGTGTTATGGGGGGGGGTGGTCTGCACCACCGTGCAACTCCTCATTGGTTAACATGGAAGTCTATGGAGCACAGGGGCCAATGATGATCACTGCCGGCGGTAACAGTGTACACCGATGCGGATTTGACTGCCATTGTTTGTATCCCACTTCACTTGATTCCTGACTCTCACCATAACAACACCTCCACTGCATGTGCTGCTGTGTCATGTGTCTGGAACCCACAATGGTCCATGCTATAGGGGATAGGGCCCCAGCCTTCACATCTGAAGAGCTTGAGAAGCTTGTGGATTGTGTCCTACCCTTGTATGGACAGAAGTATGGGCCTCCACATCAACAGGTGAGCACCTTTTGGGTACTTTGAATGCAACATGGCTGTATGTGGATGTATGTGTGTGCAGGTAGTGTGTTATTTGCGGAGTGTATTTATGCTGCATGCAGTGTGTACGCAGAGGTATGAGTAATGTGTAAGGCTAATGTGGGCGCGATGCAGTAAGTAAGTCATTGCTGTGACAGAATGTGGTGCGGAGTTCATGGTGTCCTTCTTTCTATGTTCCCTATGCAGGTCAGCACCCATCAGAAGAAAGGGTTATGGCGTGCAATCGGCAAGGACGTACGGACCCTGGGGGTATATACCCAGCTAACACCAACTGCAGAAAGAGGTGGGAGGACCTGTGAACTTGGCCCGTAAGATGTCCTCCCAACATGAGAGGGGTGCCCGTCGGACCCTGACCCCCTTAATGGCCTGCATACTAGTGGTGGCCAATCTGGACTTGGATGGGCGCTTGAAGGCAGCACACAGCCACAAGGGGGTGAGTAAACACTGTGTTGAATTCTTTACTGCTGCCTGCCAGGGTGTTAGGGTGCAAGGTTGTTGTCCCTAAATGCCCGTGTATGGCTCTAAATGCCGGTGTAGACAATCTTGTAGAGTCCTGCTTGGCAATGGTGAGTGGTATGTACATTTGGTAATGGCAATTAGCTGGTATTCCATATTCATCTGAGACCTACATCCTGACTCACCAGTGTTGTTGTGATACTCTGATGTTCACTGCCTAGGTGGTGTGACCTGGCAATTGCACATTGTGCAGTCAGTTGGTCGGAATTGACTCGCTGTGCCTTTGTCAACAGGCAGACATGGCTTAGTGAGTCCCAGTAGGTGTGCAGCTGATAGTGATTGAGTACATTTCAACAGTTGTTCCCAGGCAATGGTTTGGTATTGTGTTTGTTACTGCACAGTGTTAGTTCCAGTGAGTCATTGTGATGTGTATGCCATATGTGCTGTTATTGCTGTGTTTGACCCTGTGCTCCCTTTCTGTCTTCCCCACCCTCTGTCCTTTTCCTCTCCTGTTCTTGTGTGTATTAGCATCATCTGGCGAAGGCAGTGTCATCCAAAGCCGAGGGGACCAGTGGGTTGGAGGGTGAGAGGAGCACAACGGTGGAGACAAGAGCTAATACTGCTGACTCAGATACCTCCTCCAATGAAAGCTCCTTGGTGGTGGCAGACCCCTCTGGGACCACCCCAGCTACATCATCTTTCACCGCTCCCCGTACCAGCACCACCCTCCCAGTACCCCCTACCCAGTTGCCTGTGCACGCCACCCATGAGTGTTGGCATCTCCTTCACTGCAGGCACCTCAGCCCCTGCCCCAGTCAGCCCCGCTGCCCTCACTGAGAAGGCTATTGACTTCCTGAGATCCATCTCTGTAGGGCAGTCAACCATAGTGAATGCCATCCAGGGGTTGGCATCCCAGATGGAGCAATAAAATGCCTACCTGGAGGGCATTCATGGTAGCTTGGCTGCCCTACAGAGATCGTTTCAGGCTCTGGCCTCCTCTTTGACAGCAGGCAGTGTCCCTAGTTCTTCTGTCCTTCCTTTAAGTACCTGTTCCCAGTCCCACAGCCCTCTCCCTGGACCCATCTGGAGCACACATTCAGACCAGCATGCACCCAGGTCAACAGACAGGACTCGCAAAGACAAGCACAAGCACCACAGATCACACCACAAGCATACACAGAGCCAACACACAGAAGCACACACAACAACAGCCACTGCCTCCACTGTCTCTCCGTCCAGCTCTTTCCTCACAGTCACATCAGCAGTCACACCTGTAGGCACTGCATCCTCAGTCCCGGATCCTGCCACCTGTACAGCCTTTCCAAACATTCACCACAACAGCAGACACACAGACTAGCACCCCATTCTACACATGCGCAGTCACCAACACCACCAACACAACCACATGCAGCACACCCACCTCACTTGCAGACACCACCACAACATACATGCACACAACCTGTTTGTTCACTCCCACCCAGTCTGCCCCCTCCAAAGAAATATAAACGCTCCCACTCAGATACTCAACAGCCATCCACCTCACACATGCACACTGTACAAGCACCTGCAACCCAATCCAGTACACCTACTCCTCTTACAAACATTCCCTCTACCTCCAACCCCAAATCATTTCCCACACTCTGCCCAACCTAAGAACCTTTTCCTTGCCCACCTTGACCTCTTCCCTCCTCCTAACCCACCCCGTCTTGTCCAGAAAAGGAAGGTCCTGCTCTCCCAGCCCAGTACCTCCAGCTCCCAATCCACTCCTGGCCCCCCTGGTGTAACTCATGTCTCTCCCCCCACTAAGACACCTCCCACTACAAGCCACTGGACAGCCACTCTGACCCCCCCACTCCAGGCACACTCCTCCAGCCCCTAAACAGAGGAGCAAAGGCCCACCCACTCCCAAACCCAAATCCAAGGACCCCCCTTCCAAGAAAATCTCCACCCCCCAACCCCCCTGCCCCCTAAGGTGCTTCCCTTCCACGTTAATACCCCTGCCCAGTGGAGTCACTTGGCCTGTCAGGAGTCAAGTTGGGCCTATCACGTTGCCATGTGTAGTGGCATGGACACTTTTGGACTGGCCAATGGCTCTTTGTATATATAGTTTGATTTAGTTATTGTGATCGCTATTCCCACAGGAATGCAATGGTTGGACCAAACATATTTGTCCTGGCATCTTTTTTACTTCTGTCTTCTACTGTATACTTTTCAGCGGATTCTTCTCCATGAGTGGTATGTGTGTGTGTGTGTTGTGCATGTGGGTGTGTCACTCTCCCCTCCCTCCCTTGTGTGCTAGGCGGCTGTACTCACTGTCGTCGTCTTTGTCGATGTTGCTGCTTCTGAAATCCCATTGCATTGGCAGGGCTTCCAGTTGGGGTTCCATGGCGGCCGCTAATTCCTCTGTGTCACTACAGGTGAGTTTCTCCTTTTATATGGGTCGTTTCCTCCAGGCTTTTTTCATGGTAGTGCCCCCCCCGGAATCCTGTCCGTCTGCTATGTCTTAATATGGTGGGTGGTGAATGGTGCTATGCCAGCCTATAGGTGACAACCGCTGTGGTCGGTGGTCGGAGCACACTGGCAGTTCAGGCGGTGCATTGGCTGTATATGGGAGGGATCACCGCTGTGGTCATAATATGGCAGTCTTCAATGCTAGCCTGGCGGTGGTACTACTGCCATCACCGGCATGGTGGTCAGGTGACCACCAATGTCATAATGAGGGCCTTAATGACATTTTTCACTGTTTTCATAGCAAAATTTAGAAATTCATATCTCTGTGACTTGTGTTTTTCTGTATCACTCAGTGATCTAAGATGATATTGAAAATCCTTCTTGGACCTGGCCCTTTATGCAGGGTCATCCCGAACTGTTTTGCCTTCCTCATTCCCTTTTCGCTGAATTTGTTTTTGTTAGCTTTAAGACTCTGGGCACTTTACCACTACTAACCAGTGCTAAAGCGCATGTGCTCTCTGCTTAAAACATGGCAGCATTAGCTTATCCACATTCTGTATATTTCATTTACTGGTAAATCCCTAGTAAAGTGCACTGCATGTGCCCAGGGCCTGTAGGTTATTTGTTACTAGTGGGCCTGTAGCACTGATTGTGCCACCCACTTCAGTAGCCCCTTTAAACGTGTCTCAGGCCTGCCATCACTGACCCTGGGTGTGCAATTTTAAACTGCCATGTCGACCTGGCACGTTAACCCTCTTGCCAGGCCCAAGACTTCATTTTTAATACATATACATCACCCCTAAGGTAGGTCCAGGGCAGTCCCAAGGGCAGGGTGCAGGGTATTTAAAACATTGGACACAGACTTTTAAGTTTTATATGTCCAGGTAGTCAAGAACTCCTAATTTTTTTCACTCCTGCAAGGTCTATCTCTCCCATAGGATAACATTATGATTGCTTATTTCATTTTATAAGTGTAATTTTAATTTGCGACGAGATGGGACCCCTAAGTTTAGTGCCTCTGGAATCAGAATTCAAAATTTCAGCTTATGGTAAAGTTGGATTTTCAATTGTAATCCTGAAATTGCCACTTTTAGAAACTTGCCATTTTCATACTTGGACTCATCTAGTGCAGTGGTTCCCAACCTGTGGTCCGGGGACCCCTGAGGGTCCACAAAGCCTCTTCAGGGGGTCCGCAACTGTTTTGAGAACTAAATAATATTAACATATTAGGTCCCCAGCTTTCAGTAGTGACTTAGTGAGGGGTCCCGGATTCCAAAAATGATTCAGTGGGGGGTCCCTGAGTTCCAGTAATGCTAAAATGGGGGTCCACAGAAGTGAAAAGGTTGGGAACCACTGATCTAGTGCCTTCTCCCTGTTCCTCAGTTTTGTCTGGGTGGGTGACAGCTGGGCTTTTGTACATTTCCTCCAGACACCCACACACAAAGGGAGCTTAGGTGTGACTGAGTGGCCATCTTCATGTTGATGGCCCATCCTGGGCAGGCTGGGAGGGAGGAGCTGACAATTTCACCTGAATGACTTGTGTTCTGAACCCTCATAAAGGGCTACACAATCACCTGTAGAGTGTCTGGAGCAAGGGTCGGGACTTTATGCACTTCAAAGGCTTATCTTTAAAGTCTCCCTCACTTCAACAGTACAACTGAGTATAAGAGCTGGACTTCTGACTCTACCAAACCAGTACAGTTTTGTACCTGAGGAAATTCTGCCAGGAAGCAGGAATGCTGTGTTGCTGAAGGGACTATCATACTGCTGGAGTTTGATGGACTCTTGCTTTGCTGTGTCTGCCCTGCTTCTTGCTGCACTCCTTGCCTGGGAGCAAGAGTGGCTGGACCTGCTTCTCTATATCCCCAGAACCAAAGTGACTCCAAGGGCTTTCTGGACTGCCTCCTGTCCTGAAGTCTCAGTGACATCAAGGACTTCACTCAACCCTTCTAAAACTTGTGGACCCTGTCAACTGTGAGTCCTACCTTACCAAGTGGTGCCAATCCAGTTCTGGGCCATAGGAATTGGGTTCTGGGGTTATTTGAGCATGAGCATGAACTAGAAAGCCCTCTCAAAAACAAGCATAGAATAGCTTGCTTGGATCTGCAACCTCACCAATCTTCACAGTAGACTATCTTATCTATTTTTGCAGTCTTACAGTACCAGTGCACCGGGTACATAAATTAGGAGAGGGAAAGCTTAAAAACCAAGCAGAAAAATGCTTAAGCCACAGATTAGTACATACAGGAGGAAGTCAGCTACAGAAACAAGAAATATAGAAAAAAGGATAATGCAGGGAGGGATAACAAGAATAAACATTATATAGAACAAAGAGGATTTAAAAAAAAATGTTGCAGTATAAGAGAAAGAAGGAGAAATTATTCTAATGGGGAGAAGTAAAAGTTAGAGAAATAATTAATATTAACTAGAACTTACTGGTGCCACCGGAGCCGTTAGCTATGGCCGCGGCTCTGGTGGTGGCGATGGTACTTCGACCTGCCTTGACACCCGTGCTGGCATCATCTTGAGCCCTTGGTGTTGATGTAAAAAATAAAGAGGATAACAGAAATAGATTAGTGGTACAGTTAATCTCCTAGCAAAAGCAAATACAATAACATATTGACATTGTACTTTTCCGAACCAGATCACCTATATTATCGAGTTGAACTATTCCTAATTTTTGAAACCTTACCTAAGCCCTATTCAAAATTTCCTGAACTACATTTGGAAATACTAATGCATTGCAGCAAATTATCTTTGCTTCGCAAATCACAACCCACTTTGATGGCCAATTCAGTCAGTTTCCCTTTTCAAATCACGGATGTATACTACACATCACTGGGAGATTGCTTTGGACTTTACAGCTACATAAAAAGAAAGACACAGAGAATGCTTATTCACTGATATTACATTACTACTACCACAGTTCCACTATCTTAGTGACAAGAAGACAGAGAGGAGTCAGCATGACTTCTTAAATAATAAGTCCAAGCGAGTGCCTACTGCAATGAACAGCACTAGGTATCACCGAGCACCTGGCTCGCTCAAATTCGATCACATAATATTTGTAATGTTATGTGAACTTAACTTACCAGTTTGAGCAGCATGCTAAGTGAAAACAACATTAGCTTTGTAGGACACAACAAAATTAGTAATAATTAGTACTCACCATGCCCTGCGACCTGGGTGCCCAGCAAGTCGAGCAGGTCCTGCTCCCGATCAAGAATGTCGGCCCAGCGGTGTGTCAGCTGGGTGAGCTGAACCCCAGTTTGCCTGTGAATGCAATGGCACACCCTTCCCCACAGCAGCCGATACTCCCATCGGCCATGCCCATTCCTGGTCCTGCCGTCTGCTGCCAGCATGAAGAGGAGGTGGCGATGCATGAAAGAAACAGTGCAGTTTTCCTCACTGAAAATGGTGCGAAGCTGCACCTCTTGGCAGCACCTGCAGAGTGTGCAGTTCACTGCACCCCTGGCAATGGTGCTGCCTCTCCTACGCTCTGCCATGGCGTTGGGTGAGAAAAAAAATGATAGGAGGAAAAAGAAGGAAATAGGAATAGGGAGGAAGAAATTAGGAAGTTAGGGGGAAACAAAAAAGGGACAGAAAGTCAGAGAAGATACAAAAGGCAAAAATGTAAAATACCCCAACACAAATATACACACTAATGAGATAAATGTAACACTGGGAGGATAGGTAGGATAAAGTAAGGCTGCAAAGATTGAGGAGAGATTGAAAAATAGGCCCCACAGCATGCACAGAATAGGAAAAACAAGATTGCCATGCAAGTGGGACAGAGCGTGTTGCCGCTCACGCTCGCTTAGCAAAGCGGAGTGCACTACTCGCATCACTCAGCAGGAATGGGTGACTGAGCACAACCCCATCCATTTGCAGAGTTAGGAAGAGTTTGTGGATTTTTTTGTCTACTCATCAAAATTCCTTGTAGCAGAACTCTGAAAACTCCACCCAAGCCTTATACTATATCAAACAGCTTTACAAGTCAGTGTAATTTGTGAAATCTTAAACTACTGTGCCCATTGAATTGTGTTTTTTTTAATAAACATGCCAGAAATCAACAAAAAGAACAAATAACTAAGATCATTTGACTTACACAAGTCACTACCACATCATTTAATTGAATCCATGACCAAACAGTGGGTACATGCAAAATGCCACTGGTGGTGGTGGTGGTGCTGGTGGTGGTGATGGGGGAAGCTCCAGCCCAACCCCTGCAGCCTTGGATGGCTGCACAACCATGGATGGTGGTGGGGGCTCCGTCTGAGTCCCTGCACCAGGCCGCTTGGTGTTCCTGCCTGCTGGTGCTGGCTCCTTGTCCTTCCTTGCAGCAGCTAGGGATGGCTCCTTGCCCTTCCTGGCAGCAGCTGGGGATGGCTCCTTGCCCTTCCAGGCAGTAGCTAGTGATGGGTCCTTGCCCTTCCTGGCAGCAGCTGGGGATGGCTCCTTGCCCTTCCGGGCAGCAGCTGGGACAGGCACCCTTTCCTTGAGATTGCCTGGTGCCTTGGAACCTTTCCCACCACAAGTGGATGTGGAGACTACTGGGCCCGTAGACTGGGTGGCTGAGGTGCTTGCCTGGGTTTTTGCCACCCTGGCCAGATGTGAAGGACGGGGGAGGGGTAGGGAAGAGGTCAGTGGGGGAGAGGAATAACTTCTTAGGGACTTTGGGGTAGGAAGATGGTAAAGGTTTGGGAGTGGAGGAAGAGGGAGTGGTTGTAGGAGGTTTGGGTGCAGGTGCATGGGCTGGATGCTGTTGTGAGGTGGATGGCTGTTGGGTGTCTTAGTGCTTGTGTTTGTGTACCTTGGGGGGTGACAGACACAGTAGGAGAGGACACAGGGGGCGTGTGCATGGCTGTTGTGGAGGTGTCTGTCAGTGAGGTGTTTGTTCTGCTTGGTGTGGTGGTGATGCTGGTAGTGGATGAGGATGCAGTGCATGCAGCTGTGAGTGTAGACAGAACTGGTAGGGAGGTAGAGGAGGAGGAGGGGGACACAGTGGAAATAGTGGATGTTGGTATGTCTGGATCTGGATAATGTTCGTGTGAGTGCCTGTGGGATGATGTGTACGGCTTGTGTTTGCCTGTGCCACTCTTGTGTGTTGTCTTGTGTGCATGCTCATCTGCCTGTGTGCTTGGGATAGGTTGGGGTTGAGGGGAAAGGGATTGGGAAGAGGAAGTTGGAGGGGGGACGGTAGAAACAGGGACAATGGCTGCCATCAGAGACGAGGCCACAGCCTGGATTGATCTCTGTTGGGCCGCCAAGCCAGTGTGAACGCCCTCCGGCAATGCATTAGTCTGTTGCATCTGGGCTGCCAGCCCCTTGATGGCATTCACAATGGTTGACTGCCCTACAGAGATGGATCTCAGGAGGTCAATAGCCTCCTCACTCAGGGCAGCAGGTCTAACTGGGGCAGGGTATAAGGTGCCTGGGGCGAAGGAGATGCCCACCCTCCTGGGTGAGCGGGCACGGGCCATTCGCTGAGGGGCTGCTCAGAGGGCGGTTCTGGTACGGGGGTGGTGGCTGTACCTGTAGCTGGGGTGGGCACAGAGGTGTCCACCACCACCAGGGAGCTTCCATCGGAGGAGGTATCTGTGTCCGAACTGTCCCATCCTGTCTCCGCAGTTGCTCCCCTCACCCTCCATCCCACTGGTGCCCTCAGTGTCGGTGGACTCTGCCTCCTATGTTCTGTGGTATGCAGCTCCTTCCGTTGCAAGTGCCTCTGCTCGTCCACCAGATGATGATAATGCACATAAGGACAGGGTGACAAAACAAAAAGGGGGGAAGAGACAAAGGATACACTGGGTCAACGGCTGCACCAACACCACCGTTGGCGTACACACCACTGTCACACACAGGGAACAGCCCTACGCACTATGCATTGAACTACCAGTTATAATGCTAGCCACCAAGGCATGGGGAGGAGCACATACCGCAAACTTCAGCACACCTGGGACCCACACAGCCCTGACCAGTTGTGGATGCCTATGAGCTAGGTAGCAGGATTATCACTTCAGAACCCTGGGTAACATGGGAGCTACTCTGCAATGTCAGGCCTGGCCTAGGGGCACCCACTGACACACATCCCCCACCCAGGTAGCCCCCAGGTAAAGTGTAATGATGGACACTGTGCTCACCCCCTCTTGGCTGCTGTGATGCCCTCAAGCTCCCACCCAGCTCTGGATAGGCCACTGCCAGTATGTGGGCCATCAGGGGGGTCAGGGTTCGACGGGCACCCCTTCTTCATTGGGAGGCCGTCCCCAGCTGGGCCTCCGCCGTGTTCTGTCCCCAGCTTCTCAGGACCTCCCACTGTTTCCAACAGTGGGTACTCTGCCTGCCGTAGACCCCCAGGGTCCACACGTCCTTGACGATGGCACGCCATATACCCTTTTGATGGGCAGTGACCTGCAGAGAAATACACACAGGAAATGGTATCAGTCATACCACCCTGCCTGTTACACTTATGGCCCACCATACCCCTTCACATCGCAATTTACTCATGCATGGCCCAGCACGCAAGCTGTACTCCACCCAGGGGACATCCAGCCCCCCACACAAGGCCTTCACACACCACTCCATGCATTCATGCCACATGCATCGTGCTCACAGTGTACTCACCTGTTGATCTGGAGGCCCATACAGCAGTACGTACTGAGGTAGGACCCCATCCACCAGTTGCTCCAACTCCGCCAATGTGAAGGCAGGGGCCCTTTCCCCAGTCACACAAACCATGGTAGGTTCCAGACACAGGGCACAGCAGCACATGAAGTGTATGTAGGTCCTCTCCTATAGAAGGTCAGGTGGCAAGTGAGTGATCAGACAGAAAATGACAGTCACGTCCGCGGCAGTGCATACCGTCACCGCAGGCGTACATAACCATTGGCCACTGTATCCCATAGGGTACAATGTTAACCAATGAGGAGTTGCACAGCGGTTACCGACCTACTCCTGCAATGGCTCACAACGTCAGCGGAATTACCTAATTTTCACCTGTCCTGCCACACAGGACAGGCAGATGCCACTTCAGAGGGGGGGCAGGGTCTGGATAATAACTGCGTCACAGTTAAAAATTGTACATACAGGGCAAATACCACTTACCCATTACAAATTAACATCATGCATTGTACTGTTGTGGCTCCGATGTTCAGTTTGTGACCGGCTCCTCACATTTTTGTCCCTTAGACTGCAACCGCTGCAGATGAATAGGAGATGGAGACATACAACCGTGTACAGACCCCTGGTGGACTTTGCAACAATGGAGGACAGGCACATTATCCTCACCTATAGACTTTACAGGGCCACAGTCTCAGAGTGTGTGCCCAACTGGAGCCTGACCTGATATCTGCTATCCGTCACACCACGCGGGATCCCCCCTCTTGTGCAAGTCCTATCTGTGCTCCATTTCTTGGCAACTGGTTCTTTCCAAGTGACAGATGGCTTGGCAGCAGGAATGTCACAGTCAATGTTCTCAATAGTGCTGACAAGAGTGTTGTCTGCCCTGATTGAACACATGTGCAGCTACATTGTATTCACCCAAATGGAGGATTTTGCCACAGTGAAGGCTGACTTCTATGCAATGGGACATATCGCCAACATAATTGAGGCAATTGATGGAACAGATATTGGATTTGTCCCAACCCCCGGCAAAATGAACATGTGTCTGTATTTTTATTTGTATTTTGGTATTTATAAATCACAATCCTGCCGTGGCATCTAAGCGCTAAGGCGAGAACAATAAGTGTCAAGGAGCATGAGGAGGGCAGGGAAAATAAATTACTGGAAAAAAAGACAGGTTTTTACCAACCTCCCGAAGGTCAAAAAATTATTCTCTTTCCTTATATCCAAAGGAATCAAATTCTAGTGTTTAGCCACAGCAACCGTGAAGGCTTCATCTCCCTATCTAGCTCTACGAGTACGACAAACTTGAATCAAGTAAGCTTTTTTTGATCTGAGTTGCCGATTCAGCTTATACCAGTGTAACCTCGAAGCCAGATAGTCAGCTCCGCCTCCATGTACAGTCTTAAAAGTTAGACATAGAGTTTTAATATAAGCGGCTTAGCGACCGGTAGAACAATGCAGTAATTTCAAGCTATTTCTAGCAGAAGGCGAGGGAGATCTAAAATCAAGAGGGCCGCATCATTTTGATTCAGGTGAAGCTTCCTAAGTGACGATTTGTTCAGATCGAGCAGAAAAGAGTTGCAGTAATCCAATCTAGACATTACTAAAGCCAGAATGACTGCAATTCTCTCCTCCATCTGCAAGTAAGGAAGGATTTTTTTCAGCGTTTTCAGAGTCCAGAAACTTATTTTAATAATGGAGTTCACTTGGGGGTTAAAGGAAAGACAGTTGTCAAAAATGACTCCCAGGTTTCTGGTGGCAGTAATAGGAGCGGGAAGCTTGCCACACTCCAAAGGCCACCATTAAGAATTCCACAGCTCCTTACTGGATTCCGTTTTGTCACCATTCAGTTTTAGCCAGTTCTGACCCTTCCAGATGTTGATTTCTTGCATGCAATTGTAAAACCGATCTGCCACTTCCTTCCAATTTTTTTTTAGAAACAGGGATGATCAATTGGGTATCATCAGCATATGAGATGGGCATGAAACCATACCAACGAATCAGTCAGGCTAGAGGAGCAACATAGAGATTGAATAAGGTGGGGCTAAGAGCAGAGCCTTGTGCAACACCACATGGCAGACAATACGCCGGGGTCCTAAAATCTGCCCAACTCACTGTAATTGGTCTAACACCTAAAACATTATTCCGAAATCTTCAATGCTGTATCTCCAATCCCTGCTTGATGGAGACAAGATACCACAATCTGAGGTGAGATGGTGTTGAATGCAGCAGATAAATCCAATAGGACTAGTATTGCTCCCTGCCCCTCATCCACTAACCTATGAATAGTGTCTGAGGTGGTGATGAGCACAGATTCAGTGCTCTGGGTGTTCCTGAACCCATGTTGAGAAAAGTCTAAGCTTCCTGAGTTATGAAGAAAACTGGCAAACTCTTAATTAATGTGTTTCTCAAAGATCTTAGCCTGGATAGGGAGTAAAGAAATAGGCCGTAAGTTGCTCAAATCATAAGCTGCTTGGTCCGGTTTCTTTTTTCAGAGAAATCACTGTTGCTTCCCTCTAAGATGGAGGAAAGACTCTTGTGGTAAAAACCAACTAAGAAACCAGAGCAAGAGCTGTGGCAACTAGTTCTGGAACCTGCTGTAAGATGGACGGGGCATGGATCGTTCGGGGACCCCGACTTAATTCCAATTAAAATCTCATTGATCCTATCGGGAGATAATGGCTGAAAGTTGGTAAGCAAATGGATGTCATTATCTGAAGTGCTATTCGAGAAATCAAGAAGGCGTAAAGTTTCTTGAGAGTGATTATAGCTCGAGTGAATTTGTAAACTTTTATTTAAAAAAAAAGTTGCCACCTTATTATAACATTTTTGAGAATTATCCAACTCAGGGGAGGAAGGGGGCACCATCAAGGCCCGTACTACACTAAACAATTCTCTAGGCGCATTCAATGCCCCCTTAATCTTTAGAGTAAAATAATCTGATTTGGCCTTAAAACTAGCATCTTTATAAGCCTTCAGGACCCTTCTAAGCTTATCTTTCTCCACTGGATTAGGAGCTAACTTCCATTGTCTTTCATGCTGGGGATATTTTCTTTGTAAAAGCTTGAGGTCCGTAGTGAACCATGTGCATCTGATTTTTTTGTTTCCTGAAGGGGCCGAGGTCTTGAGTGAAGCAAGTTGATTGATTGCACTATTAATACTGTAAACCTTCCTAGAGCAGATGTAGAGAGATTTCCAGCAGCTTCCCAACCTGCAACCAAGGCTGGGCCTAGCTGATGTTTTTTAATACGGTTCCAGTGTCTCACAGATATACAGTTAAAACGAATGTGTTGAGCAGAATGTACATTCGTACACCTAAAGGTTAGGAGATGATGATCAGTCCACTCACTCCTGATCCTTAGGACGGGCAAATATCCCGTCTAATATGTGGCCAGGCGTGTAAGTGGCAGATTTAATTTAATGTAAGTAACTTAATGTAAGTTTCATGGCGGTCATAGACCGCCATGAAACTTACAAATTCCTTAATGTGAGGGTACTGACTGTCGTCAAGATGAAGATTAAAATCCCCTATTATAATGCATTTTGTGGAAACGGCTAACGGCTCGATCGACTTAGGCCATTATTGCAGGAAGTTGGAGTCAGTAGATCAAAAGTCCTTCAAGTAGAACAGAGTTTTTTTGATGCATTTTAAAGTACATTCCCACACAGATCTTAAATATGGGATTAGCTGCATCCCACTGGCACGTGAGATAAGACCTACATATAATAGCTAAACCACCTCCTCTGCAGGTGGTTCTATCCAATCTCTAGAAGGTGTGTCCTCGAGGCATCACTGCAATAAAATCTGGATTGGATTCAGCTTTAGCCTAAGATTCTGTAATAAAAAGGCAATCTAACTAGTGACCAATCAGGTGTTTAGAGTTTCCACTCCATAAATGTCCAGATGGTGTGCTTGTCCGACCAGTACATCTCCCATGTCGATGCTAAGTATCCTGGGTTGGTGCATGATGCCTTTATCCTGAGGAATAGCAGCATCCCATATGTGATGGCCCAACTACAGAGGCGTGTGTGTCTAATAGGTGAGCCCTGGTTTTCACCTAGTACATGTTGGTATATGGGTATGGTGTGGGCCATATAGGATACTGTGTGGCTAAATGTTGTCCCTTGATATTTGCAGGTGACTCAGGTTACCCCAACCTATCATGGCTAGTGACCCCTGTGAGGAATACCAGGACAAGGGCAGATTACAATGAGGCACATGGGCGAACAAGAAGGATAATCAAATGGACCTTTGGCCGCCTGAAGGCCAGGTTCAGGTGCCTCCATCTAACTGGGGGATCCATGTGCTACTCACCCAAGAAGGTCTGTCAGATAATTGTGGCATGCTGCATGTTGCACATCCTTGCCTTCAAACGCCATGTGCCTTTTCTGCAGGAGGAGGAGGCTGGAGATGGCTGTGTGGCAGCAGTGGATCTTGTGGACAGTCAGAACAACAGAACTACAGTGATTCAACAATACATCCACTGACACACAGGTAAGACAGTGTTACTTCACATTGTCATTATTTAGATTATCATTGGCACTGGCATGCTGTTATTTACCACTTCTATGCCCACTCACTGTACCCTTTGGCAACTCATGTGCCCCACTATCACTCCTGGTGTGATCACTGCAGCCAACTACAGGTCTTTCCTATTTGAACATTACTGTACTTGTATTTTTTCAAAGGGTGTTTATTTAAGTGCTAAGAAGTAGAGGGGCAAGTGCATTGGGATGGGGTGATGATGGAAGAAAGTCCAGGGTATTGTTCCAGTCTATTTGTAGCACAGGTGCATTGTCCATGGGGACATAGGAAGGGGAACAATGGCAGTTCAAGGTGGAAAGTGACAGAGTGGGACACAGGGGTGACAATCAGGTGAGTCTCATTTCCTGGCGGGGGTCTTGGCATTAGTCTCTGGCTTCCGCCTGGATCGCATGGAATGTTTGCGGGGTGGTTCACCTTCTGCAGGGGGGTGCTGGTGGGTTGTTGGTCCTGTGGTGGGGCCTCCTGTCCACTAGCGGCAGCAGAGGTGGAAGGCAGGTCAGATGTCTGGCTAGTGGCAGGGGCCCGCTATTGTGAGGCTGCCTCCCTCATAATCTTGGCCATGTCTGCCAGCACCCCTGCTATAGAGACCAGGGTGGTGCTGATGGCCTGCAAGTCCTCCCTGATCCCCTGGCACTGTCCCTCCTGCAGCTGCCTGTTCTCCTGCACGTTGTCCAGGATCAGGGCCAGCGTATCCCAGGAATGTTGCAAGTGCCTCCTGGAGAGTCAGTTCCCTGGGCCTGTCCTCCCCCTGGCGCACAGCACTCCTCCCAGTTTCCCTATTGTCCTGTTCCTCTATCCCCTGAACTGTGTGACCATTGCTGCTGACCCTAGGTCCCTGATTGTCTCGGGTATGAGCTGTGCCCTGGCGACCCTGTAGTGGTGGACACACTGTTGAGTGACGGGTCCTGGGGACAGTGGTATGGGTAAACTGGGTTGGTGCTGTGGTGGTGTTTCCAGATGAGGGAGGCTCAGTGGTTGTCTGGGACTGTGCCCGGGTAACCGACTGTCCCGAGGTCCCTGATGGGCCAGGTTGGTCATCCAGATCCAGGCGACCAGAGTTGCTGTCATCACTGTGGGCCTCTTCAGTTGGGCGACTGGATATTGCAGGCTGACATTGGCTGGCATACCTGTGGGAATGTAAGTGTAGTGTTATTGTTTCTGTGTGTGACATAATGTGCAATGGTGGGTTGCCCTCTTTGTATGTATTTGCCCTGGCAGCTTTCTCTTGTGTGGGTTGGTGTATGGTGGGATGATTAGTTCTCTCTAGTGTGCATGCTTTAGTGATAGATGTCCATGCAGGTCTGGGAGTGGTGTCCATGCATTGGTATGGTATGCAGGGCTTGGCATTAGGATGAGTGAGATGTGATGGTGGAGGGTGTGGGAGGTGGTGGAGTGATGGAAGTGAGTGTGAGGGTGGGGGTATGTGATGGCATGCAGGTAGGGGGCTAGAAGTTGTACAGAGTTGACTTACCAGAGTCCAGTCCACCTGCTATTCTGGCCAGGCCCTCAGGATGCATGATTGCCAAGACTTGCTCCTCCCATGTTGGTAGTTGTGGGGGAGGAGGTGGAGGAGGTGGGGGTCCCCCGCCAGTCCTCTGTACAGCTAGTTGGTGTCTTGCTGCAATGGAATGTACCTTCCCCCGTAGGTCGTTCCAACTCTTCCTGCTGTCGTCCCTTGTACTAGGGTGCTATCCCACGGTGTTGACCCTGTCCACAATCCTCTGCCATAGGTCCATTTTCCTAGCAATGGATATCTGCTGCACCTAGGCTCCAAATACCTGAGGCTCTACCCTGATGATTTCCTCCACCATGACTCTTAGCTCCTCATCTGAGAATCTGGGGGGTCTTTGTGGTGCCATGGGTGTTATGTGAGTTGTGTAGGTGAGGGTGTGTGGGGTGATGTGTTGGAGTGTGTGATTTGGGGTGCGTGGGTGGTGTATAGGTGGTGTGTGGCTCTGGTTTTGTCTGTAGTCATGGTGTGTGTCTCGTGCCAGTGGTTTGTAGTCGTGAAGAGTTGTGGGTAATGTGGGTGTGTGTTTTATAGTGGTGTGGGTGTGGTGTGTGTATGGGTGTCAGGTGTGTGTTATTTAAATTGTCCAATGCGGTGTTGTTTTGTATGTGTGTGTGTATTTTGAGTGCAGCGGTATGTACCATCAATGGTTTACCGTGGTTGAATGTCGTTCATGGTGATTTGTGGGTCATAATGGGATGGGCGTAGTTCTGCTGGCGTAACGGTGTGGGTTTTGATACCGCCAGTTTATCACTGATATTTGGTGTGGCAGACTTGTCTCTGTGGCTGAATAGTGATGGATTTGTGTGTGTGTGTGTCATAATATGGTGAACGGATATCCGCGGCGGCAGCAGTATGTTGGCGGCGGTATGTTGGCGGCAGTCAGCATGGCAGTAGGTGGGATTTACTGCCAATGTCATAATGAGGGCTAAAGTCTTTACATTTGACATTTTCATCCGTTTACAAGAAATTACATAAACTAAGGAGAAACTTAGACCAAGTATTGCACAGCCAGGATTCCTCATCTGAAGAGTGACACAGCTTTGCTTCATGTAGGGTTTTTTCAGTACACACATGCATGTAACTACAAGTTATAGAATAATCTGCAGGGCATCCACATAATGAAGAAACACACCAGTAAAATTTCCTACTAACTCCCAGGTCAAGTGAAATCAAAATTCAATACACCACCCACTTGAGTCAATATTGTCCATGTCTATAATGTTACAATGCTAAATCAAATAATGCAGGAAAACTGAAAGTTAACTATGAAAGGTCAGCACATCAAAAAGCCATTATGGTAGCCCATTCAAACATACTTGAGTTGAGGCAGCTTGCCACGTGTTCTTCACTGGTTTGCGGTGAGCTTGAATTCCCCCATGGACACCCACACAGTGAAGCAGACCCACTGTACTAGGTGTTTATGATGTTAGCAGCATGGTCAGTTACACATTTAAGCATCGGATTCACAATGGGGCACAATAATGTCAGCAGCTGCGGAAGAAACACATTGAAGTGCCACGACTGTACTACAGCACAACAGTGTAAGCAGCACAGGCAGGAATGCGATGAAGAGGTACAACCAAGCTCTTGCAGAAATATGTCAGGAGTACCAATAGACACGTTTAGAGAGGTGCCACTGATTTAGGCCTCCATTATTCCAAAGTATGCAACTGCATTGGGGAAAACCTCACTGGCACAGTTCTTCCATGGGATAAATAATACTTATGATTCCCCAAAACAGTCTCTTTCTAGAGTGCACTCTACCACAAAAAAATTTAGAAGCACATCCAACAAAAGGAGCACTCTCTAGGGTTCTCATGTGTGCTGATGCTCTATAGGGACATGCTCATTACCCTTGCAATGCCTCTATCTCAGCTTAGCAGTCCCCTTTCCACAGCACAAACTCAGCAGAAGGCGCCAGTCTTCCAAGGCAATACTTCATGCCCTTGGGAAACTGGCAGCGAGAAACTCCAACCTCTGATCACAGAAGTCTTTCTACATCCTGATGGGTACATCTTCCCTTAGGCACGATAAATTATGGAACCCTCAGTTGTAAAATATATTCACTCTTTCTAATGTCCTCCCTGATAGCCTTTGTTAATTCTGGCTCTATTTACAAAGGAGTTGGGTGCCATTCTCTAAAGGATGCATACATTTAAATGCACACACTACATTCACACATGTAAGGATGCATTAGGATTCTCGAATGGACCAAAAGGAACTGACAATCTATGCAACAAGGCCGATAGCCACTCTGTGGGAAACAGGAAAAAGGCCTGCTCTACTACTAACAAGCTACTCTGCCACCACTGTTAAAACCTTCCAATTCAGTGAGGAAGCAGTATTCCCACTATCAAGGAAGGCATGATTGGTGCTTCTCTCCAGACCACAGAGACCCTCTCTGGGTCACAACACTGTACAGTACCTAGCTAGTCATGTCTGCTGGGATAAAACAAATAAAAAAAGCAAAAACTGTGCATACACTCACATGTTGGTTCACTCCTAGAAGAGGCTTACATCTCTAAATCATTCATTGAACATTCTTTCACCAAGGCTATGTAAACAAAAATAAATGCCAGAGTAAGTTTTAACCAACCTATTGTTAAGGTTAGGTCTGAGTTTCAAATAAAAAAGGTGTTTTTTTTTTTTTACTTTGCCTATTGCTTTGGCACCACTTGATGAATTTGCATGGAATTTTTCAATTATATAGCAAAACCAGCTTAGTTGTAATGGCAATTTTCATGCAGATCCAACTGGAGGAAAAACCATTGGGGGTCAAAAATTGAGTGCACACAATTAAACACTGAGGGCCTTATTTATACTTTTTGATGCAAAACTGCACTAATGCAGTTTTGCACCAAAACGTTTTGCACCGGCTTGCACCATTTTTTAGCACCAGCTGGGCACCATATTTATGGAATGGTGCAAGCCGGTGCAAACGGTAGGCTAGCGTAAAAAAAATGATGTTAGGCAGGTTAGAGTCAAAATAAATGACTCTAACCAGATTAGCATAATTTTTTTGACAATAAGGGGCATACTTATACTCTGCACTGAATTAGCGTATTTTTTTTTTTACTCTAATTCGGTGCAAAACAAACTCCATATTTATACTTTGGTGCTAGAACCGTCTAGCGCCAAATTTATGGAGTTAAAGTAATTTTTTGGAAGTGGAAACCTACCTTGCCTTAATGAGACTGTCCTCTGTGCTGGCCATTGGGATGGTGGGCATGACTTCTGCCTTTTCTAAGGCAGGAGTCATGTGGCATGGTAGGTTTAGCAGCATAAAATGATGCTAATCTGGTTAGAGTCATTTTTTTTTTTTTTTACTCTACCCTGCCTAAAGTAATTTTTGGGTGCTAAACCCTCTTCTTCTATACTGCCAGCCCCACCCGACTAAAGTCATTGGGACATGTTTATACTTTTTGATGCACAACTGCGCCGACGCAGTTGTGCTTCAAAAATGTTACTGCTGGCTAACGCCATTCCTACGTGCCATGCGGGTGCCTTATTTAAGGAATAACGTTAGCCGGTGCTGTGGACTGGTCTGAGTCCAAAAAAATGACTCAAACCAGGCAGCGCCGGCGTAAGGAAAAATGGGGGTTGTGCGTCAAAAAATGGTGCAAGTCAGGTCTGAGGCCAAAATCATGCCTCAAACCGGACTTGCGCCATTTTTTGACGCACAACCCACATTGAAATGACTCCTGTCTTAGCAAAGACAGGAGTCATGCCCCCTTGCCCAATGGCCATGCCACTGGACTTCTGTCCCCTGGGCATATTCATTGGGCACAGTGGCATGTAGGGGGGCCAAATTAGGCCCCCCATGCCACTTTAAAAAAATAATAAAAAATACTTACCTCAACTTACCTGCACTTACCTAGGATGGGTCCCCCCATCCATGGGTGTCCTCCAGGGGTGGGTGAGGGTGGCAGGGGGTATCTCTGGGGGCAGGGAAGGGCACCTCTGGACTCCTTCCGAGCCTACAGATCCCTTAACGCCTACCCTGACCCAGGCGTTAAAAACGGCACACATCAGGCTGTGCACCGTTTTTTGAGGCCCACCTCTCCTGTGCGTCAAAATGACACTGGGGTATAAATAAGGCACACAGGCCTTAAAGTCATTTTTTGGGCAGGAATGCCTACCTTACATATCATTAACGCAAGGCAGTTTCCTGCATCCAAAAAATGACGCACACAGTGGAATTTTAACGTCTGCGGGGTCAGGCGTCAGAGTTTAAATATGGGGCAAGGTTTGCGCCGAATGTGCCTCAAATTTTTTGACGCACATTCGTGCAAACAGAGTATAAATATGCCCCATTTATTTTTACTGTAGCCCACCCTTTGCACCAGCTTGCACCATTCCATAAATATGGTGCCCAGCTGGTGCACAGACATGGTGCAAGCCGGTGCTAAACTTTTTGGTGCAAAACTGAGTTAGTGCAGTTTTGCAGCAAAAAGTATAAATAAGGGCCAATATTTTGTACATTTGCGCCACTTTTTCGTCAACAAATGATGTTAATTTGGCGCAAAAAAAGTATAAATCAGGGCCTTGGTGCTAGACAGGTCTAGCACCAAAGTATAAATATGGAGTTCGTTTTTAACCGAATTTGAGTTTAAAAAAATGACGCTAATTTGGTGCAAACAGAGTATAAATATGCCACAGAGTATAAATATGCCCCTAAATATGGTGTTAAGGCCATAGAGTAATTTTTTGCACAGGATAGCCTACCTTGCATCTCATTAAGGCAAGGTAGGTCTCCACTTCCAAAAAATTACTTTAACTCCATAAATTTGGCGCTAGACGGTTCTAGCACCAACGTATAAATATGGAGTTAGTTTTGCACTGAATTAGAGTAAAAAAAAATTACGCTAATTCGGTGCAAACAGAGTATAAATATGCCCCTGAGAGCAAACCTGAATGTCTACTGTAGCAAAAACACTGAAAGGAATTGCACCAAACTTGGAATGAAACTAAAGTGTACATAACAAACATTTTGTGCTGGGTTTGCATCACAAAAGTGAAGCACACGTGCAAAATGTTTTTTTTTTTTTTACTCTTGTTTGTGCTGGAAATGTACCCCAAAGGTTGCCTGTGGCATGTTGGGCACAGGGCATGGACAAATGAGAGGCCTTGTGGTCACCCTCTACTGTAAAACACAGGAAACCATGCTGCTGTGGGTGACGGAAGGCAGTAGTTTAAGTGTAGGGACGAGACAAAGGCAAGGCTCTGTAGCCAACCTCAGTTGTATGCTGCCTCTCACCATGTGCAGCAGAGGTTGTGTCAGTTGGCTGCCCAAAGAAGTTAATGTACTAAGGGGCATATTTATACTCCGTTTGCACCAATTGTGCGTCAAAATAGTTGACGCACATTCAGTGCAAACTGTGCACCATATTTAAACTTTGACGCATGATCCTGCAAACGCCAAAATCCCACCGTGTGCGTCATTTTCTGGATGCAGGAAACTGCCTTGCGTTGATGACATGCAAGGTAGGCGATCCCGTCCAAAAAATGACTCAAATACCTGTGTGCCTTATTTATGCTACCGTGCAAAAATGCCGCACGGCCAGGAGGCGGAGTCGGAAAATGACACACAGCCCGATTTGCGTAAAAAATTAACGCCTGGGTCAGGGCAGGCATTAAAATGGGGCAAACATACCTGCATTTAATGAAAACACACAGAAGCAACAGCAGATCTCCAAAAGGAAGACATGGAGGTGCTTCTCATCCAGCGTGCACGCAGATGCAGAGCACAGGACCAGCAACAGCCGCTTCCACAACACCAGCAGGGACCCCAAAGGCAACGCAGAAGGCAGGAGAGGATATTCCGCACCAGGACAACCCTTCATGGCCTCAGGGAACATGACATCATCCAGAGGTAGAGGCTGAACTGGCAAGCCATTCAGCGGCTGCTGCGCAACATTGAACCACAGTTGGCACCCAGCTTGCAGACACCCTGCACCATTCCACCAGAAACCAAGCTGCTAGCTGTACTACACATGTTGGCAAGTGGCTCCTTTCAAACCACTGGCGCCCTGGTTGCTCGGATCTCACAGCCATCATTCTCCACCTTCCTACCCAAGGTACTAAATGCCATCATCTCACTCACACCCCGCCACATCTGCTTCCCCAACACACAGCGGAAGCAGCAGGAGACAAAACAGGGTTTTACCTAATTAATGGCTTCCCACACGTCCTTGGTACCATTGACTGCACACATGTCCGCATTGTGCCACCTACCGCAACAGGAAGCACACACACGTCTTCAATGAGCAGGCCATTGTGGATCACCAGGGATTGATCACCAACATTGTGGCAAAGTATCCTGGGAGTGTCCATGATTCATTTATCTTCCGTCACTGCACCATCACTCAACACTTCCAGGATGAACGATGTGGAAATGGACTACTTGTTGGTAAGTACAGAAACCTACTTATGTACACACTGCACAGCAATCCTCTAGGACACAGAACACATAGACCACGACATCGACATGTGGAGAGGAACACACTGAGGTTGTGACACCGCTAGGCATGTTTGATATCTTCACCCAATGGGAGACACACCTAGGGACAAATGACCATTCCAAATAACAACTGATGCCACTCCACAGACACATGGGAAAAATGTAAAACAACACAATGAAAAAACACATGGACCCAACTGGCAGTACATCTGTGAAGATTAAACTTCAATATCACATCAATAAAACTCGATCAAACACCCTTCAAATCAATACGTACTGTGTAAGGGGTGTGGAATGTTTTTTGCTGCAGGTCAAACACCATGACACACATGGCATTATGATGACTACAATAAAGATCACACGCAATCATTGAGGTCGTTCCAATATCTCACATCACTCCTGCTCTCACACTGCCCACTACAAAGAGGCAAGTGGACTGTGCAAAGAACACATCTTGATGGGACAATATGGAAAGTGCACATTCCTACACACACGCATTGTGACAAATTAACATACACACAACAGATGTACTGCCATACGGACCTTCTGAAACTCAAAATGACAACCTCACAACCAAGTTAGCCAGCTGAACTAGAACATGTGCAGTAGTCTAGGTACACATTACAACCTGAGTCAACTTGGAAAGGGCAGAGAAATAGGTCTGCGAAATTAGTGTACAGTCAAATGTTAACACGTCAGTGATCACAATGTACGGAGAAGTTTGGCGAATTGTCACCATGCAAAATCTAAGGGTCTCACTGATGGTTAAATTAATCTATTGCATATGTCAAAATGTATGGGATGTCCAGGGTACATAGATGCAAACGTGTTACCACCACTGTCGATTTGATTCCGTGTATGGAACTATCATCTCACCCTCAGTTAAGACACCTGTATCACAAGTCACAATGCAAGGGAGTACACACTGTACTGAACTCTCCAAAAAAACTGCTGATAGCCGGTCAGCAGCCAAACACTCGTTCAGCTAAGGAAACAACCCAATGCTGATGGTACATCCTAGAATCCTAGGAATCGACACAATAACACAAACACCAATGAGTCACAGACACCACAAGAGAACCACTGCCATGCAAGGTGATATTTATGGGGCAAGCTACATCAACATGTTCTCAATCATTTTCTCTTTCAGCTGATCAGGGGTATGGGACCCAGCCATGGATTATGACCCCATTTGCCAACCCAAGCACTGCAGCAGAGCGTACCTATAATGAGACGCATAGGAGGACACGCAACATAGTCGAGAGGACCTTTGGCATCCTGAAGTCAAGATTCAGGTTCCTCAACATCACTGGAGGCAGCCTCCTATACTCACCGGAAATGGTCTGCAAGATAATTTTCACCTGTGCCATCCTGCAAAACATATGTGTACGAAAGAACATTCCCCTATTTGAACCAGAGCCACAAATGCCTGAAGAGGAGAAAGAGGAGGATGCTGGCCATAAACATGAGGGGGACCAACCAAACACAGCTGCAGGATTGCGTAGGCACCAAAATATTGTCCAAAATGTATTTTTACTCAACTCACCATCACCACCGTTTTAACATATGTAAATAAACACCTATAATAATCACCATATCATGGTCTGGGTAATCATTTTTTCATAACATTATCTCTAACTATCAGAATAAGAGTGTAGCCTCATGGAGCATTGCTGATATACCGATCAGGACACAGAAAATTCCAAAGCTATTTTGATGCATATGAATCTACATTCACATTCAAACACACTGTAAATGACGTATATCCTGTACATTTCACATTTGAAGAGCAATAGCAGAGGACCACACCTATTTCACACATACATATTGGCAACATGGTTCGTTGCAGCATATCACACACAACTAAGACACCATCAGTCAATAATGGAACAAAAAGCATCATACATGAGGCAGTGGATGTGCTATTGCATTAGTAACAGGAATGTATGACCAGACACTTGACAGCAGTAACTGTTACATCACCTATCTTTGCAAGGACTCTGTGTGACTAGAATTCCACATAAGCAGCAAATAGATAGCACAAGTGCCACAGGTATGACAGGTATTGCGCACATGACATCCCGTGTGCATGTCAGCCCATGTCCTAAGTCCTGACACACCCATGTTCCCGGTCTCACCCCACCCATCTTCAGAGGTCCCTGGAATGGTAATATGTGTACCCAGATAATCCCTCCTCTACACCCTCCCAGACTCACAATGTTAATCCAGTGGGCTTCCCCCTTCAGTATGGTATGCCATAGTCATTGTACATCTGTCTGCATGGACGTCACATTAAATAATGCACTGGCTTGTTGTTTCTAAGACCTGTTATCACCTGTACAGTGATTTCCATGTGAACGGTACTGTTGGCCCTTTGAACTTGAATCTCACATACAGGACTTGGTAGAGACTGATGCTACACACACCTGTGAGCACCTCTATGGAGTCAAGCCATTTGAACATGCACTGCCCTTGCAGATGCTTGGAACAGCATAGAAGCTGCAATTTTATCGATAACACTGTTATGCACTGCGTTCAACTCAGCTGTGTAACACAGCCCTTGGGTTAATGTGTCACCTTCCAAAACACAGGACAAACACAGTTTTCCATTTCAACTGTCTTGTTCCTCCTCTGAACAGTCTCAGTCTGACCACTGTGTATTTACCTTGTGAAATGTCTGGATCCTGATTGACCCTGCATCCTGTTAGCCTGACTGGCTCCTGTCTGTGCGTTACCCTAAAAGTTCCTTGTGGCTACATTTGTATCATAGTTGCTTTCCCAACCCTCACATTCCTCTACAATGCATACTCAAATACATTGTATAGCATAACCTGTTTATTTATCGTACCATTGTTGGGAACTTGTCTCCAAATCATGGCCTATCCCTTGTCTGGGTGTCATGTATACATGAGTGAGAAATTGTGACAGTATACCATGGCCGTATGCAGGGATTGGGTATGGTACCTCCAGCAGAACCAGCAACGTCAGATAATGTGCATGAAATGTCTACACATGTTAGGACCCTGACAGTCCACATGCTGATTCACATTGCTCACAACATATTGATGGGGCGTGCGTGGTGAATAGCTGCGAGAATAATCAGCACGGAGGCTATGATGTTCCCAGATACAGTGGGAATTTTAGAGGCCAACCTGTGTACAAATGTTGTGATGACACCTGCCGGTACAAGAATCCTGAGCTATTAACTTACTCAGCACACCAAAGTTGCCCTGTTGACAGTCTCATATCACGTCTGCAGTGACAGGGTTGGACCATCCCCATGTGGGTTCTCAAATCCTCATTGGCTTCACTTCTATCGATCTCCGACGGATACTTAGTAGATACAGGAATAGCTGCCACAGACTCATGACTAGACCTGGACGTAACTGTGACAACATAGACCCCTAAAAATATACAGAATAAACATTGGCCCACACACATGAACCAGACACCTCTGTGCATTTGACCACTGGAAATATGTAGCCACGTGCTGCTTGGTCTGCTGGTCCTCCACTGCCACAGGATAGTTGTGGCTGTGTAATATGACCTCAACAGTGGCGTATTATTACAAATGTGGTTTATCTTTGGGTCTCCGTGTCACAAACACGGTACCCACTTAGTATGTACCCGTGCCTGACTCATGGTGGGTTAACCAACAAGTGCCTCGAAAGTAGTATCCAACATTCCAGGACATGTGATGGCCTAGTTTGGACCATTGACATGAACAACTGACTGCTATCTATCCAGTGCATGCTTTGTCATTTGTGGTGTTTATGTTACCCAAAAACTAGAAAGTGCACACAGCAGTTGTTGCTACATGTATGACTAAAACATGTCCTCTCTCATTTCCACACTGACTTGCATCTGAGGGTTGGACACATTGGGGGTCATCACGACATTGGCGGGCGGCGGCAGTGCGGCCGCCAATGCGGCCCCACTCCCGCGGCCCCCATTAAGACATTCCCGCTGGGCCGGCGGGCGCAAACCAAGTTTGCGCCCGCCGGCCCAGCGGGAATGAGGCCGCAACATAGGAGCCGGCTCCTAATGGAGCCGGCGGTGTTCCGGCCATGCGACGGGTGCAGTTGCACCCGTCGCGCTTTTCACTGTCTGCTATGCAGACAGTGAAAAGCTGGCCGGACCGTGTTAGGGGGCCCCAGGACACCCCTTACCACCAGCCTCTTCCTGGCGGTGCAAACCGCCAGAAACAGGCTGGCGGTAAGGGGGTCATAATCCACAGGGCAGCGCTGCCCTGGCGGATTACATCCGCCGGGGCCATTGTGGCGGTAAACCGGCGGCCCCGTCGGTGCGACTGCGGCGCTACCGCTGCGGTCAAAATATGCCGGGAGGCACCGCCAGCCTGTTGGCGGTGCTCCCGTCGTTTTGGCCCTGCGGTTATAATACCGCCAGGGTCATAATGACCACCATTGTCTCCACATGCATACAAGCCTATTTGCTATAATGCATCTTCTGATGGTCACAGAGTGGGTCAACAACAAAAGTACTAGCCAAATCACACAAATTGATCCATAGGCATTGAGTAATTGTACTTATGTCCGTCACCTTGCTATCCTCTCCTGATGCCAAACATGCCCAATTTGGGTAATACATATATGTAGCCCACATGTTTGGCCATCTATTGCGTCAGTCAAGAGTGAAAATCCTGTACATCAAGTAGCGGATCATGGTCCGCAGTAGTATGATGTGTCACATGTGCCCATACACCATCATGCACAAAATGGGTGCAATCAGCCTATCTCAGTATTGTCACAACTGTCATGTACCATTAAAAGGTAAAATTATCCAAACCCAGTTAATTCAAGAAACGTTAACGCATACGCGTCAAAAGATTACGCACATGCGTCTAAAAATTACGCTTATGCTCGAAATATGACGCACAATGCCCTGAAACATCCATTGGCCCTGAGCGGTATTTCCCACACTGTACCCCCGGAAATTGGTTAAGTTTGAAACAACTTTGAACCATATGGATGCAGGTTAATTCTACTCCTGTGCGTCAAAAAAAAATTACGCGCAGACTGTAAGCGTCATACTATTTTGACGCATGACAATAAAAACGCACCGCATTTGAAGCAGGAAGTGATGTGATAGGATATTCTGTTTACAGAATTGGTACAGTGGGTGTACTTTCACTTTCAATTTGCAGTTTGTGATATTTCCTGACTGTGTGGCTGTGTCTAGAATTGTCTCTCTGTGTATTCAGTGATTTTGTCTCCAGTGTGGTCTTTAAATTGTCTTTTTGTGTATAATAACTGTCTGTGGTATCCTGTCTGAGTGTTTTTGTGGTCATTTGTGTTGTCAACATTTGTCTTTGTTGTGTTGGGAGTCTGTTGTGGGTAGTGGTAGTTTGGGTATAGTTGGGCTGTGTTTGTAGTTTTTTTGCATTTTTCCTGTCCTACTTCCCCCTATTCTCCTTTGTTCCCTTTTATCCCCTCTTTCTTTTTTGTACCATAATGTTGGGTAGGCCTCCTCTTGGCAGGATGGGAGAGGAGGAGCTGGGTGGGTTCATTTGGCTGGTGTGCCATTTCCTACCCCTGATGATTGAGGCAGGTGGTCGTGTGATACAAGGGTATCACACAGAGGCATGGAGGCTCCGGTGGGCAAAGGTGTTGCATCATCTGCAGAGGATATACAACACACCACGAAATGACCACCAGCTGAAGCACCGCTGTGCTGACCTTGTATCCAGGGAGCAAGATCTGCTGGACCACCTGGGGATAGTGATTGGTGGCCCTGTTGGTGAGTACAAATCAGTTTAATGTGCACGTTTAAATGCTCTGTAGTGACAGAGCTGATTTTTACAATATCTGCCGGCAATGTTTTTGAACATGTGGAATGCTAGTGAAATATACAGGGCCATATCTCTACTTTGTTAGCACCGCAAATGCGACCTGCTTGGAAGCAAGAGCGCCACAAACTTACAAAATACAATTGTATTTAGTAAGTTTGCGCCACCTTTGTGTCAAACAACAACACAAATCTGGTGCAAAATATGTATAGATATAGGCCACAGTTGCCTGTGAGGTATAGACATTTCCTACACATTACAGTCATTTGTTGACGCAACAGCTAGACTAACTTTATAAACACAACAGGAGCCTGAAAATTAGTGCAGGCTTCACGTCAATTGATGATGGCAATGTGGCGTAAACATATGTTTCATGTGTGTTCAGTGAGTGTGTCAGGAGACCAATCATGGACATCTCGAAAATATTTGGAATTATTGTGTCCTTCAATTCTTTTCGGGTACATGTCTGATCTGGATTTGGCCACATATGTAACATGTTCTAGCTGCGCTCAGCTAACATCTGATATTTAGAGTTTTGTAGTGCCACATTTAAATTAGGGATGGCAGGCAAAAGGTATGCACATGAGTTCATATCTCTATGGTTGGCGCAACTCATCATAGCTGTGCCACATCAAATGAAGAAACTGATACAAATTGAGGGCTAACAACTGTCCCTGGCCCTCTGTACATTGTACCTGTGTGTCAGAAATAGGTCATAGTCACAATGACTGGTTGACTGGTAATGCAGTCCTCACAGAAAGTGGCTTTGGATGTCTCTCATTGATACACATGATGAGAGGAATACACTCCATGATTTTGTCTGCTAATGAAGGAGCATCTTTGCCACCACATGATAGTTAGGGCCACTGCATGTGTGCAGATATGTGTGTATCACTCACTGGAGTCCCTGGGTCTGTACATGTTTGCTGTGGTATGTGGGATGCAGTATCATCATGTTTGAGAGGCTTTACTTTCTGATTTAATCTTACACATAGTATTTGTCTTTGGAATTGTTATACAGTGCACAGACATTGAGCACATTTCTACCTTCCATGCCTTACAGGTGGACTGGCACCCTACACTATTGGCGAGGTGGCTCGATTTGAGGACCCAGACATCTCCAGTAAGTGTTGATATTTCTGTTATGTGTTGTGTTTGCTGGTGATGTGTGATGGACTTCTGTGTGTTGGACACATAGTAAGGTGTGATGCACTGGGCAATCATTTGTTTTGTTCCTTGAGTGGAATATCATTTTATCACCATCTTTGAGTTGGCCAGTCCTTATTGTATTGTCATATTTTGGTATTCTAGGTCAGTCCTGTAGGCACGGCAATGTGAATAGGGATGAGTCATGTGGAAAAAACTTGATTCAGAAAAAGTAGCAGTGGACCATATTAGTGAACTAATCATCCAGTCAGACCCGGATTCTCCCAGAATAGGGATGCCAAAGTCTTACCCACAGACTTCTGCTTCCCTATTCACTAATGAACATGTTGGACTATATGTTAAACTTCCTAGCAGCATGTAGCTCCACATGTAGTGCTACGGGTATGCGGCACTTGAGTGCAATGGCCTATGTGTGCATGCAGCTCATGACCAGAGGTGTTCTTGCATCTATCTGTTTGTTGTAAGTCATGGCTTACTGGTAGTAAATGATGTGGACAAAGGTCTGCATTTCCAAAGATAAGAGTTGATGGGATTGTCCAAGGGTTGTCTCCTATTTGGAGTTCCTCCTTACCTGTGGTGTGCTGGCCAAACCCATGACCAGCTTTCCAAAGCTTCCTGGGTGTCCTTGTTGTTAGAAATGATTAGTTGATTGTCCACCCCCCCTCCGACACAGGCGTAGGGTTGTGAATAGTGTACCTAGGACTGATGATACAAGTTTGGTACACAGACATGTAAATCAGTAAATCACTTGTCTAAACCTAGTATACCCACTAATGATTAGCACATGCTTTCCGTACTGGAAAGTCCATTTACAACTGGCAGATCTTGTGGCCCTAGATTGCCATCCAGTACAAAGACATTTGTTGCCCTGGCAGTGGTGGAGGATATGCAGCATGATTTTTAGCTGACAACTGGCAGAACTATGATGCCAAAATCATGCCAGTTGTTACCAATCTTGTAGGGTTTGGATGTGCTATTTGTGATAAGACATTTGTGGGCTGGCTTGCCATGTACTTCCTCAGGGACAATCAGTGATCTGTGTGATGATATGGGCTGTTACAAGTACATTAGGGCCCGTATTTATACTTTTTGACGCTAAACTGCGCTAACGCAGTTTAGCGTCAAAAAATTTTGCGCCGGCTAACGTCATTCTGAAGCGCCATGCGGGCGCCGTATTTATTGAATGGCGTTAGCCGGCGCAAGCAGACCGGCGCTGCCTGGTGTGCGTGGAAAAAAACCACGTACACCAGGCAGCGCCGGCGTTGGGAAAAGTGGCGCTAGGGCGTCTTAAAAATGGTGCAAGTCAGGTTGACGCAAAAAATCGCCTCCACCCGATTTGCGCCATTTTTAACGACGCCCAGACGCCATTTACATGACTCCTGTCTTAGTAAAGACAGGAGTCATGCCCCCTTGCCCAATGGCCCTGCCCAGGGGACTTATGTCCCCTGGGCATGGTCATTGGGCATAGTGGCATGTAGGGGGGCACAAATAAGGCCCCCCTATGCCACCCAAAAAAAAAAAAAAAAAAAAATTATACTTACCTGAACTTACCTGAATGTCCCTGGGATGGGTCCCTCCATCCTTGGGTGTCCTTCTGGGGTGGGCAAGGGTGGCAGGGGGGGTCCCTGGGGGCAGGGGAGGGCACCTGTGGGCTCATTTTGAGCCCACAGGCCCCTTAACGCCTACCCTGACCCAGGCGTTAAAAAGTGGCGCAAATGCAGGGTTTTTTGACCCGACCACTCCCGGGCTTGATTTTTGCCCGGGAGTATAAATACGACGCATTTGCGTCGCCGTCATTTTTTTAGACGGGAACGCCTTCCTTGCATCTCATTAACGCAAGGAAGGCGTTCACGCAAAAAAAGACGCTATTTGCCCATACTTTGGCGCTAGACGCGTCTAACGCCAAAGTATAAATATGGCGTTAGTTTTGCGCCGAATTTGCGTCGAAAAAAACGACGCTAATTCGGCGCAAACGGAGTATAAATATGCCCCTAGATGTATTGTCTGATTTACTTCTTGTGTCATTTCACACAATGCAGTACCTAATGTTTGGTTTTCTATTTGTCTTAACAGCTGCAAATATGACTCCCATCCAGGTTCGGGAGTTTCAACGCCGGGCAATGCGATACCGCCACATCCTTGATGTAGGCTCTGGGGACCGCAACATGGCCAGAAGATATCACCATGAACGAACCTCCGGAGCGTGGAGGGCATTTGCACAAGTGGGCCCTTCTGTGTCTACCACAGCCACCACCACCAGCACCACTACTACCACCCAGGTGGCACCAACAGCAGCTGGCACCTTTGCGGGACCATCAACTGCAACTGCTCCAGGACCAGTCACAGCACCACCTGCACTGCAGCCTACAGCCAGTGCAACAACATGGGCCCATACTTCCTCGGCTGGCACCCAGACCACCCCTGCTACAGCCATTGACCCTGCTGCTTTTGCTGAGATGCAAAGGAACTTGGACTGTGTCCTACGTAAGATAACCAGACTGCAGCAGGAGGTGGCACAGGTCAACCGGCGGGTGCGTTCCATAGAGAAGACCCGGAGGAGGGCCAACCTGTAGGCATCCACACGGATATGATTGTGGGTTTAGGGGGCTTAGTGTTAGGTTAGTATAGGCTGTTAGTTTCGTTAGAAGTAGTGGGTGGGGGTGGGGGTTTCAGAATATTTCTACAGTTTATTATTATGTGTGTTGGTGGGTGGGGGCAATGCTGGTGTTTTTTAGTTTTTCAAAAAAAAAAAATTACAAAATAAAAAAAAATATATATATATTTGTTTAGTATAGGATAGTATGTGATTAGGTTAGTATCTGTTGTCCTCCATGTGTCCCGTCTTATAAGGGAGGCGGGGGTTGATGTTTAGATCATTTTGTTAAATGTGATAAGTAAGTTTAGCTTAGGTTAGTTAGGGACAGTTGTGGGTAATGTGTAGTTAGAGTAGATTAGGTTAGGTAAGGTGTTTCCACTAGTTTTAACTTCTGTTATTACTGTTTAATAAATATCTAGGTAACCCTTTACAGTATGTGTCAAATGCTTGTAGATCAGGGCCTTAGCATGAGTGAACAGTGTCTCTTTTGTATTAGAATTTGTGTCCCATGCTGCAACCATATCCCAACTGAGCTGTTACATTGGCAGCTACCCCAAAGCTACTTAGCTAAGATTCGGCCATTCATTGCAACCACCAATAACGTTTACCAAGGATTGCAAAGTATGGTTATTTCATGATGTATGTTTTCAATGTCACATACTTTGCTTCCAGATTTAGTATTGGGAACACTGTGTTAAGTCTGCCTGCAGTCTGATGTCCGAGGAAATCCTTATAAGGTGAGACGTAGTATGCTCTCTTGTAGTATAGTGTTCATAACTCACATAGATCATTTGTTATACTGTTCAGCATGGTTATTTATTTGGATGTAAACTCATACACATCCCTTCATGCAGTTTGGTGTGCGTCAGCTTAAATTTGTGGCAAATGTCACATACGTTAGTTTTGCCTTGAAGCAAAAATTTGAAGGCACTATTTTCTGGCTTAGACATCCCTTGAGGAAGCATTATTCTGTCCAACACAGCATTATGGTGAATAGTTTCTATTTTCCTCAGAAATAACCCTCAGGAAGGGCATATGATGGTACAATCCAGGCCACTGTGCATAGTTATCAGCCCACATTATTTCAGGGCAGGTTTGATTTGACAATCTATAATAATTGACAGGAGGCAAACTTCACTTATCTACCGCACGGTTGATGTGTCACATTACACAGAGACAAAGTGGTTGTGTAAGTGCTTTTTGTTTTAACAGTGCTGTAGTGCTACATGTACATTGTCCATGATTGTGAGTCCATTAGTGTGACATCTTCCATTGTGACCCTACACAAGTGCAAAAGGACATGCCATTGGGAATGCTGGGGTGTGTCAGACAGTGCAGAGGGACAGGATTTGCAAATGAGTTAGTGAGAGACAATCACAGGGCAGGCTGACAAGATAAACAGTGGGTTGCAGAACAGTGCTTGAGTACAGTTGTTGCAAGACTGGCATGTTACAAAGCACAGGACCTTGGTAATAAGTGGCCATGTGGCAGGGACTAGTGCTACCGGGTACTCTTACGTATGAAGGTGATCTGTTCCAGGTCTTCATCTTCTGATGTGTGTGTAGTCTCCTCTGCCCTTGGTGGTAGTGGTTGTGAAGGGGCAACACACGCCTCAGTGTTTGAAGACGTGGAGTCAGACATCCCGGTAGCTGTTAACTGTGGGGGTCTTAAGGGCAGTACTGCAGCTAGGAGGATCTGCTGGTTCTTAAGAATAGCAGCCACATCACGGTGGTAGGCAGCCTGGGCGGCCCTGAGGGGTTCAATGTTGCATTCGTGCACGCGTTGACAGGATTGCTGTTGTAGGTGTTGGGTCAACTGTATTACGGCTGTGCTGATTTCCTTCAACTTTTTTTCTACTTCCTGCAAGATTGCTCGCCCTTACATAGCTGCTCCCTGTTCTTCAGTTGAGGGTTTCAAGGACCTCTTGGAGGATCTGCTGGCTGATTTTTGTCTGCTCGTCATGCATGTCATCAGGTTAGTCCTGGACAGGCATATCCGCAGGAGATTCATCGTCCTCTGCAATGAAATACGGTACAATTAGTGTGTCTGTGTTGTGGCCTTTGTAATGTGACATGCCTGCCTTTCCGATTATTTTCACATTGTGATCTTGGTTCCTGTTCATTGTTCCTGTATTTCAAATTGGCATTCTCCCAGGCCTATGCCCCACCTGCATGTCACATGTATTGGGGTCAGTTTGTGGACTTGTCATCATCATATCCTCTAGGTGTTGGTTCTGGCCAAATTATGAATTGCCACCTTCTTGCCCTACACAACCCTCCGTCTACTTCCATTCTCATGGTGAGGCCTTTCACTGGCTGTGGGTGCTCTGATGGCACTAGCGCCACACTTAACAATCTGGACCTGCCCCAGTCTCTGATCTTTCACATCAACCTTGATGTAGTTGAGATGTAGCATATACTATGTATAGCATTGTTACAGCACAATATGGATGTCAGCATTGGTAATGTGTACTGCTGATGTTGGGGAATGTGTGGTACATTGGATTGCCCTGATAGTCGTAACAGTGTCCTATTTCCTCCTCTGGCTGTGCAGGTGTATTTCAGTGACCAGTAACATGTGTCCTCCCCCTCAATGCTGTTGTCTGAGCAGTATGACATTTGGTATGTTGCATTGTGACCCAGGCACAGGGTGGACCCTGACATATGCAGCATGAATATGACATTAGTGCTGTGTACCTCCTAATGTTGATGACATTGGCTGATGTTTGCGGCAACTGTGGACATTCACATTTGACAGGGCTGGAACATTTGTCTTGATTTCAGGGGATTGTTAATGTTGTCATCCTGAACCCTCTAATTTGGGTGTTTTAGATCCATGGGGACGTTACTGCCATTAGCTATTTGACCTGCACACACAGTGGAGGTGGTAGTGGCAACTGTTGTCAATATTACATTCCACTTGCAGGTATGGCCAGAGGTTGTTAATTTGGCCCTAGTTAATGTAGGGAGTATAGTGGCTGACATGTGACGGGCTGCCAGTTTTACATTGTGCCCTGCTCTCCTGGCCTGGCTTTACCTTTTCAACATCCTTGGCATGGCAGCATTTCCCCATGCAAAGGTTGTTGGTGTTGTGTTGGTGATGTGCCCCAGGTTTCCTCAGTACGGGCCCCTTTACCCATGCCACTCCCTGAACATCATGACTTACATGCATTTTGTAGTGGGTATGTCCACCCTCCCTGTTGCAGATGACATTAGTGCATTTTAATTCCCCATGCGACTTACCCTGCATGTGTGTTGTCTCCTGGTAGTCTGTGCTGTCCTGTCCTTGAATCCCTGTGACAATCTCCTCAGGGATGACGGCTGCCACCATCTCCTCCATGTGGTCCAGGAGCTCCTGGTTGTGTTGGACTCCCACCTCCAGTCTGCAGTGCTGCCTTCCTGTTCCTGCCCATCTTTTCCTTGGTCCTGTGCTTGCCATCATGCCAGCATTTCTTGCACTCGATTACTGTTCTGCGTACTTCTGACACATTGTTAATCTTGTCAACAATTTGTTGCCATATTGCCTCTCTCCTACTGATTGACAACTTTGAGGTGACAAACAGTTGGTGCTGGTGTTCCGTCACCTCTTTCACCAGAATTTCCTGCTCCCCTGCACTGAAGCAACACTTTATTTTCTTCTTCTCCCTGTCCTGGGTCTTGTGTGGGTCCGTCTGGCTGGTTCCTGGTCTGTTGTCATCATCCTGGGGTCTGTGCAAGCATCTGAGATCCATTTTTGCTTTCCTCTGCACAAATTGCTGTGTTTGCGGCGAATTTTGATGCAATTGCATCAAAAAACGCTGCATATCCAGTTTGCGGTGTCGTAAACCGGCACACAGTCATTTCCGCCACATTAACGTTGTTTTCCTTTATGACGTGACACTGTGGTGTTCGTAAAAAAAAATGACTCACACCTGGGGTTTGCGCCGCCGTGCATCAAAGTATACATTTGACGCCCACACAGCGCTAAGAAATGGCGTTAGCCGGCAGTAATATTTTTGATGCAAACCTGCATCAGCGCAGTTTTGCGTCAAAAAGTATAAATATGGGCCGAAGTCCCATATTTATACCCGGTTTGCGCTGAATTAGCGTCTTTTTTATACGCTAATTCAACGCAAACCTAACTTGATATTTATACTTTGGAGCTAGACACGTCTAACGCCACATTTATGGAGTTAACGTTGTTTTCTGCACAACAGACATGCGAACCATAATTCATACACTAAATGCAATGCTTATGATCGCACATAATTTATACCAATCAGTAGCAACACCTAAAAGCAAAACTTTCTTAAATAGCATCATATATTCAAATAATTTACACTAAATTCATAGCCATCTCATTGATAGTGACAATGGTAATATGATAAATAATCTGACCTGTAAAAAATTGTATAACATTTGTTATTGCCTCAGTCTATCAAAGTGGAGGCCATGAGTATTGTATTTGGTCACAACATCACAAAATTTAGCATATTTCTCGTCCTCTCTCCATTTAGGCCCTCATTATGAACACGCCGGTCCGTTCCGCGCCCCCAACAGAGGAGCGGGCCATACCGCCAAATAATGAACCAAACAAAAGACAGGCATCCCGAAAACCACCCACCGCCAGCAGAGGAGTGCCGCCGATGACGGCAGAGTCCGCCCACAGGCCGACAGAAAGGCTCAACCCGCTCATCAAATAATGAACCCCAGTCCGCCGTCAGTTCCGGGGAGGGAACCACCGCCATGCAAAGCCAGGCGGAAATGAACCAAATATAAGGAAACACTCACCGAAGGCCCACACAATGCGCTGAAGCAGACATGGATAGAGAGCTGCAGATCATGCCAGCCCTGCTCCTTGCCATATACCTCCACGACCGAGACCGCAGACGAAGACGACAATGGTAAGTACCGCAACCTACGAAACAAGGGAGGAAATGGCACAGTCACATACCCACCCACTCCACCGACCCTGCAATGCCCCCCAACCCTTCACAGCAGCACACGTCATACACCCCACAGCAAGAGGTACTTCACCGACACAAAGCAAATCCAACTTGACCAAAGTACATACAAATGCCCCATACCCATAAACAATGAAACGAAAGACCAGGGTTCAATAGTGTGCCGGCAAAACAAAGGCCACACAGATATTTTTTATGAAAGCTCTCAGAGCCAAATAGTCCAAACAGGGCCAATGGCCAGTCCGTATGGCTACAATTGCCATGGGCCACAACGGATCCAACCTGACTCCCAAAAGGGCACAGTACTCCACCTAATGAGGCAACAAAGGGGCATCCAGGCACCTCACGAAACAGGGGCAGGAGGCGGTGGGGATATGCGACAGGGGTGGGCCTTAGACTTTCGATTGGAAGGTAGAGGGGGGTAGCTTGTCCTTTGAAGGGGAGGGGTGTTTTGAGCGGGTGGAGCCAGATGGACTAGGCTCTGCCCAGGCCTTTTTTTTCTCTGGGGCAGGGGCACGGGAATGTGAAGGGCAGACAAGGGTGGGCTGTGAAGTGGAAGGAGTGGAAAGGGTAAGGAGGTGAGCACGCTTGGGGACAAGACGGGGTGGGCCAGTGGGTTGGAAGAGGTCAGCACTGGAGAGAAGTTTCTTCGGAGAAATTGGGGTGGTCCTGGATGAGGGCGTAGGAGTGGTGGCAGATGTTGTTGTGTGTGCATGTGTCTGTGTAAATGCTTGTGGTGGGAGGTGTGGTGCTTGTGTTTAGAAGTGTGCTTCTTGTGTGTTGATGTCCTTGACTGCATGTCTGAAAGTGTGCCTTGGACGGGTGAAGGGAGTGGGGTGCTGGAAGGGGTAGAGGAGGTTGGAAGGGGGACGGAATGGCCAGGGAAACTGGCTGCCATCTGAGAAGAGGCCAGAGCCTCAAAAGATCTCTGTAGGGCAGACACGGCACCGTGAATGCCATCCAGATAGGCATTTGTCTGCTGCACCTTTGATGCTAGCTCCTGGATGGCATTGACAATGGTTGTCTGCCTTACAGAGATGGTTCTCAGGGGGTCAATAGCCTCCTCTGTGAGGGCAGCAGGGCTGACTGGAGCAGGGGAGGAGGTGCCTGGGGTGAAGGAGACTCCCAACTTTCTGGGTGAGCAGGCACGGGCAACTCTGTGGGGAGCAGAAGCGAGGGCGGTGATGGAATGAGGGTGGCGGAAGATGTCACTGTAGTGTTGTGGCCACTAAGGTCTGCCAACGCTGGGGAGCCCTCATCGGAGGAGGTTTCGGAGTCACTACCTCCAGTGGTAATTGCCTCCCCCGTGGAACTCCCCTCGCACTTCCACCCACTGGTCCCCTGGGCGTCAGATGTCTCTGCCTCTGAGGATGCGTGGGCCGCTGCTTCCCCACTTGCCGGTGCCTCAGCTCCCTCACCAGATGTTGCTGCTGTACCAAACCAACACAAGAGAACAGGGATGGGGAGACAAAACAGGAGAGACAATTTTAAATAGCTGAGTGGAGGTACATAATGGCCAGACTTACACCCACTCAGAAGACACACCCAAAAGGCAGCACCGTTCACTATGCCCATGGCCATGCCCCTGCCTACTGACCAGAATACTGCTCTACACCCATCCCATGGACCACCTAAGCAGGCGACGTGTGGGAGACCTGACAAAGACATCCCTACACCCTTTGGTGACCATAATGTAGATGGACACCAGTTGGAGTCCCTGCCTCTAAGCAGCATGAACCGTAATGCACACACAGACATCCTTCCAGACTGAAGTTTGCGAAATGAGTACTCACCCCCTTGTTACTGCTGTGCAGCCTTCAAGTGCCCATCCAGGTCTGGGTACGCCACCACCAGGATACGTCGCATGAGGGGGTCAGTGCCCGACGGCCACCCCTTCCACGTTGGGAGAACATCCCCAGCTGGGCTTCACAGATCTTACGCGCCCTGTGCCGCAGGTCCTTCCACCTCTTTCTGCAGTGGGTGCTCCCCTGGTTGTAGACCTACAGGGTCCACACCTCCTTGACAATGGCATGCCAAAGTGCCCTCTTCTGGTGGGTGCTGACCTAAAAGGGAGAGACAGATATGGAACACCGAGGTCAGGCACTTGCAAGATGGGTACAGCTACCTAATTGTCCACTGTGGGATGGACAGTACTCTCAGGCTTACAGGCCATACGCACGCAGCATACCATGCACCACGGCCCATGCAGGCTTAGAGGTGCACACATATGTCCATTCAACACCATCCATTACACCCAAACAGTGCCCCTAAACCCAGATTCACCTGTACCTCTGGCCGTCCGTACATTTTTGCGTACAGTGGCAGGACCCCATCCACTAGCCTCTCCAGTTCCTCCTGGGTGAAGGCTAGTGCCCTTTCCCCTTCAACATGAGTCACATCCATTGCCAGAGGCAGGCCACAGCAGTACACACAGTGGAGTACCTGTCTGCACAAGATCAGGGAGTCAAGTGAATTATCGATGACGAAATCGCAAACGCACCGCGGCGGTGTGCACGGTCACCGCCGGCGGTGATCATGATACGCCAGGATTCCCCATTGCCATCCATGTTAACCAATGATGGTGCTAACGGTGGTAAATACCGCCTTACGCTGTGATGTCAACCGCTAGCGGTATGAGGTCACTTCCACAACAAAAGGCCTGGATTACAGTGGGCAGACACTTTGGCAGTACCTACGCATGTATAAATAAAACTTTGCATAAAGCAGGTTCTACTAGCCACATGAAGCACCTAAGCATGTGTCCATTCCGTAATATACCACACATGAAAAACTCTGTTCCCTCAATATGCTGTAGATGTAGACCTGTCAGGAAGCAGTTAATGTTGAATCACTACAATGAACTATGCAGTGCACAAATGATGAAAATGTGTGCCTATGTATGTGTCTTCATCACACCTTTTTGAGACCCCTCGTAGGTACCGACCCTTGTGGCAAGGAAGGGCACTATCGGTTTACAGACCACTTGAGGATATGAGGAGCATAGTGGAGCGTCTGATCATAATCAATTACAGACTCACATGTGCAACAATTCATGAACTTTGTGCCTTACTGGATCCTGCACTATCTCCGGGGAATCGTAATCAGCATTCCATCCCTACTGTAGTAGAGGTGCTCTCCGCACTCCATTTCCTGGCCACGGGCTCATTTCAAGTTACAGTGGGCATGGGTGCTGGAATTTCACAGCCAATGTTCAGCATGGTACTGACAATATTTCTGAATGCATTTGTACCACATCTGCAGTCCTATGTGAGGTTTCCCCAAAGTACTGACCTCCATGCCATCAAGTCTGAATTCTATGCCTTTGCCAACATACCACATGTTACAGGTGCCATCGATGGCACCCACATACCGATCATCCCCCCAAGAGTGAGTAAACAGGTGTACAGAAACAGAAAGAACTTTCACTCCATGAACATCCAATTGGTATGTACTGCAGACCAGTACATCTCACATGTGAATGCCATTTTCCCAGGTTCAGTCCATGATTCCTTTGTGTTTAGGAACAGTAGTGTGCTACACAGGATGGAACAACTCCAAGAGGACAGAGGGTGGATCATAGGTAAGGGTGTCTGTCACTAACTGACACAAGCAAACAGCCAGGCTGTCTGACTAAGGGTCTTAACAATGACGACTCTGTATTGCACCTTTTTCTAGGTGATTCTGGCTATCCAAACTTGCGTTGGCTCCTGACACCAGTGAGGAATCCTAGGACGGATGCAGAGAGGAATTACAATGAGGTCCATGGACGTACTAGGAGGGTCATTGTCTATATATCTCTGGGGGTTCCCTGCCCTATGGACCTGAAAAGGTGTATAGAATAGTGGTGGCCTGCTGCATGCTGCACAATGTGGCAGTGAGACATTCTATCCCCCTCTTGGAGGTGGAGGGGGCTGTATGTCCTGACCCAGCTACCTCAGAGAGGTGAGGAGAGTAATGGTGATGATAAGGAAGGGGAAGATGTCAATTTCAGGACCCAACTGATACAACTGTACTTCCAGTAACTGTGTGGGACTTTGGCCTGACATTGGGGTTTGTGACACATACTGGCAGTGTGCTCAGTCATATAGGGGGGTTGATAATGATAGGTGAAACATGGTCCACTTCTGCATGGTACAGATTGAACATTTCTGCATTTACTTATTGCCAACATTTAGGCACACAGGACTCACTTCATGCACAGATTTCACAATAAAGTAGTTATCAGCCAGTTGCATCCATACTTCACTTTGTTCACAATTTAACACAGGGGACAGTGTTACAGGTGTGATGTGTATTTTATTGGTTGCAGGGAGTGAATAGTACTATTTACAGTGATGGCAAGTCGTAAGGGTTGGGTGTCCTCAAAACCAACATGGTGGCAGCCTTGTTGGTAGTAATGGTGGGTCCATCTTTTCTTACATTTGTTCACATTGCCTTTTAGCAATGTGTGGTGGCTGATTGAGTGGGATGGTTGCTGTGCAGATTGTTGCTGAGTTACTTCTTGAAGGGGGCCTTGTTCTTTGCCAGGGTTCCAGTGCCATATCTTGACCTGAGGGTCCGTTTGGGTGCCTGCTGTTGATCTTCAGGGGATGACTTGGTAGGCCATTGGGTTTCCTGTGAGAGTAGTTCCTGGGATGTTTCTGCTGATGGTGGAAACTCATGGTGGGTGTCCGGTGCTGTAGTGGGCGCCTCTTGTCCTGTGTGGGTGTCAGACTGGGTTTGGAATAGCTACAGCAGTGCTCCGGCTATAGTGGCCATTGTGGCGTTGTGCTGTTTCCACTGCTCCATGGCCTGTTGGTGGTGTTCCTGCTGCATCCTCTGACTGTGCGCCAGGGTGGACACAATCTTTGCCAACCTGTCATGGGTATGCTGGTAGGCCCCCAATACCTCTGATATCACGTCCTGGGCTGCTGCATCCATCCTGTGGCCTCCCCCCTGGCCCACTGCCACCGTTGCACTTGCCGTAGCCCCCTGTGCCCCCTGCACAGGTCTAGCAGTACCACTTGTACTGGGGCCCTTGCCTTCCGGCATGTTGGGAGTGGGAGACTGTGGCCTCTGTACCTGTGTTCCACCAGTCTGTGGCCTGGATACACTGGTGTGGGGACTCTTGTCCTGGGCTGCTGGTCTTGACTGGGTGGTAGGGGTGACAGTGGTTTCCTAGGTGGGGCTGCTGCATGGTAACAGTCCATGACTGTGTGAGGGGCCTGCCTGCTCATCAGTGTCCAGGGATCCTTCACCAGTGTCCCGTAAGGTGCCTCTATCTCCCTGGGGGGCACTGCCACTCCTTGTCTTGTCCGTCAGGGTTGAATGGGTAGTGGTGCCTGTTGGGGGTCATAGACATGTCTGTTACATCTGCATGAGCGTTTGAAGTGAACAGGACTGGGCTATTTAGAGTTGGGGTTACTTTCAGTGGCCTTACAGGGTGCCTTTGTGAGGTTGACACTGCATTTAGCGTCGACTGTGGGGTTGCATTGTGGTGGGGGGTGTCGTTCCATTGTGGGTACTTGCAGGGGTAGGTGACTGTGCACAGGGGGAGGGATGTGGGCCGGTTAGTGAGTTTGTGGTCATACAGTGGGGGTGGATTCAGTGGCCGATGCCTGGATGGGGTTTTGGTCCTGGTGGGTGTGGGTAGGGTGGGGTGGTGCATGCATTACAGGTATGGTGTATATGGGGTATATGTTGATGACTTACCCGAGTCCATTCCTCCAGTGAGTCCCTCAGGGTGCAGGATGGCCAGTACCTTTTCCTCCCAGTCTGTGTATTTGGGTGGTGTTAGTGGCGGTCCTCCCCAAGTCTTCTGGACTGCAATGTGGTGCCTTGATGCCATGCCCCTGACCTTCCCCCGCAGGTCGTTCCATCTCTTCCGGATGTTGTCCCAGGGGCGTGGATGGTGTCCCACTGCATTGACCCTGTTCACAATGGTCTGCCATAGCTCCATCTTCCTTGCGATGGGTGTGTGCTGCACCTCGGCCCCGAATATTTGTGGCTCCGCCTTCAGGATCTCATCCACCATGGTCCTTAACTCCCTTTCTGTGAAACGTGGATGTTTGGGGGTGACATGGTGAGTGTGATGAATGGTGTCGGGCTGGGAACGCGGTGAGGGTTCTCTTCTGTGGGCTGGTGTGCATCTCCTGTATGCTTGCGTTCGATGTCTGCCTCTGGTGCTCTCCGTCTTCTTGGCCTGGTTTTGTTGCAAAGGATTGTGGGGTATGTCTGGGGTGTTTTATGGGGTTATGGATGTGTGTCAGGTGTGTGGGTTACTTGCTTATCCAATCTGTGCACTTCTTGCTGTTAAGTCCACTTGCCGCTTGTGGCGGTCAGAGCCGCCAATGGTCGTCCGGCCTCCACTGTCCGCCAAGGTGATTTGTGCATCATTATTTGGAGGGTGGGATTTGGGTGCGCTCGATGGTGGCGGGGTGGTGAGGTCCGGGATTTCCGCCGACAGGGTCATGGCGGGGAGTGGTGGTCTGGTGATTTTTGGCGGAGTGGTGATTTTCGTTCATTATATGGCGGGTTTCCATTCACCGCCAACGGCGGTCTTCTGATCACCGCCGCCACGGCGGTCAGCAGTGTTTGCCACCATGTTCATAATGACCACCTTAGTGTTCATATATTTGTACATACTCTAAATAGAATTAGCAGAATAAATTGTAGTTAACGTCCCACAACTGCAAACTTTAAGTCAAGGAATACACAAAGCAAAAAGAACAGATAATGGACACAATGCTGAACAATGCAAACATTCACTCCCAGTCACAATGATCTGAGTTTTCTCCATCACTTTTACTTAGTCTTGACCCTGCTCCCCATAGGAACAGCCCAACCTGAACTGCCAGGCCAGGTCCTCTCTGGACAAGAAACAAGCATCCTGGGATTGGTTTTGGGGTATCAACCCTCATCAGCCAGACTAGCTGAAATCGAGTATCACAGGGAGCACAGGACCCATGCCTGGGTATACCAGTCCCACTTAGGGTGACAAAAGTAAAAAGAACAGATAAAGAACAGATTGCTGAACAATGTAAGCATTTACCCCCAGTCAGAAAGATCTGAGTTTAATCCATCTTTTTTTACCCACCATGTCACTACAGTTTGGTCCCAGTCGTATGCAAATCAGTCTTCCTAGGACCTGTTTTGAGAAATCACCCTTGGTCAGCCAAGAAAGCTAAACTCTAATGGTGCAGTGAGCACAAGATCCACCTCTGGGCATACCCTTCCCTCTTAGGGCAACAAAATCAAAAACAATAGATGATGGAAGGAAAGCTGAAGAATGCAAACATTCACCCCAGGCACAAAGATCTAGGTTTAATTTATTGTTTTTTTTAGCCACCACACCTCTCCAGTTTGGGCCTAGCCATATGCAAATCAGTCTGGAATCTGCTCCCCATGGCCAGGCCAGGTCTTCAGCCCCATCTCCACACCAGGTCTTCCTTGGACCAGAAACAAGCATCCTAGGACCTGTTTTGAGAAATCACCTTTGACCAGCCAAGCAAGCTTAAATCTAATGGCGCAAAGAGCACAGGACCCACATCTGGGCTCACGTTTGCCACTTAGAGTGACAAAACAAAAACAACAGATGATGGGTGGAAAGTTGAACAATGGAAACATTCATCCCCAGTCACAAAGTTATGGGTTAATTCCACCGTCCTTTACCCACAATGCCACTCCCATGTGGATCCAGCCATATGCGAATCATTCTTGATCCTACTCCAAATGGGCACAATCCTTCCCACTCTGCCAGGCCAGGTCCTCCCTGGGGTGGAAACTGACACCCTGGGTCCCGTTTTGGGGAATCAACCCTCATCAGCTAGGTGAGTTTAAATGCAGTGGTGCAGTGAGCACGGGACCCATGTCTGGGCATACCCTTCCCAGTTAGGGAGACAAAAGAAAAAAGAACAAATGATGGACAGAATGCTGAACAATGCAAACATTCACCCCCAGTGACAAAGATCTTGGTTTAATCCATCTTTTTTTTGCCCACCACGCCACTCCAGTTTGGGCTCAGCCATATGAAAATCAGTCATAACCCTACTGCCCATTGGAACAGTCCATCACGATCTGCCAGTTCCTCCCTGTACCAGAAACAAGCATCCTGGAACCGGTATAAGGTAATTACCCCTTATCAGCCAGGCTAGATTAAATCCAGTTGCGTAGTGAGCACAGGACGCATATCTGGGCACACCCTTCCACTTAGAGCGACAAAGCAAAAAGAACAGATGATGGATGGAATGCTGAACGATGCAAACATTTGCCCCCAGTCACAAAGATCCAGGTTTAATCAATTTTTTTTTAATGCCCACCGCACCACTCCAGTTTGGGCCCAGCCATATACAAATCAGTGATGACTCTACTCCTCATGGGAACAGTCCAGCCCGTATTGGTAGGCTAGATCCTTGCTGGTCTGGAAACAAACATCCTAGGATGGGTTTCGAGGTATCATCCTGTAGGCGGGCGTCGCTCGCCTCGCCTACAAACATGCAGACTTGGCGTTCGCCCGACGCCTTCCCCGACTTCCGCCCACGTCGTCATGGAGACGCGTGGGGGCGGAGACGGCAATCGCGCCCGACTTCCGGGTTGCCGGAACGTTAAAAACAGGAGACGCCGCGACCAAGAGGAGGGAGGAGAAACCGGAGCCGGAGGAGTTCCCAAAAGAACGCGAACAAGGAGACCAGGAGCGGAGAGCAGATTCCGACGGAGAAAAGACTGCCGGAACAGAGATTCGAGGAGGACACGAAGCAGCCTGCCACGGCCCAGGAGGGTCGTGGCTACACAAGGTACGGACCCTTTTTAAGGGCAACAACAGTAAGGGAAGAGAAAGGGAGGGGGGAGAGGGAAGGTGGGAAAAGACAGGAGGTGAGAGCCGGGAAAGACACCCAGGGCACCCTCCCACTCAACTTCTAGAGAGAGAGAAAAACCCCCTCCTCCTCACAAGTTCCTAACTATCCCCCTAAAAGAAAAACTCCACAAAACTTATTAGAACTTGCATAATTAACCCCTCACTAGTTCCCTCACAGCCCCACCTCCCCCCTCACTAATCACAGAAATCAGTAAACCAAGAAAATATCGTCCCACTTACCTGCTGTATCCTCTGTTGTTCTTCCGAGGGAAACCGTGGACCAAGGGGAGGACATCTGAAACCCGCCACCTGAAAGAGAGAAAATTAAGGAAACCATTAAAGACCCTGGAAGTCCCAAAGATTGGAAGAAGAGAAACAAAAGGAAGGAAGGAAAGGCTACTATCCTATCACTGTGTTCCACCTCTCATAGAACTTAAAATAAAGCACGAAAACCCCTACTAAGGGTTAAAAATCTGCGTCTGTGTTCTCTGTATCCCAGATCACAGCCTCAATCCCCCACAGTGGTGTCAGAAGTGGGATTTAAAAGTCCCGACGGGTTACAGAGACAGTACTACCATGGAGGACAAACCAGGTCTCGAGGACATGATTAAACAACTTGCGGAAGGCCAGCGCCACCTCCAGTTAGTGTGGGAAGCACAACAAAGAGAGGCCAAGGAGGACAGAGAGGCCCTACAATCCGCTCTAAAAAGTCAGGCGACAATCATGGCCAGTAACCAATTGGTCCATGAGACGGCTTTAAAAAAACTGACAGACACCATCGCTGCCAGCAAGGTGCATCCAAATGTGCCAAGTTCGGTATTGCAAAAATATCAGGAGGGGGAAGACCCTGATTCTTTTTTCACGAACTTCGAAAGAGTCGCTTCCTCCGCCCAATGGCCTGAAGATAGGTGGGGCCAATACATTGCCCCCCTCCTAACGGGCACGCTTCAATCTGCTTATCAGGCTGCCAATCCGGGTGGTATCACACCATACTCTGAGATAAAGAAAAGTATTTTGGAACGTGTGGGACATGACACTGAGTATTACAGGGCAAAATTCAGAAAAGTAAAATGGGGCCCCAATGAAGACCCACGGACCTATTATTACCGGGTGAAGGACCTGGGATTAAAATGGCTGGGACCCATAGGGACTGAACGTGAGGACGTTATCAAAGTGATAATCCTAGAACAGTACTTGGATTCCCTGCCGGTCAGCACCCGAAACTGGATAAGGCAACACCCCAAAATAGACACTGAGACGGCCGTAGAACTAGCATGCGCTTACCACAGGTCAGGGGAGGTTAAACATCAGCCAACCCGACCCTTGGGGAAATCGCCTATAACAACTCCTCACTTTCCTCCCAGACGAATAACTGAAGAACCAGGACCCTCACAAAGTACGGAAAGAAGTCCCATGCATCAACCTCAGTGCTTTAGTTGTGGGGAGTGGGGTCATATCGCCCGCGGATGTCCAAAAAAACATGAGGGGGTAGAACCGATGGAAATAGGCGTTACTCGGGGAAGAGTTCTATGCCTGGGAAAAAGTGATGTGTCCTTTAAACACCCCCTTAGAATAAATGGGACTCCAGTCCTGGCCTTGATTGACTCCGGATGCAGTCAGTCGGTGATTCGTCGTAGTATAATACACCCGGTACCAGAGACTGATGATCAGTGGGTAACCATATGTTGTATTCATGGAGACCGTGCTCAGTATCCACTTACAAGGGTAGAAGTTGGATGGAACACTCACCTGGATCTTCTCTCTGTGGGGCTCATGGATAACTTAATAGAGGAGTGCCTTATTGGGACTGATTATCAGAGATTCTATGAGATTTTAGACCAAACCCGGAAACATAATCCAGTAGACGAGTGGTAGGGTACGGCCCCTTTCTGGAAGGACTCCATATATAGCCCGCCCACAAGGAAAAAATTGACCCGATGAGAAAGGAGAGCAGAGAAACATAAATTTGCAACCAAACAAGAACCGGAAGGAAAAGAGAGATTGGTGGCCAATATAGACACGGCCCCCATGTCTTTTAGAATGAGTCAACACGAAGATCCCACACTAGTGAATGCCTGGAAAACAGCCAAAAATGCCAAACTGGGGAGGTAGGTCCCTACTTTTTGGTACACAAGAACTTGCTGTATAGAGTACTCACCAGCGCAAATACGGAAAAGAGACAACTCGTAGTCCCCGAACCCTATAGAACACAGGTCCTCTTCCTAGCCCATAATCAACCGGGGGGAGGTCATTGTGGCCGGGAGAAAACCGAGGAATATTTACTAAGACAGTTTTACTGGCCCGGGGTATATGCACATATCCGGCGATATTGTGCCCATTGTCCGAAATGTCAGCTGGTAGAACCAGGAGCCATTAGGAGAGCTCCGTTACGGCCATTACCAATTATTGATACTCCCTTCAAACGTGTCGGTATGGACCTAGTAGGGCCCCTTCTGCCATCCAGTAAAGGACACACTCATATTCTCGTCTTAGTAGATTATGCGAGTAGATATCCTGAAGCTATTCCACTCACTAGTACCACCACTAAAGCGGTAGCACAAGCAATGATAGCATTCTTTGCCCGAGTGGGGTTTCCTGAAGAACTTCTTACCGACCACGGAACACCGTTTGTATCTGGACTGATGAAACAGATATGTAAGTCCCTAGGTGTCCTCCAAATCAAGACATCAGTATATCACCCACAAACGGATGGTTTAGTGGAACGATACAATCGTACGATCAAAACCCTATTGAGGAAGATAGTGAGCGAAACTGGGAAAGACTGGGATCAAAAACTTCCCCTAGTATTATATGCAATAAAAACACACGAGCAATCCTCTACCGGGCATAGCCCGTTCGAACTTGTATTTGGGAGGCAACCTAGGAATCTATTAGACATGGCAGCGGAATTATGGGAAGAGGAAAATAACGAGGAGCGACCCATCCTAGATTATATTCACAAATTAAAAATCTATCTCCAGACAGTGTGGGAGGATGTGAGACAACATTTAGAAAAGGCACAAGACACTCAAAAAAATTACTATGATCAGGGTACTAAACTGCGGGTTCTTCAACCCGACGATAAGGTATTAATCCTCCGTCCCACCTCCGAGCATAAGCTGATAGCCAAATGGCAAGGGCCGTACCGGATAGTAAAAGCGGTCACACCGGTTACCTACTTAGTAGAATTAAACACCAAACCCAGACGAACCCAAATTTATCACATCAATCTATTAAAGAAATGGGAAGACCTAGAAAATGGAAGTCCTACCCTAGCAAGGGCATACCTGATCACCCCAGATCAACCACTATCTCTAGAACTATGTCCCACCTCCCATTTAGAACCACAAAACTTCCCAGGGTCAACGAGTCCCTTTCTGAGATGGAGACACGGCAAATAATGAAATTAATCCAAAGTCATAGCCGTTTCTTCTCCGAACTGCCAGGGAAAACTTCTAGGGTCCAACATCAAATACGAACACCGGAGGGCAAAATTGTACGTCAACGTCCATATCGTATCCCCGAAGCGAGAAAAATCCTTATAGAGGACGAAATAACAAAAATGTTATCTCTTGGGGTTATTGAGACGTCCACCAGCCCATGGTGCTCTCCTATAGTACTGGTGCCGAAACCGGATGGGTCGGTCCGTTTCTGCATCGACTTTCGGAAACTCAATGAGGTATCACTTTTTGATACCTACCCCATTCCCCGGGTGGATGAGGTGTTAGAAAAAATCGGACAAGCCCGCTTTATGACCACTATTGACTTGACGAAGGGATATTGGCAGATTCCCTTAGCTCCCTCAGACAAAGAGAAGACGGCGTTCGTTGCCCCTTCGGGGTTATATCACTTTACCGTCCTCCCATTCGGCCTTCATGGGGCCCCGGCCACATTCCAACGATTGATGGATCGTCTTCTGAGACCCTTCCATGACTTTACGGCTGCCTATCTCGATGACATTGTCATTTTTAGCTCTACCTGGTCAGACCATCTCATACACCTAGGAAAAGTATTCTCAGCGTTAGCAGATGCAGGCCTTACCGCCAACCCAAAAAAATGTGTCATAGGACAGACCCAGATTTCCTATCTTGGCTATGTCATCGGTAAAGGAGTACTGAGTCCACAAAAAGATAAGGTAGCCACCATTAGACAAATACCACTTCCCAAGACTAAGAAAGAACTACGTTCATTTCTGGGGCTGGTAGGTTATTACCGACGGTTCATACCTCAATACTCGACCATTACAGCCCCTTTGACTGATCTATTAAAGAAACAGTACTCGAGCACCCTTCCCCCTTTTTCCCCCGCGCAACTCCAGGGATTTCACTGGCTAAAAGAGGCCCTATCTACTGAACCCATATTACGATGTCCCGATTTTTCCAGACCCTTCCATCTTTTTGCCGACGCCTCAAATGTCAGATTAGGGGCCGTATTAGCACAACCAGACGAACAGGGATATGATCACCCCATTGTATATATCAGTAGGAAGTTGTTACCTAGAGACCTTAACTACCCTACTATCGAGAAGGAATGCCTGGCCATAAAGTGGGCGATAGAGTGTTTGCAATATTACCTCCTGGGGCGTCCTTTCATCCTTTACACTGATCATGCCCCATTAACATGGTTGTCTTCCCATAAGGATACCAACTCGCGAGTGTTGAGCTGGTTCCTTGAATTGCAACCCTTTACATTTCAGGTCCGGCACATACCTGGGGTACGACAGTGTCCTGCTGACTTTCTCTCCTGCTGTCCAGACTCCACGGTACTCAACCAGTCCCGTTCATGGGAAGGGGTGTGTAGGCGGGCGTCGCTCGCCTCACCTACAAACATGCAGACTTGGCGTTCGCCCGACGCCTTCCCCGACTTCCGCTCACGTCGTCATGGAGACGCATGGGGGCAGAGACGGCAATCGGCGCCCGACTTCCGGGTTGCCGGAATGTTAAAAACAGGAGACGCCGCAACCAAGAGGAGGGAGGAGAAACCGGAGCCGGAGGAGTTCCCAAAAGAACGCGAACAAGGAGACCAGGAGCGGAGAGCAGATTCCGACGGAGAAAAGACTGCCGGAACAGAGATTCGAGGAGGACACGAAGCAGCCTGCCACGGCCCAGGAGGGTCGTGGCTACACAAGGTACGGACCCTTTTTAAGGGCAACAACAGTAAGGGAAGAGAAAGGGAGGGGGAGAGGGAAGGTGGGAAAAGACAGGAGGTGAGAGCCGGGAAAGACACCCAGGGCACCCTCCCACTCAACTTCTAGAGAGAGAGAAAACCCCCCTCCTCCTCACAAGTTCCTAACTATCCCCCTAAAAGAAAAACTCCACAAAACTTATTAGAACTTGTATAATTAACCCCTCACTACTTCCCTCACAGCCCCACCTCCCCCCCTCACTAATCACAGAAATCAGTAGACCAAGAAAATATCGCCCCCCTTACCTGCTGTATCCTCTGTTGTTCTTCCGAGGGAAACCGTGGACCAAGGGGAGGACATCTGAAACCCGCCACCTGAAAGAGAGAAAATTAAGGAAACCATTAAAGACCCTGAAAGTCCCAAAGATTGGAAGAAGAGAAACAAAAGGAAGGAAGGAAAGGCTACTATCCTATCACTGTGTTCCACCTCTCATGGAACTTAAAATAAAGCACGAAAACCCCTACTAAGGGTTAAAAATCTGCGTCTGTGTTCTCTGTATCCCAGATCATAGCCTCAATCCCCCACACATCCCTCATCAGCCAAGCTGCTTAAATCTAGTATCGCAGTTAGCTAGAGACCCACGCCTGGGCATACCCTTCCCAATTAGGGCAACAAATGCAAAAAAAAGAAAAGCTAATGGACAGAATGCTCAACAATGTAAACGTTCACCCACAGTCACAAAGATGCAGTTTTAATCCATCGTGTTTTGGCCACCACACCATCCCAGTTTGGGCCCATCCATATGCAAATCAGTTTTGATCCTGCTCTCCATGGGGGGCAGTCCAGCCGGAACTGCCAGGCCAGGTTCTACCAGATCCACAAACAAGCATCCTGGGACTGGTTTCGGGCATTTCACCCCTCATCAGTCAGGCTAGCTTAAATCCAGTGGTGCAGTGAGCACAGGACCTATGTCTGGGCATACCCTTCACACCTAGGGTGACAAAAGCAAAAGCAACAGATTATGGAAAGAATGCTGAAGAATAAAAACATTCACTCCCAGTCACCAAGATGTGGCTCAATCTTTCTTTTGCCCACCACATCACTCCAATTTGGGCCCAGCCATATGCAAATCAGTCTTGACTCCGCTCCCCAATGAAACAGTCCAGCTTGAACAGCTGGTCCAGGACCACTCTGGACTGGAAACAAGCAGCCTGGGACTGATTTTTTGTTATCATCCCTCATCAGCCAGGCTAGCTTAAATCCAGTGGTACAGTGAGCAGAGGACGCCTGTCTGGGCATACCCTTCCCACTTAGGGTGACAAAGCAAAAACAACAGATTTTGGATGGAATGTTGAACTGCAAACATTTATTCCCAGTCACAAAGATCTGGGTTTAATGCATTGTTTTTTGCCCACCAGGATAATCCCATTTGTACTCAGCCATATGCAAATCAGTCTTGACCATACTGCCCATTGGAATAGTCCATCACAAACTGCCTGTTCCTCCCTGTACCAGAAACAAGCATCCTCAGACCAGTATAATGGTATTACCCCTTATCAGCCATGCCAACTTAAATCCAATTGCGGGCTCAGAATATAGGTCTGGGCATATCTTCCCACTTAGGATGCCAAAGCAAACAGGACAGATGATGGATGGAATGCTGACCGATGCAAACATTTGCCCCCAGTCACAAAGATCTGGGTTTAATCCATAATTTTTTTTGCTATCCACACCACTCCAGTTTTGCCCAACCATGCACAAATCAGTGATGGCTCTGCTCCTCATGGGAACAGTCAAGCCTGCATTGCTAGGCTAGGTCCTCCCTGGTCTGGAAACAAGCATCTTGGAACTGGTTTTGGGGTATCACCCCTGATCAGCCAGGCTGTTTAAATCCAGTATTGCAGTAAGCAAGAGACCCACGCCTGGGCGTACCCTCCCCACTTAGGGCAACAAATGTAAAAAAAAAAAAACAGACAATGGACCGAATGCTCAACAATACAAACATTCACCCACAGTCACAAAGATGCAGTTTTAATCCATTGTTTTTTTGGCCACCACGCTTTTTTTCAGTTTGGCCCCATCAATATGCAAATCAGTTTTGATCCTGCTCCCCATGAGGGCAGTCCAGACTGACCTGCCAGGCCAGGTTCTACCAGATCCACAAACACGCGTCCTGGGACTGGTTTCGGGGATATCACCCCTCATCAGTCAGGCTAGCTTAAATCCAATGGTGCAGTGAGCATAGGACCCACGTGTGGGATCACCTTTCCGACTTAGGTTGAAAAAAGAAAAAACAACAGATGATGGATGCAATGCTGAACAATGCAAACATTCACCCCAGTCACAGAGATCTTGGTTTAATCCATGGTTTTTTGCCCACCAAGCCACTGCAGTCTGGGCCCAGCCATGTGCAAATGAGTCTTGACCCTGCTCCCCCTGGGAACATTCTAGCTTGAACTGCCAGGACAAGTCCTCCCTCAACCGGAAACAAACATCCTGGGTCAAGTTTTCGGGTATCATCTCTCATCAGACAGGTTACCTTAAAGTCAGTGGCTCAGTAAGCATGGGACCCAAATCTGGGCTTACCCTTCCCAATTAGGGTGACAAAAGCAAAAGGAACAGATGATGGGAAGAATGCTGGACAATGCAAACATTCACCCCTGTGACAAAGATAGGTATTTAATCCATATTGTTTTGCCCATCACCCCACTCCAGTTTGGGTTCAGCCACATGCAAATCAGTCTTGACCCTGCTCACCATGGGAACAGTCCATCCCAAACTGCCAAGTCCTCCCTGGACCTCAAACAAGCATCTTAGGTCCGGTTTCAGGATATCACCCCTTATCAGCCAGGCTAACTTAAATCTAGTTCACAGTGAGCACAGGAGCTATGTCTGGGCATACCCTTCACACTTAGAGTGACAAAAGCAAAAACAACAGATAATGAAAAGAATGCTGAAGAATAAAAACGTTCACTCCCAGTCACCACAATGTGGATCCTTCATTTTTTTTGCCGATCACACCAATGCACTTTGGGCCCAGCCATATGCAAATCAATCTTGTCTCCGCTCCCCATAGGAACAGTCCAACTTGAACGGCTGGCGCAGGACCACTCTGGACTGGAAACAAGCAGCCTTTGTGTTATCATCCCTCATCAGCCAGGCTAGCTTAAATCCAGTAGTGCATTGAGCAGAGGACACCCATCTGGGCATACCATTCCCACTTAGGGCAACAAAGCAAAAACAACAGAATTTGGACGGAATGCTGAACTGCAAACATTTATTCCCAGTCACAAAGATCTGGGTTTAATCCATTGTTTTTTGCCCACCAGGATAATCCCATTTGGGCTCAGCCATATGGAAATCAGTCTTGACCCTACTGCCCATTGGAACAGTCCATCACGAACTGCCAGTTCCTCCCTGTACCAGTAACAAGCATCCTTGGACAGGTATAAGGGTATTACCCCTTATCAGCCAGACTAGCTTAAATCCAGTTGCGCAGTGAGCTCAGGACACATGTCTGGGCATACCTTCCCACATAGGGTAACAAAGCAAAAAGAATATGTGATGGATTAAATGCTGAACGATGCAAACATTTCACCGCCAGTCACAAGGATCTGGGATTAATCCTTTTTATTTTTTTTGCCCACCACACCACTCCAGTTTGGGCCCAGCCATATACAAATCAGTGATGACTCTACTCCTCATGGGAACAATCCAGCCCGCATTGCTAGGCTAGAGCCTCCCTGGTCTGGAAACAAACATCCTAGGACTGCTTTTGGGGGTATCACCCCTCATCAGCCAGGCTGCTCACATCCCGTATCACAGTAAGCAAGAGACCCATGCGTGGGCATACCCTTCCCACTTAAGGCAACAAATGTAAAAGAAAAAAGAAAACAGACAATGGACAGAATGCTCACCAATGCAAACAATCACCAACAATCACAAAGATGCAGTTTTAATCCATCATTTTTTGGCCACCACGCTATTCCAGTGTGGGCCCATCCATATGCAAATCAGTTTTGAGCCTGCTCCCCATGGGGGCAGCCCAGACTGAACTGCCAGGCCAGGTTCTACCAAATCCACAAACAAGCATCCTGGGACTGGTTTTGGGGATATCACCCCTCATCAGTCAGGCTAGCTTAAATCCAGTGGTGCAGTGAGCATAGGACCCACGTTTGGGCTCATCTCTCCGACTAGGGGCGAGAAAAGCATAAAAAACAGATGATGGATACAATGCTGAACAATGCAAACATTCACCCCAGTCACAGAGATCTGGGATTAATCCAATGCTTTTTGTCCACCAAGCCACTGCAGTCTGGGCCCAGCCATGTGCAAATCAGTCTTGATCTTGCTCCCCCTGGGAACATTTTAGATCAAACTGCCAGGCCACATCCTTCCTCAACCGGAAACAAACATCCTGGGTTCGGTTTTGTGGTATCACCTCTCCATCAGGCAGGCTATCCTAAAGTCAGTGGTGCAGTGAACATGGGACCAAGATCTGGGTATACCCTTCCCAATGGGAGCAACAAAAGCAAAATGAACAGATGATGGGAAGAATGCTGGACAATGAAAACATTCACCCGCAGTGACAAAAATCCAGGTTTAATCCATCATTTTTTACCCACCCCCCAACTCCAGTTTGAGTTCAGCTATATTCAAATCAATTTTGACACTGCTTCCATAGAACCAGTACAACCTAAACTGCCAGGCCATCACTAGACAGGAAACAAGCATACTATGATTAGTTTCAGTGTCATCCCTCATCAACCAGGATAGCTTAAATCCAGTGGTCCAGTGAGCACAGGGCCTTTGTCTGGGCATACCCTTCCCACTTAGGGTGACAAAAGCAAAAAGAACAGATGATGGACGGAATGCTGAACAATGCAAACATTTGCAAACATTCACCCCCAGTCAAAAAAATCTGGGTTTAATCCATCAACCTTTTTTGCCCACCATGCCACTCCAGTTTGGGGCCAGCCATATGCAAATCAGTCTTGACCCTGCAAACCCTTTTTTTAGGTGTTTGAATCCATGTTCAAGAAATTCGAATGCTTTTTTTGCACTTTTATTGTACTTATTTTTTATTTTTCTTAAACATGTCAGTTGTATATATTTGAAGAAAGTTTTACATATTAGGAGACCTAGAGACACTGTACTTTTCCTTCATGACTCCTTTCTGTTTCTGAGATACAGCATGAATGTGGCCTCAGGGTCTGGCTTACAGCAAAGCCCTGTGTCCAACTCCTGGCAGGAAGCCACCTGGAGGCATCCAACAGCAGGAAACACATGTCCTTTGGTCATGTGTGGGATCTGGTTGGCCGCTGGGCCTGTCTTCCATCTAGGCCCTCCTACCAGCTCCCTGCAGGAAGTCAACCCCAAGCTGCACTCACCCTCTGGACTTGCACAGTGGGTGATTGGCCACAGGGCTTGACCTGCTGCCAGGATCTGTCTCCAAACGTACAACAGGCTGCTAACCCTCACTGTGCAAGGGGAGGGGATGTGCAGCCACTTCTCTGATCCTTAATTGGCCTGTGTTCCCCATCCTTGGGGGCAGTTTCAATAAAAGAAGAGGGGTGGTGTGGCCTCTGCCGGCCTTAAACGTTCCTTAGGCCCCTATCCTCTGGAGCCAAATACAATGTAATAGGGGGAGGGCATGCAGCCCCCTCACTAAGACTCCTTAGCCCCCAGGGACTCCATCCCAAGGGCCAAAATCGAGGAGATGTTAGGGCATGCAGCTCCCTTCCCCATTCTTATTAGTCCCCAAGGAGCCCATCCACCAGGGCCATATATAATGGAAAAGTAGAGGGGGGCACATGAGCCCTAACCTATTGAGACCTGAGGGATCCCATTCCCCACGGTCAAACCAATAAAAAAGGAGAAGGGGCTGTGTGGCCCACCTCCCTAAGCCTTCATAGGTCCTGGGAACCACATCTTCTGGGGGCCTTTTTGTTTAAAAGGGGAGAGGGCTACATGGACCCCACCCCAAGGCTTAATAGGCCCCAGAGACCCCATCACGTGGGGCTAAAGCCCATTAAACGGGGTGATTGGTGCTGCCCCTCTCCCTGAGCAGATTTTGGCCCCAGGGACCCGTACCCCAGGATAGGTGGGTGCCCCAATCGTCACCAGGGGCACCTACTGACCAACACATTGGGGGCCATGGGGGAAATCACAATGCCTGCAACCCCAGACGGCTACCCACATGATGCAGGAGTCTGAATAGCTCCCACCTGGAGAAAGCAACTACATATGCTGCTCCCTCCTGGTGATGTATTCTATTTCCATGCCCACATACGTGAGGGTGAGGAAACAGAAAACAAGTCTTCTCCCAGCTGATGGGAGAATTTTTTAGAATCCCACTGGCTGGGAGCAGACGTAATATTCCCTCCTGTTTGGCATGTAATTTGAAAATGCTACGGCCAGACAGGAGCAAACACGTTTCCCTGCCCCTAATAGTGCGAGCACAGAAACTACTGTGTACCAGGGGCTGGGGTACCGGGTGTCATTACAGACACAGGGAGGTGGGCTGTGTAGCCACTCTCTTTCAATTAAACTGACAGCCCTGAGGGATGGGTTCCTCAGAGCCTTTTTAAGGCCTTAATAAATTAATTGGGCCCAGGAAATGGGGTCCTGAGGGCTGAAAAGGGCTCAGGGAGTGCTTGCCCCCTCCCTTCCATAAATCTATTGGTCCCCGGGTCAGAAATCCTTTCAGGTAGGGGAGCTGCACAGCATCCTCCTAATAAAAACATTGGGCTCCATGGGATGGGATCCCAGGGCCAAACATTGCTCAGAAAGGAGGATGCATACCCCTCACCTTAAATATAGCCAGTCTCAGGGAATGGATCTTCAGGGCCCTAAATGAGTAGGAAAGGGGGACCTACTCATGCTCCTTCCCCATATATAATTAAAAATAGAGTGACCAACAAACCATGCCCCCAGCCCTCTAATGGTGACCAACCTCCCACTGTGCACATGCGTGGTGTCGGGTGCAGTCCCTGTGCCCAGCTCCCCGTGGGCTTGCACAACTGAATATGTGATGTAATAATATAAAGAGTGTTGTTTTAGGTAAATCAGACCTCCTGAATTTGTCAAAAGGATAAACCACCAAGTTATAAAAAGTAGGCCCATTGGCTTTATCAAGTAACCAGCACAAAAGCATATACAAAGCAGACCAATTGTTTATCTAAAAAAATCACCAATAACTCTAATCAAATATATATGTTAGAAATGTACACACTGCAATATTAAATACAAGCGAGTCATAAATGTTTTCAATAAACCTAACGTCACTGTTTCAGTTTACAACGTTCAGCCTTAGGACCCACCACAAAGAGTCTCTGCAAGTCGACCGAGAAGCGTACTGCTCCATTACGGTAATGGACTCAATGGCCCAGGACACTTAGGCCCTGATTTATACGTTTTGGTGCAAAACTGCACTAACACACATATATGTCAACTTGGCCACCCTAGAGCTTCAGATGCTCATGTCTCATGTAAATGAGGCATGATATATGTGGCTCTGTAATTGTTTCTGACATGCAGACTGTCATACTTCTGCATTTGTCACACACATGTTTGTATAAGATTCCAGACTGTTGAGGTTCTAGGAAAGACAATGCATGTATGTTTGGTGTTCATGACTATGCAGCAATGACATCTACGGATGTCTGTGACATGAGGGGACAAGGATGGTTACCTCATGCTGTATGTAGCATAGTCAGGTACATCTGATGAAGACTGTCAGGCAGGGGTATTGCTAGTTGGGGCTGAGTGTGTTATGTGAGTCATTTTGGTGCAGAGTGTGATTATATTCTGCTAGCCTTGGTAATACTTTAGGTGGTGATTCATTTTCAAGCAGTCAACAATGTACCTAAAACAGGTATGTAAGTTTCATCATATATGTGTACATGTGTATAGGTCAGCTTGGCCTTCCATTGTATGTCAAACAGACATGACAAATGGACTATGGAGTGTAATATGTCAATATGTGACCACACTGTCTTCCTTTCAATATTCATAGTGCTTTGTCTCATGTTATGTCTTGCAGATGGACCTAAGCCTTACACCAATGGACAGGTAGAAAGCTTTAGTGACCCCAATGCTCCCAGTGAGTATCTTCCTGCATATCTAATGAGTAGTGCAAGGATTGGGTGTCCGATGTTGTAACTTGTGTACAATGGCATGTAAAAAAGTGAATATATGCCAAATATGAGTCCTTATGATATCCATGTATTGTGACAGCAAGAAATAATTAGTGTCCAGGATGTGCATTTGCATCTGAATAATTTCAAGAGGCTGCGATTGCTGTCATTGGAGGCCCACATGTGTGCTGGTATGATCAAATACCAATGGCCACTGTGCCAGGATCTGTTAACATATGTGGCTGCTCATTCATAGATTAACATCGAAGGGAACTTCATACCTGACAACATTGTTTCCACATGCACAGATAGGCTGCTGTTGCTCACAGTGCTATCTTTGTCCAATGCGTATGTGTGGCCCACACAGGGTTAATGAGTCCAAACACAGTGATGACAGTAGGAACATGTGACAGGATGACAGGCACCTCACACATCTGTGGTAGGTGTCAATATGTGGTTCACTGAACATGTTCCTGCTGTGTGTGCACATGAACATCACAGTAAATCATGTTCCTCCAGGACTGGGAAGCTTGTGCATAAGGTCCTAAGGGTCCCATTTCCAAGCCTGTGGTGCAGGATGGTGCAGCAAATGCCTTGCTGTGGCACCCAGCACCACCAGGAAAGGGCAGAAATGTGCTGTATCTACAAGATCCGGTGCATTTCTGTCCTTTCCTCCTGCATTGGTGCAAAAAGTTTTGTCATGAGGCAATTAAGGCACCTTTGCAGCATGGTGCATGGGTGTCTGTACTGTGATGATGATTGTTTATGTACAGGAAGGGACACCTTCCTGCACCAAACCAATCACAAGAGGTGTTTTCCTCTTTCTATGTGAGCTGCAGAATACAGCACACATAGAAAGAAGAAAAAATGGGGTGGAATAAGAATGATTCTACCAGCCAATTTTACACCACACCTGAGGTAGCACAGGAATGTGACGCATTCTCAGACTTGTCAATCTGGGAATGTGTCGGATTCCTTGGGTTGAATGGATGTTGCATGGGGACACCCCAAACAAAACCCATGGAAAAGCTGTTTCACGCAGTGTTATGTGTGAAAGGGGTCAATATTTTGTACGGGTCAACATGCAGTTCCCTGTCTTCTTTCTCAATATTGCGATTTGTGTTGGACCAGAGGTATGAGTGTGGAGCATTGTCATACGACATGCCAATACACAATCCATCTTCAGCTAGTGCTGGCCCTGACAGTCCCTAGAATGTACTGCAAACAGGTTCATACAATGGGCAGTATTTGGCCATTGTTATCCCAAGATCTCAGTGCAGATGAGAAGTAGGCATGCACGAACACACCCATTAAATGGCTGTGCTGGTGTGCAGCATGGTGACATGAATATTGTACAAGTACGCACAGGCAACAGGCTACATGGTGGAACACATCCAGTTACTTTGGAAGTATGCAAGACGTCATGGGACAGCCCACCATCTACTGACAGGAGTGGACATCGAAAATGGTCTCATGTGTCTCTTGTGTGACGCGATTGAGCTATCCACCCTCCACATTCACATATGATACCTGACACCTGTAGATTCCATGTTGCATTGTTTTCATATATGTATACTTGCCATATCAGGCAGATAATGTTGTGATACAACATATTGAACTTGCATACCTTGCTCAACTGACTTTGGCTTATGCCAATGGATTCAAGGGCATTGGAGGATGCAGATAAGCTATTGATGGCCAATACAACATGATGGGTGTGCTATATGTGATATTATACAGCATTGTTCATATGCATACTCAATGCTGACATGGAAATGCCTAGATGTTCCAAGGTGGGGTGTTGCTAAAATACAACATCAACTTAGCCTTAGTACCATGATAATTCTGAATATGTGGGTGATGGATATTGTGCAGATGTATTTTCACTTTGATCATCAAGATGTATATGGGATTTGTGAAGTGCAACAATTGATGTCTGAAGATAGTATTTCCATTGCATTTTTGATTGTCATTTACCTTGGAATGACATGTTTTATTTATTGCACAGGGAACATGACACCAGCCCAGAAGACGAAGCATGAGGAGAGGGCCGAATGGTATTTCCATATATGTCAGGTGTGCAAGGCTTTTAAGAGGATGGTGAAGACATTTGAGAAGGAGAAAGCATTGGGGTCCTGGAATACTTTTCCCCAAGGGAGGCCAACATTGAAATACCGTGTGTCTGAGCTGGAACATAAGATGGACATGAGGCTCATCCTGCGCTGAGAGATAAAGTAAGCATTGACAAAACCATGAGGAGCAGGATGGTCCACATGGACCCTTACATCCCTTCCCCTTGTAAATAGTTGCTTTTATTGCTGGGGTTTTCAGATAGTTCAGTTTAGATAAGTTAGTGTAGGTTACTTGTAGTACATTGTAGTTTAGTTTTCAATAGAGGCAGGGACATTTCTAGGTCTATGTTTTTATTAGTTTTTTTTTAGCGGGTGGGTGGTTGATGCTTAAGGTATGTGCTTATAGAAAAAAATACGAAAACATTTACAAAATGTTGAAAATTTTAAAAAAAGATATCTTTGTTTAGGCTTGGATGTTTAGTTAGTTTATGTACAGCTTTAGTTACTGTTGCCCTTGTCTGCAGTTGCGTTTAAGGTGGGTGGGGGGGTTGATGTTTGTCATGTGGCATTACATGGAAATGATAAGTTAGGTTAAGTTAAGATAGTTGTAAGTGTCAATTAGTTTAGGATGGTGTTGGTTAGCTTAGGATAGTTAGGTTTGTTAGTTTAGGTTGTTTTAGTCACATATCAATAGTTTTAATAAATATTGTTGTTTGTTAGGTTACAGTCTTCATCATGATTTATTGTCTAGGAGTTATCATGCCTGCGCAGGTTTTGTAAGGTGCATGCCTTTGGCTGTGCTAGCAGTATTTGACAACATGTGAGACTGGGTGAGTTCCCTTTGGTTAAGTACCTGTCAGGTTGGCAATGGAATAACATCAGCTATCTACAAACATCGTTGAGCAATGTATGTGACAATCTTGATATTGATGGATTCACATCCCAAAATAGGTATTCACATCAATGTTGACTTGTTGGTAGTATCACTGCTTAGACTGGCTGCCTGTGGTGTGAGTTACATCACGTGTCCCAATGACTGCATGATACGTGTCGCGCTACATGCTTGGTAGCCCAGGAACTGCTTGATGGTCAACATACCTATCATATTCATCAGTTATGTTTTACTCAGTCTGTGTGGCTTTGTCTCCGTCTCCAATCCACGTATATCCCTTTGCCAAGTAGTGAGTGTTTTTGCTTCACATAATGCAGCATGTTCATATTGGTCAATCTTCACACACACAGACAACACAAAGGTTGTAGTTAGTTATTTTATTTACGTGCGCAATTTTAAGTGACATACTCATGTACATTTCATGAGACAACAATCCCACCAGATGTATCAAGCATCAAGCCATTAGATGTCGATACAGAGTCCAGCAGATGGACATGTACTGGGACATGTTTTGGAAAGGAGTGCTTCAGTGAGGAGGAGGACCACATTGCCTTTAGGGAAGATTGGGCACAATGACAGTCCCCACATGAGAAGTCAAATTGAGGACAGTGCCAGTTTTTGAACATTGATCTTTAGCACAGAACAAAGGGGAAAGTGTTCATGTCCCACAGAGAAATGCAACCATTCAGTTTTCCTGGTGAAATATGTTCCTTCCACATCTCCATCCTCCGATGTATGCAGTGCCTCCCATGACAGTGGTGTTATAGGTGTTGAAGTGCAGGGAAGCACACACACATCAGGGGCTAAAGATGTGAATCTCTGGTCTAGGGCAGTTTTCATCTGTGGGAACAGATGAGGCAGCACAGCAGCAAGGAGGTTATGTTGGGTCTACAATACAGCAGCAACGTCACAGTGGTAGGCACCCGTGCTGGCAATGACGGACTCCTGCTTTTGCTCCATAGGCTCCAATACATTTTGTATTGCACCTAGCCTGCTGGCAAATTTGCTGGTGCCACTTTGGCTGGGCATTTGCTCGTGCCTCTGCCTCATGACACCAGTGATATCAGCCAGGGACTGCTGGAGGTCACAAAGCAGAGAGTAGGTGCCTCATATGGCAGCTGAGTTGTTCTTTTTAGAACTGAGGCACCTATGGACTGCCTCTAGGGTACCTACCATGGTCTCCATCCTCACATGTACCTGATGTTCCAGCTCCAGCTGGACTCATGCCACAGTTTGTTAGTATGCAAGTTCTTTGTGGTGTCTCTTGGATGTTGGGCATATCAAATGGAGACCCTGCAATGCTGTCTAGCCTTCCTGAGATGGTGTCTGTATGTCACCCAGGATTTAGTAGAGGGTATCCAGATGTATGATTTGCAGCTGGTCATTCACATCATCTGAAAAGTCCAGGACAGTCAGGTGGCTAGGAGGTATGTGTTCATCCTCTGCAATGAAATGAAGATATGTTAACGCCGATCTCTTCTAAATGTTGACATGAGTAATCAGGTTAACAATAAAGGTTTCCAAAGAAGCACTTTGATTGCCTCATTTACAAGGCCCTTGCAGCATACTGGGCAACTTGAGTGTCATTGTTTTTAATGCTCTGGAGGCACAGTGAGAAGGCACCACCACCTCAGGTGTGTCATTGAAGTGGTGCAACTAAGAGTAATTAAATTTTTCTCTTGATTTTTTCTTCTTTCATTCTGCAGCACACATAGAAAGTGGAGGGTGGCATTCATGATTATTTATGTTCAGGAAAGTGTTTGTTCCTGCACATGAGCAATCATCCCTGCAACACAGGAGCTCCTAGATCATGATGTAAGGCTGCCTGTGTTGGCACAAGACAGCAGTTTGTGTACCATCACTTAGGACAAGCAGGGATGTGTCGTATTTTGAGAAATACAATGCATCCCTGCACTTTCCAAATGATGCAATGTAGCATAGGAAGCTGGCTTGCAGCACCACGTTGCGTCATTCCTCATTCATAGGGCCCTAATTTGTACAGTGATGTGCTGTACATCTGTTGTGCATAGATATTGATGCAGTTTCACAGTCTTTAGGTTACAAAATGATTATTTTCACAAGCACTGTGTGCCTGCTTAGAGGGTTTGAGCCCTGTTCTACTGGGTAGTTTATCTCACTTACATTACCCCCTTACATCCTGATGGGAGTTGTTAATCTGCAGAGTTTCACATGTCATGTGACCCATGGCCACACCATTGTATGTGTACCTGTTACACAGGTAAGTGGCACACAGATATCCTACCCCGATCATACATTTATTCTCACATGCCTTCAACACATCAATCTTGCATGACCGTATCCAGTGATACTATATGTTGTTTTGTTATGTACAACAATTGCTAGTGCCTCATCCCACATTTTAGTGGTGCTGTAATTAGTGTCAAGTCCCTACATCTGAATCCAACATCAGTAGGCCATCCATTTCAGACTGGGTTCTTCCATGGGTCATATCATTTGTGCTGGCTATGTGTTGCTTGGTATCCCTTGTCTAGTCCCTGTTTGACATCCACAAACTTGTACATCTGGCACCTTGAGACAATGATGCAACATAGTCCTTCCTGGGATGTGCCACATACTCTCCACAGTCCACATGACATGTACATTGTCATTCCTCAATGCTATGCCATCCCTTCCCAGGAGTGCCACAAGCGTTGCACAGTCAGACCCAGTGGCATATGTTTATTTGTGTAGGCAACATGCAGTACACATGTTCATTTCCACCTCCTCAGTATGCCCAGTCTCCTTTTAGCACCAAATAACATTTAGCCATGCTCAGTCAGCACCTACCATTCAGAGCAATAACTGTGTTCCTCCATCCCCACACATAATCATTGGTATGTCAACAATGGCCCAGTGGTGTGCATTTCTCAATTGACCCCCCTTCAATTGGTTCTTTGGATCCCTTCCATGGCAGCTGACACCTGTGTGCACTCACCCAGCCTCCCAAGTCAGATGGGGACAAATTTTTCACGCAGGGTATAATGGACATGTCTCTTGCCATGCCACTTTCTATGTGAAGACCTCCCATCACCCACACGTGGTCCCCTCTCAGATGAGTTGTTTATCCTATGAAACAGTCATTCCATTCAGAGGATTTGCATTCTATATTAGTGTGCATAGGCCCAAGTTAGACTGAGTGGCTGCAATGTAGCAGACTGATGCTGCACTTCACACAATGAAGGAAGTGAGGTGCTGGTTCGGGACTGGGCTGGGCAAATTGTTGGAGATGAGTGTGCATTACATCTCTTTGCTGTTAAATCTTAAGTGTGCTAGCATATTACCCTTTGGCCTGCAGACTGTGCATTTTAGCACTAGGACATAGCTGCCTGCACTTTCTGACATTTCTTAGTTGTCTCATTGCCCCCGCTGCAACTTACCAAGTGGTTCTTGTAGTTTGTCATATGCCACACTCTTCTGTCCTAAGACTCCTGCCACCAACTCCTCAGGGATGATGGCTGCCACCATCTCCTCCAACTCATTCAGCTACTCCTGGGGTGCTGGACTTCCACCTTCAATCTGCAAAGCTGCCTTATGGATGTTGGCCAGTTTCTCCTTTGTTCTCCACTTGAAATTATGCCAGTGCTTTTTACAGTAAATGTCCTCTTTACCTCTGCCACACTGTTGACTTTCTCCACTATGGACTGCCATATTGCCTCTTTCTTCCCTAACAGGAATTTGGAGGTGATGAAAAGCTGTTGTTGATGCTCCATCACCTCATTAATCAAGATGCTGTTCTCCTCCTCACTGAACCTGCACTTCCTCTTTCTCTTCTCCTGGGAGTCTGTCTAGACATCCTGGCTGGTACTGGGGTTGTTGGAGCTGTCAGGGGGCTCTGGTCTCCTGGGTTCTCTATTTCTGCTTCTGCAGTGTCTCCTGTTTGTTTGCTTTTTTTTAAATGTGCATTTTCTGTGAAACTAGGATGGCTTGCATCAGAATATGTGTCACAAAGCAGGCTAGCATCACTTTTGCAGCACTGGCTTAATTTTTTTATGACGCAGCACAAAGCCTAGCACAAACCCTAGCATTGTGTTTTTTTTTATGCAGCCTAGATCCTAATGCCATTTTGGAAATTCGGCAAAAGAATGGTGTTAGGTTCTGTCATTCTACAGCGTTACATATTTTGACGCATCGCTGCGCTAAGGCAGTGATGCGGCAATTCCTGTAAATGAGGCCCATTGTTTTTTTGGGGAAAATCCTTGAAGGATCTTCACAAATGACTGCTTGCTGAATTCAGAATTTAGTCTAGTTTTCAGAAATGTATAGATTTTTGGGATCCACCATGGGTTTTACACCTGTTTCCACCACAAACTGGAAGGAGGCTGAAACCTCGAAAAATAGTAGAAACTAGCTATCTCCCAGTAAAATACCAAAACTCTGTTACAAAATGTAGGGCCCCATTTACTATGTTTTGGTGCAGGGTAGCATCACAAGCTTTTATGCTGTGCTGCCCTTTGTCAAAACAAAAATGTAGGAATGCGCTGTACCTATAAGATATGGGTGCATTCCTGTCTTTGCCCCTGCGCTGGCACACAAATTGCTGCCTAGCACCAATGCAGGCACCCTTGCACCATAATGCAAGGGTGCCTGGGTTGCAGGGATGAATGATTATATGCAGGAATGGACACCTTTCTGCACATAAATAATCATTAATGGTGTTTTTATCTTTCTCTGTGTGTTGTAGAATGCAGCACACATAGCAAAAGGAAAAATTGTGTTATAATGTTATTTCTCCCGTTTGCGCCACTTTAACGCCACCCCTGAGGTGGCATAGGAATCTGATGCATTCCCAGACTTGTAAATCGGGGAATGCATCAGATTCCGCCAGATTTCGGGGGTGCTGCTGTGGGAACACCCACAGCAACAACCATGGAAAGCCCCTTTCACTCAATGTTATGGGTGAAAGAGATCCATATTTACAAGGCGATGAAGAGCCACACAAGGTGGCTTTGTGTGGCCTTGTAAGTATGGCCCAGCACACTGCACCACCAGAGCATCAAAACAATTATGCTCTGGTGGTGCAGTGTGCCACTAGGGCCTCGTAGAGAGGCCACAATTTTCTGAATCAAGTCTACCTGATCCTGAAAGCTGGGAAGATTGTGAGTTTAGTACTAAAAACCTTTTGTTGACACTTTCTTCTGCAGCACTTTTTACATATTTTTTCGAAAAACTCACCTAATATTTTGACTTATTTCTCAATCCCTTACAGGGGAATCCACAAACGCTGGATACCATTAGACTTGTTTGCACGTTTGCAAAGAAGACGCAAAGTAAGCATGGATAGCTTACGTGGACAAAACGTTTCTGAAGCCTAACCTCAAGCTACCCCAAATAGCCAAAAAAACAGCTTAGCACTGAGGAGCAAGGCCTAACAGTGAAAGGGCTAAAGTAATTTATTTTCACTTTTTATATCTTTATAATAATTTTGTGTTTATGATCAAATATTTTTATAATTTGAAAATAAATGTAACTTTAATTTTTAAAAAGTAATTCAATTAATTTAAATTCATTCTATGCATACCTTTCTGTAATTTTTCATATATAAGTAAATGCGAACATTTTACTTTAGTTTTTTTTTTTTTATAAAGCATGATCTTCCTATAATTAAACATATGGACAAATGTAGAAGTTAATTAAGCAGGCTTCGCCTGGTCTTTGTCTGTGCCTACCCTCCTAAATGTGCCAGGTCTTCCAACTAGCCCTAGCCATTTCACATTCAGACTCCCTGCCCCAAGCTTCTCTCTCTCTCCTTTTCAGACTTCTGCTCTCTCTCTTGTTCTCATGCTCTCCTTTGTTTCACCACTTTTAATACTTCATTGCATGCTCTCTGCCACTTCAACCTTTTGCTCAGGTTTCTTTTGCGCTTTGCACATTGTTCACTCTTTTTTAATTAGTCTCTTTCCTGCTTTCACACTCATTCTTTTCTCCATTTCTGTGACTTTCATTCTCTTTTCTTGCAGCTTTCCGTTCGCCTTTTGCATTTATTTTGCTCACTGTACCTCATTTTGCTTTTTTCTTGCTTTCATGCCCTTTTATGCAGCTTTTTGTCTGAGTTTCCCACTCACTATTTTACCTTATTTCTTCTTTGGCCTTACACTTACTCTTTTCCACTTTTCATACCTTGCCCATTTTGAGCATCTGTTCGAATATCTTGTACTGTCTAGTGTTTCTGCCAATCTTAACTCTTCCTCTTCAACCTTTTTCCTGCTCTTGTTCTCACCTTTGTGCATTTTTCTGGCTTGTGTTGCGCATTCCTGTTCTCCTTCTTTCCACTCACTCACTACTGGGCACCACCCTGAAACTCCCGCCCCTCCTACTACATGGTAATGGCAGCTGCAGGGTGCATGTGCCAGTGGTATACCAAAGGCAAGCCCTCCTGCACCTGTCTGTGCTCGACGCTCAGCACCTAGTCATCTCCTTCTCATCTTCGCCTGCCACTACTCAACCCCCACCCACCTCAGCATGAATTTGAAATTGGTGCATTCTCCCTCACGGCCTGCCACTTTTCCTGCACTCCCACTACCTCACATCACCCCGACTCCCAGAAACACACCACACATAACCATATATGCCCCTTCCCCACTCACTCCATCATCACACCCTCTGTCCTGCTTCCTCCTCAAAACCCATTCCCTACCATGCATGCTACCAAAGTTTGGAACCTGCCGCATGACCTGCTCTTCCTGAGACAAACCTGGCAAGCCCCCACATTGCCCCCATATGGCCACAGCTATCCCTTCTGCTATAAGACTGTTAGACAGGACTGGATTAACAGACCTGGAGGAAGACTAACCATTATCTTTAATGATTACATCAAACACTCCACCTCCTCGGCAAACACCAACAGTACAGTGGAACACCTGACCTTCAAATTCATTGCTGTGAAAAATAGGGTTGTTAGCTGGCAGGGCCGGGACCCCTGGTCAAGCAGCAACCACAACCTTTGTCAGGTTGAGCTACAAGCCAACGCTTAATTAACTTGTGCTCAGGCCTCTGGTAGTTTGGCACAGAGCAGTCAGGTGTAACTTAGAGGCAATGTGTAAAGTCTCTGTGCAACACTTCAAACAATAATAAAGTGTAAAAACATGCAAAAAGAATCCCAGACCAAGTTAGAAAATTTGTAATTTCTTTAATAAATAGAAAAAAAAGAAAATCCAATCATTAAAACTGAAGATATTAAATTTTTAAGATTTGAGTAAAAATAGTGCCAAGAAGCACAAAAATTGCTGAACAGAGCACCTTAAATCCTGGTTTGCAGAGCATTGTGAAGAACTGTGTCATGCAGCCGAAGTGATGCATTGGTTCCGAGATGAGGTGTGGGTTTGAAGTGAGGGCCTGCACTGTCATCAAAGTTCCTGTTGACATGACTTGTGATGTAAAGTCCAGCGCCAAGACCGAGCTCGCAGTCAGTGAGATGCATTGGTTCCAAAAAGCTGCTAGGCTATAATGCGGAGTGCAATCTTGTCGCTGAGGCTGCCTCTGTTGAGGAATGCAAGGGCCTGCACCAATGATGCATTGCATAAAAGCGATCATGATGGGCTGTGGCCACAATGTAGGTCTTTGGAACGGTTCCAGCAGCTGAGATGTGTTAGTCATGCTCGGTGTTGCGTCAGAGATTGGCAGAACACTTTAAGCCCCATTCCAAGGGTCCTGGACTGGGGTGGCACCACTTGCCAGAGTAGACTCACAGATGGAAGAGTACAGGTGCAATGTTGTTAGAAGCCTATTGTGTCCCTGTGGCTTCAGATGAGGATGTCAGCCAACTAGCCCTCTGTAACACTCTGGGTCCTGGGTTCAAGAGATGCAGGTCCAGTCCTTCTCACCCAAGCAAAAGGGCAGCAGGCAACAGGTCAGCACAGCAGGACAGCAGTTCCTTCAGAGCAGCAGCCCAGCTAAGTGGCAGTTCTTGCAGCAGTGTAACTACCTTTGTTCCTGGCAGAGTATCCACAGGTCCAGAAGCGTACTGAAGAGTTGGTGCCTGAGGTCCAGTATTTATAACCATTTGTGTCTTAGAAGCCTCTGAAATGGGGAAAAGCTTCTAGAGACTTGCACAGATGCCTTCCCTTCCTGGCCCTGGCCCCAGACTAACTACAGGGGGAATGGAGCCCTCTGCATGGAGACAGGTTACAGCATATTCAAGTGTAAGTGGGACTGAGTCCAGCTCCTCCCTCCCATCTTGGTAGTAATCCCACATCCAATCACATTTAGGTCCCCCATTTTGTGTGGATGTTTATGAGGAATACAAAAAGCACAGCTGTCACCCGCACCCAGCCATGTGACCCCGAGACAGGCTGCAGGCACTAGATGGCTAAGGAAAGAAAATACCAACACAAGTAGCATTTTCAGGATAGTGCACCAAAAATTTGGATTTTAAACTCTAATTCCAGAGACACCAAACTTGAAGGGGGTCACGTGTTCCCATTTGGAGATTACACTTATGAATTGTAACAAGATAATTACAATGTTATCCTATGGGAAAAGTAACCCTTGCAAAGGTGAAAAATGACTTTCAGACTTTTCCGTTACCAGGACAGGCAAAACTTAAATGTGCATGTACTACTTTTTTAATACATTGCACACTACCCTTCGTGCTGTCCAGGGCCTACCCTAGTGGTAACGTATAGGTATTAAAAAAAAAAGTTTGGGGCCTTGTAGAAGGTTCACTTTAAAAGGTCAAAATGGCAGTCCAAAACTGTACACGCAGGCTGCAATGGCAGGTCTGAGACAAGACTAAAATTCTACTTAAGTGGGTGGCACAGTCAGTGCTGCAGGTCCACTAGCAGTATTTCATTTATTGCCCTTGGGCACAGGTAGTGCCACTGTACTAAGGACTTACATGTAAATTAAATATTCCAAATGGGTATAAGGAGAAAGCACAAGTAGTTTAGCACTCGTTAGCAGTGGTAAAATGCAGAGACCTAAGACCAGCAAAAACAAATTCGGCAAAGCGGTATGAAGGCAACATTTTTGGGGAAAACCACACCAAGGATGGGGTCTAACAATTAATAACTACACCCTGAGAGGCACGCTCATCTACCAACCACTGGGATCATGCATTAGATTTGAAAGCACATTCATGGACTGCATAGACCCCCGATACTCAACTCCATTGCCTTCATCCTCCCCATGACCTTGATTAACATCTGGAGGACCTCACTGACCCCAACATATCCAACCTTCTGGAGGATCTAATGAACCTTGGACTCACCCGCGAGTGGAAGAAACCACTCATGCTGCAGGACACCTATCAAACCCCATCTTCACCAGCTTATACAAAATCATAGTGGACAAGCCCACAGTGGTCACCTAGTTTAACCAATCATCTCACTGCCCGAAAAACTGCCAAGAAGAAATTCCACAGCGGAAAGGAATCTGTCGCCACCTGGATGAAGGAGATCTGCCTCAAACTCAGCTCTGAGAAGACCAAGATCCTCAACCTTGGACCCTCCACATCAGCCTGGGATGACTCCTGTTGGCCTGCTATCCTCGGCTCCCTCCCACCCCTAACAAACCATGCAAACAACATGGGATTCATCCTTGATTCATCGCACACCATGACCCGCCAGGTCAACTCTGTTGAATCCTCCCATTTCCACGCACTCCGACTTCTCCGGAAGATCTTCACATGGATCCCTAATGACTGCAGCAAGACCATAACCCACACCCTGGTCACTCGACTACGGCAACGCCCTCTATGACAGCACCACCCAGAAGAACCTGAAGAAACTACAACACATCCAAAACGCCTCCGCCAGACTCACCCTGGATGTTCTATTGGCTCTCCGTCGCGAAAAGGTTCAACTTCAAACTCCTCGTCCACGCATAAAAGACTCTTCATGACGTAGGACCCACCTTCCTCAACCACCACATCACCTTCTACTTCCCTGCCAGACCTCTCTGATCCCCTCAACAGGCACTAGCACACAGAAGACCTCCACTGGAGGAAGATCTTTCACCTACCTCACAGTAAAGTACTTGAACACCTTTCCTCTTCACCTTAGGCAGTCACCATTGTTACCTCATTTCAGGATGGACATTAAGACTTGGCTCTTTGACTGAAGCACAGAGGTGCCTTGAGACCCTTATGGGTGAACAGTACGCTCTACAAATTTTGATTGAATTGGATCCACTTCAACATGTCCATCCCATACCACAAAGAACAGCCCAGCCAAACCTTCCCTACAAGACTGAAATAAGATTTTGGGAGAATCTTTGTCCTCAGACCTCCTACACCACTGTTTAAAACAACTCAAGGACCACCTCAGATCCAGCTCTAACTTCAGTGCTAGAACACCTTCTGCGTAGACACCCTGGTACCACTGGAAACCAAAGAGCTCAGACTGACCAAATGCCACTGCAAAAAACTACAAAAAGAATCAAGTCAAAGCCAGGACAGCACCAATTTCACCAATACATCAGTCTTTAGATGCTATTACCAACGGTTCAGACCAACCAAACAAACTCCCCTTTCCAACTGCATCAAAAGGAGCATCAACAGTGTTAAGGAAATCTTTACCATTATGGAAGAGTTCACCTCTCCAGCATCAAGCTCTACCAGAGTGACTACCTTACAGGATCTCAGCACCTGATAGTCACTCTTCAGCAACAATATTACAGGCATCTATAAGAACTATAAACCCCGACCAGGCCATCTACCCTTGCAGCCCCCGTACCTGCCACAACCAACACCTATTGGACCTCTCAGACCACTTGTCCCACCTTCACCACTCAAAAAACTATAGTAACCATGGGGTCTACTCATTTCACATGTCCTTCGGACCTCTGCCCTCACCAGGCTTTTCAGAAGAACATCACCTGATCAGCACATCCCACCCCAATTCTGAATCAACACAGTCACCTTCCAGAGCACCTGGTAATACATCACAGTACTCCCCCTCCAACAAAAATCCCTCAGCTGACCCAACTACTAGCCTATTCCCCTGTGTGCCACCTTACCTAGTAAAGGTCAAGAAGAAGATTATGAACACCTCTGACATTGACAGAACCAGTGACAGTGGTCATGCCTCCTCATACCTCTTTTCCAAAACATGATAAGACCTGCTCCTGCACATCACGGCTACCACCTTGAATTGTGGGTCTGTTTTCTCTGTAGTAATTCTTGACAAAATGTTTGTAAATAGCAATGCTTGCTCTTTTGTGGGTGAGTATATGTTCCTACCGATACCCCTCACTAAATTTCCTAAAACCCCTCCTTACTCCTCCTCTAAACCTTCCTATTTTGTAAAAAGCATTCTCCATTTTGAAGCCATTCCACTCTATCCATCCTCCATGTTTTACAAAACTTTATTCAGAGACTCATGTGTCAGGCTGAAGATTCCAGCACAGAAAAAGATAGGCAAGGTAGAGGCATAGGCATGCAGGCCCAGGTTTGTTTATAGGATTGTAAGTACATTAATAGTACACTTGTAGTGAACTAAACGTACTACTAAATGTAGTTTGTGAATAGGCACCTGAATTTAAAAAATTCATCCCAAGTGCCAAGTAAATAATTAAATATACTAGGCTTGTCTTTCAAAGTGTACCTGCATTTAGAAGATTAGTCACAAGGTAATATACAATTCAGTATTCTGATAGCCTGATCTGCCATAATATCTGCAGGTTTTTGGTGTTTCAATTAGGCCAAATGGGGATGGAATTAATGGTTTTTGGTGTTTCAATTAAGCCAAAGTGGGGATGGAATTAATGGTTTAACTGAAGGAATATACCCTACATATTCCCACCATATATTCACTGTTTCTACTTTGAATGATGGATGGGTGAGACCTACCTGGTTTCACAACTATCTTTAAACCCCATCAGGTGCTCTATTGCATTCTAATAAATGTAATCAAATATGTTTCACAGGTTTTGGAAGATGGCCATATGTTTTCCTCAAAAATGTTTAAGGAGTTAATTTTTCTGAGGTCCCATTCAAAGCAAAATCAGCCATCTCCCAAAACTTAAGCAAGGTGTCAGAAGTCACATTAGATACCATTTTGAAAGAAATCACTGCCATTGGAACCAAAAAGGACACCTTTCATTCTATGATGATAGAAATTCCCACTGAGGTCAAATCCATGCATTCTAACTTTGCCTGTGTATTAAAGGACTTGGTTGTTACTGACAGGACATTAGAGGATCAAATCAGGTAAGTGAACCACCAATCAGACTAAGGGTCTGAGATCTCCCAACTCAACCAAAGCCATGGATCTGGAAGATCATTTGCCGAGGGATAACATTCTACTATGTGTATTACTGAAAGAGGCGGAAACAGGTAACATACATTTCTACAGACTTTCTTGCCCTCTCTACTGAATATAAAATTTACCATCCCATTAGAATTCCAACAGGCACAAAGAATTCATATGCAACAGGCTCAATCGACAAATAACCAGAGGGTCATAACAACAATGGGAATATGTTCACATGACTCTTCAAGCTGTTAAATCATAGGGGACTATGGGGGTCATTACAACCCTGGCGGACGGAGGAAAAGGTGCGGTAATACCGCAAACAGGCCGGCGGACAAAAAAAGGGAATTATGACCCTGGCGGAAACCGCCAACAAAGACAGCCACTTTAACACACCGCCCGCCACGGCGGTACAGACAAGCAGCGCGGCGGTTACCGCCAACAGACAGGCGGGAGACAATGTACCGCCCACAGTATTACAACAGGCCAATCTGCCACCTTTTCCGGCGCGGATTCACCGTGGATAAAAACACGGCGGAAACAGCTTTTGCTATGGGAAAACGCTCACCTCAACACATCCCACGAGGAACGACGACTCCATGGACCCGGAACTCCAAATACTACCTGCCCTTGTCTTTCTGCTCGTTTACGACCAACAGCGACGTAGGCGCAGAAGATACCAGTGAGTACTGCATCTACGTCACGGGGGAGGCAAAAGTCAGGGGGACACCCACCAAACACCCCCACCCTCGCATATTACAACATACACACCAATGCAGTCAAAAATATCACATTAACAACCCACAATCCCCCCGGAAGAATGCAAAGACAATGCGAATTTCGGTCAAACATTGTAATGTGCCAATATACATGTCAGAAAAAAATATACAGATATATATCTCTAAATCACTCATAATTATATATACAATACAAGAAGTAGTGCAGATGTGTACACAACAATGTCCGTGCACCAACAGTCCAAAAATGCATGGGCGAGGCCCACAATAGATACCTGACCAAAATCGGAGAGAACACTGCCGGGGCATCAGATAGAAATACTACAGGCACCTCAGGGGGAAGGGAAGGGGGGGCACCTCAGCTGGGTGACTGCAAAGCCACATCCACGACGGGGCTCCATGCCCATTGATGTATCCTGGGGAGTGCAAAGCCACAGTCTCTCAAGTCTCTACAGTGGATGGTTTGCCCACTGTGCCATCCTGGGGAGTGCCAAGCCACAGTCTCTCAAGTCTCTACAGTGGGTGGTTTGCCCACTGTGCCATCCTGGGGAGTGCAAAGCCACAGTCTCACAAGTCTCTACAGTGGGTGGGTTGCCCACTGCTTTATCCTGGGGAGTGCAAAGCCACAGTCTCTCAAGTAGATGCAGGTCTCCACTGGTTCTGGAGGGGGACTGGTGCCCAGACTGGATGAGTCTCCCCGTGAAAGTTCCTGTCCTGTCACTGTCCCAGCTGCACATGGGATAAGGATGCCTGATGTGGCGGTACATTCATTCCTACACGGTGCATGCCCTGTTCAGCAGTGCTTTGCCATGGCGGTCTCTGCCCTGTTCAGCGGTGCTTTGACATGGCGGTCTTTGCCCTGTTCAGCCGTGCTTTGCCATGGCGGTTCAGGACTGTTCAGCAGTGCTTTGACATAGCGGTCTTTGCCCTGTTCAGCGGTGCTTTGACATGGCGGTCTCTGCCCTGTTCAGCGGTGCTTTGATATGGCGGTCTCTGCCCTGTTCAGCAGTGCTTTGCCATGGCGGTTCAGGACTGTTTAGCGGTGCTTTGACATGGCGGTCTTTGCCCTGTTCAGCGGTGCTTTGACAGGGCGGTCTCTGCCCTGTTCAGCGGTGCTTTGACATGGCGGTCTTTGCCCTGTTCAGTGGTGCTTTGACATGGCGGTTCAGGACTGTTCTGCGGTGCTTTCACATGGCGGTCTCTGCCCTGTTCAGCGGTGCTTTGCCTTGGCGGTTCAGGACTGTTCAGCGGTGCTTTGACATGGCGGTCTTTGCCCTGTTCAGCGGTGCTTTGACATGGCGGTCTCTGCCCTGTTCAGCGGTGCTTTGACATGGCGGTCTTTGCCCTGTTCAGTGGTGCTTTGACATGGCGGTTCAGGACTGTTCTGCGGTGCTTTCACATGGCGGTCTCTGCCCTGTTCAGCGGTGCTTTGCCTTGGCGGTTCAGGACTGTTCAGCGGTGCTTTGACATGGCGGTCTTTGCCCTGTTCAGCGGTGCTTTGACATGGCGGTCTCTGCCCTGTTCAGCGGTGCTTTGACATGGCGGTCTCTGCCCTGTTCAGCAGTGCTTTCACATGGCGGTCTCTACCCTGTTCAGCGGTGCTTTGCCATGGCGGTTCTGATACTGGACATTGGTGTGTGGCATGACGATCTCCACACTGGTCATTGGTGTGTGGCATGACGATCTCCACACTGGACATTGGTGTGTGGCACGACGATCTCCATACTGGACATTGGTGTGTGGCATGACGTTCCATCATTGGCCAGCGGGGCTGTGGCATCCTGTCCCCTCCTGGGCTGTGACTCCGGCGGTGGTCTCTGGACCAGTAACGATACTTGGGTCCTCCTGGGCTGTGACTCCGGCGGTGGTCTCCGGACCAGTGACGATACTTGGGCCCTCCTGGGCACTGACTCCGGCGGTGGTCTCTTGACCAGCGACAATACTTGGGCCCTCCTGGGCTGTGACTCTGGCGGTGGTCTCTGGACCAGTAACGATACTTGGGCCCTCCGGGGCTGTGACTCCGGCGGTGGTCTCTGGACCAGTAACAATACTTGGGCCCTCCTGGGCTGTGACTCCGGCGGTTGTCTCCGGACCAGTGACAATACTTGGGCCCTCCTGGGCACTGACTCCGGCGGTGGTCTCCTGACCAGTGACGATACTTGGGCCCTCCTGGGCTGTGACTCTGGCGGTGGTCTCCGGACCAGTAACAATACTTGGGCCCTCCTGGGCTGTGAATCTGGCGGTGGTCTCCAGACCAGTAACGATTCTTGGGCCCTCCTGGGCTGTGACTCTGGCGGTGGTCTCCGGACCAGTAACGATACTTGGGCCCTCCTAGGCTGTGACTCTGGCGGTGGTCTCTGGACCAGTAACGATACTTGGGCCCTCCAGGGCTGTGACTCTGGCGGTGGTCTCTGGACCAGTGACGACGGTGCTGGCGGGTGTGTCTGGACCGCCGGAAATGATGGCGCACTTCTCTGCCGTGACACTCACAACAGGCTGGGGAGACTTCCTCTGGACCTTCCCCACCTTCTTTGGAGTTACAGCTGACTCACCAATCGCCTTGGATCCCATTTCACTTGTTGTCCCACCAGGAGTCTTGACACGGTCCCGTCGTCCACTCCCCAATTTCAGAGCCTTTACAGGCGGTGGGCTGCCAGTGCCTTGGCTCCGGGTCCTACTGCCTGCCCTGGTGGCCGGTGCACTCCAAAAACCTGGAACACGCACCACTGGTACTGGAGGCTTTTTGGCCGAGGCGCTACGACGGGACTGATGAATTGGATGGGGGGGGTGGGGGCAAAAAGGTAAATTTGACATAGGGACAGTTTCTGACGGACACTGGGATGGGTAGCTGGAGGGGCTCTGGGAGTGGAGGAAGAGGAGGTGGTTGTAGGAGGTGTCACTTTAGGTGTTTTGGGTGCAGGTGCAGGTACTGGAGGCTGTCGTGAGGTGAATGGATGTTGGGTGAGTGATTGCCGGCGTTTGTGTACTTTGGGAGGGGGCGTCACAGACACACTGGAAGAGGACACAGGGGACGTGTAAATGGCAGTCGAGGTGGTGAGTGCAGGTGAGCGGCTTGTGGTGCTGGGTGTCCTGGTGCGAGTCCTAGTGCCTGTAGATGTGGTGCATGCAGGTGTGTGTGTAGACGAGACTGGGAGGGAGAAGAGGAGGAGGGGGACACAGTGGAGACAGTGGATGTTGCTGTGTCTGTATGTGGGTGAGGCTTGCGTGAGTGCCTGTGGTGTGTGTGGTGCCTATGTTTGCTTGAGCTACTTGTGTGTGTTGACTTGTGTGCATGCTGGTCTGTAGGTGTGCTTGGGATGGGCTGGGGTACAGGGGATTGGGTCTGGGTGGAGGAAGTTCGAGGTGGGAGGCTGGACACAGGGACAATGGCTACCATCAGTGCTGAGGCCAGAGATTGCAGGGTTCGCTGAAGGACAGCCTGACCAGAATGAATGCCCTCCAGGAATGCATTACAGTGTTGCAACTCTCGTTCTACACCCTGGATGGCATTCACAATGGTAGACTGCCCAACAGTGAGTGAACTGAGGAGGTCAATGGCCTCCTCACTGAGGGCAGCAGGGGTGACTGGGGCAGGGCCTGAGGTGCCTGGGGCGAAGGTGATGCCCACCCTCCTGGGTAAGCGGGCATGGGGCGAACGCTGAGGGGCTGCTGGGAGGGCGGTGCTGGTAGGGGAGGTGGCGGCTGTACCTGTAGAAGTGGGGTGCACAGATGGTGCCGCCACCACTGGGGAGCTCTCATTGGCGGACGAGTCCGTGTCGCTGGTTGGTGATCCGGTGGCCGACGTGAAGCTCCCCTCGCCCTCCGTCCCACTGGTGCATTCAGAGTCTGTGGTGTGGCCCTCCATGGCCATGTGGGATGCAGCTCCCTCGTGCTCCGGTGCCACTGTACCTCCGCCTGATGATGCTGATGTACAAAAGGACAGGGAGAGCAGGAAAAGGGGGGGGAGACAGAAGAAAGAGAGTTGTAGTGCATGGCATACCGCTACCGTTGGCGGACAAGACAGACGCAGCAGCCCCATGCATAACGCCGTGCTCCTGGCCTCTGCACATGCAATTTCTGGGATACGGCCTACATGGCAATGGTGGAAATCTGCGCACATCGATGCCACAGGGGCAACTATACCTCAACTTGCCACTCTTCTGAGGTGGGGTAGAGTGCAACATGGCACACATTACGGAGGGGCCTTGCCTACCTAACTCGCCCTGGCCTAGGGACACACACAGCCCACCTCCCCCACCCAGACCCCTCCACTGCACGCAAAGTCCGCAGAATGAGGTTGTACTCACCCCCTTGTGTCTGCCGTGATGTCCTCAAGCGCCCATCCAACTCCGGGTAGGCCACCGCCAGGATCCGGAACATCAGGGGGGTCATGGTGCGACGGGCACCCCTCCCACGTTGGGAGGCCATCCCCAGCTGAGCCTCCGCCGTCTTCTTGCTGCAGCGGCGAATGTCCTCCCATCTCTTCCGGCAGTGGGTGCCCCGTCTCTGGTGGGCCCCAAGGGTCCGGACCTCCTTGGCGATGGCACGCCAAATGTCCCTCTTCTGGTGGGCGCTGACCTACATGACATGCACAAGGAAAGAGGAACAGTCATTACCAACTGCACCGTCGTTGTGAGTGGCCCCCTCCCTACTCTGGCCATGTGGGCCTTTTATTCCCATGTTTTACTGTAGTATCAACTCTGCCCCCTTCCCTCTTCCACCCAGCCCTGTCCACCCCGGCCTAGCCCATACAACGTGCTCCCTGTGTACTAACCTGTTGGTCTGGAGGACCGTAGAGTAGCATGTACTGGGGGAGGACCCAATCCACAAGTTTCTCCAACTCCTGTGCAGTGAAGGCAGGGGCCCTTTCCCCAGACGCAGCAGCCATCGTCGCTTCCAGACCAAGGTCACAGCAGCACTAGCAGTGTAGGTCCTCTCCTGTCGAAGGTCAGGTATCTAGTGATTGAACAGATAGAAAATGGCGGTGACGTCCGCGGCGGTGACGTGCGCGGTGGTGCGCATCTTCACCGCCGGCACACCTGTTCATTGGATCCTGGGACCCATAGGGTCCAATGTTAACCAATGCAGCATTGCGCCGCGGTCTACGACCGCCTACCGCGAAGGTGTGCAACGCCAGCACTGTTACCCCACAATCCCATTGTCCCAGTTTAGAGGTCAGGCAGCCGCCATTTCAGGGGCCCACATGGCTTCATTTACTACTGCGTCACACATACCGAAGCCTACACTCAACGCACATCCAGGAAGGGTTTATTGTCTGGTGTAGTCTTGTGTGTGACTGTGGGTACATACCTGGAGGAATAGTGACTGTTTATTCGCTGTTGTCCTTCTTAGGCACCGTCAGCTGGGATATATGAGAAGATGGCGGAATCCTCCGGTGTACCGACCGCTGGTGGACCTGTTGACAATGGAAGAGAGACATTTAACCATCACCTACAGGTTTGACCGTGCCACTATCCATGAACTATGTACCCAGTTGGAGCCAGACCTGATGTCACCAATCCGCCATCCGAATGGAATCCCCGCTGACCTGCAGGTGCTGTCAGTGCTCCATTTCCTTGCAAGTGGGTCTTTTCAGACAACTGTGGCCATGGCATCAGGGATGTCCCAGCCTATGTTTTCCAACGTCTTGTCCAGAGTGTTGGCTGCCCTGCTGAAACACGTAAGGAGATACATCATTTTCCCTGAGGTGGAGGATTTGCCTACAGTGAAAGGTGACTTCTATGCCCTTGGACATATCCCCAACGTCATAGGTGCCATTGATGGGACCCATGTAGCTCTGGTCCCCCCCGCAGGAGTGAACAGGTGTACAGGAACAGGAAGAGTTATCATTCGATGAATGTCCAGATGGTCTGTTTGGCAGACCAGTACATCTCGCAGGTAAATGCTATGTTTCCTGGCTCTGTGCATGACGCCTACATCCTGCGCAATAGCAGCATCCCTGATATGATGGGTCAACTCCAGAGGCACCGTATATGGCTTTTGGGGAACTCTGGTTACCCCAACCTTTCCAGGCTACTGACCCCAGTGAGGAATCCCAGGACCAGGGCAGAGGAACGCTACAATGAGGCACATGGGCGGACTAGGAGGGTGATCGAACGCACCTTCAGCCTCCTGAAGGCCAGGTTCAGGTGCCTCCATATGACAGGTGAGTCCCTATTCTACTCACCGAAGAAGGTGTGCGACATCATCATCGCCTGCTCCATGCTCCATAATTTGGCATTGCGACACCAGGTGCCTTTTCTACAGGAGGATGATCCAGATGACGGTGTTGTAGCAGCTGTGGAGCCTGTGGAGCCTGTGGACAGTGATGAGGATGAAGCTGAGGAAGAAGAAAACAACAACAGGGAGTCAGTCATACAGCAATAATTCCACTGAAACACAGGTGAGTACATTTTCAGGTTTAACATCATATTAACTTTCACACGTCTACCTCTATCCTGTACCGACATTTCACTCACTATTTGTTAACTGAGTTGTCCCCTTCCATTTCAGTTTCACAAATGTGGTAACCTACGTGTCAACTGCTTGCATCCTTGAAGGGGTTGTGATGTGTGACATTGGTATGTTAGCCTTCCAATGGGTAACCCATTATGACACTGTCATTGATAATACAAAATTACAAATCATAGACTGACTCCATTTTATTTAGTGTTTCAAGGGTGTTTATTTAAGTGCTAAAAAATGAAGGGGGGTTGTGAAATGGGGATGGGTGATGGTAGAGGAATGTCCATGGCAGAGTCCAGTCTATTAGTCTCACAGGTACATTGCACATCTGGCCATTGGAAGTGGAGCTGGGGCAGTTCCGATTTGGACAGGGTAACAAAGTGGGACAGTGGGGGGACAATCAGGGTGGTCTTATTTCCTGGCGGGGGTCTTGCCATCTTGCTCTGTCCTGTTCCTGGATCTCAGGGCCCGCTTGCGTGGTGGTTGTCTGCCTGCAGGGGATGGGGTGCTGGTGTGGTGGTCCTGTGGCGGGGCGTCCTGTCCACTAGCGCCGGCGGAGGTGGTGGGCAGTTCTTCGTCCTGACTAGTGTCAGGGGCCCCTTGGAGTGCCACGGTGTCCCTCAAGGTCTTTTGAATGTCCGTCAGCACCCCTACGATGGTGCCCAGGGTGGAGCCAATGGTCCTGAGCTCCTCCCTGAACCCCAAATACTGCTCCTCCTGCAGATGCAGGGTCTCCTGCAACTTGTCCTGGACCGTGGCCATCGTCTCCTGGGAGTGGTGGTATGCTCCCATGATGGAGGATAGGGCCTCGTGGAGAGTTGGTTCCCTTGGCCTGTCCTCCCTCTGTCGCACAGCAGCCCTCCCAGTTCCCCTGTGTTCCTGTGCCTCCGTCCCCTGGACCGTGTGCCCACTACCACTGCCCCCAGGTCCATGTTGTTGTTGAGGTGGTGGGTTACCCTGGGTGCCCTGTAGTGGTGGACACACCGCTGATTGACCTGTCCTGAGTAGGGAGGTTTGGGCCCACTGGGTAGGTGCTGTGCTGGTGTTACCAGAGGGTGGAAGCTCGGTGTTGGGCTGTGGCTGGGCAAGGGGAACCGACTGTCCTGAGGCCCACGATGGTCCGGGCTGGTCATAAAGATCCAGTAGGGCAGAGCTGCTGTCGTCACTGTGGGCCTCTTCTGGGGGTGGAGTGGTGTTGTCTGGACCCTCTGGTGTGGTGACGTTCCTTCGGGATCCTGCGAGGGTATAAGTACATGATTATTGCATGTGTGTGTTTCATGGTGTGCAATGGTTGGGTGTGCGTGATCCCCAGTGCAGGCATTCCTGTGTGGGGGCTTGTGTGCTGATGGTTGGGGGGTGTTCTGGGTATGTGCAGTGGGCATGCTTTAGTGATGGGTGTCCATGCTTAGTTGTGTCATGCAGGACTTGGGGTTGGGATGTGTAGTTGGTGTTATGGGTACATTAGTGAGGAGTTTGGGTGAAAGGGGAGGGTGTGAGGGTTGGGGTGTGTGATAGCATGCAGGTAGGGTGGGGGATATGATAGTGAAGATTTGACTTACCAGTGTCCGTTCCTCCAACGACTCCTCCGAGGCCCTCAGGATGCAAGATGGACAAGACTTGCTCCTCCCATGTTGTTAGTTGAGGGGGAGGAGGTGGGGGTCTGCCGCCAGTCTGCTATACCGCGATGTGGTGCCTGGAGACCGTGGAACGCACCTTCCCCCGTAGGTCGTTCCACCTCTTCCTGATGTCCTCCCTATTTCTTGGGTGCTGTCCCACTGCGTTGACCCTGTCCACTATTCTTTGCCATAGCTCCATCTTCCTGGCTATGGATGTGTGCTGTACCTGTGAGCCAAATAGCTGTGGCTCTACCCGTAGGATTTCCTCCACCATGACCCTGAGCTCCTCCTTGGAGAAGCGGGGGTGTCTTTGGCGTGACATGGGGTGTTGTGTGTGATGTGTGGGGTGGTGTATGTGTTGATGAGTGTGGTGAGTGTAGCTGTAGGTGGTGTTTTGTGCGTGGATGTTGTGTGGGTGATGGTGTTGTGTGCCTCTGTGTGATGGGGTTGTCTATTCTGTGCTCTCTCTCTCGCCTTCTCTCTGAATTTTTGGTTGTAGGGGTTTGTGGGTGATGTGGGTGTGTGTTTTATATTGTATTGGATGTGTGGGAGCGGTGTGTGTATGTGTATCAGGTGTGTGTATTTGTAAATGTCCAACGTGGCGGTGTTTTGTAGATGTGTGTGTATTTTGAGCGCGGCGGTGTGTACCGCCAATGGAATACCGGGGTTGAAAGACCGCCGCGTGGATTCGTGGGTCGTAATGGCATGGGCGTGTTTCTGTTGGCGTGGAGGTGGAGGATTTGTTTCCGCATGTTTATCGCTGACCTTTGGTGTGGCGGGATTGTGTGGGTGTCTGAATTTCGGCGGATTCCGAGATGTGTGTCATAATAGCTGTGGCGGTCTACCGCCGCCGTGGCGGTGTATTGGCGGTCTTCTGCACGGCGGTAAGAGCCTCATACCGCCAATGTTGTAATGACCCCCTATATTTTTATAAAGGACAGCAGATACACATAACTGATAATAACTTTCATCACACAGCTATAAAGAGGTAGTTATTTCTTGATCTGATACCCAGGTTACACAGGAATAATATTAAGTATTACCCTTGGGATTCTAAATTAATGCTTGTGATCCTGACTAATAGGCAGTTTATTTGGACTCTTTGGACCAGGCACCAATGGAGCTCTAAATTTATCAGAAGAACGAAGCTCCCCTCACACCATCCCCCATGTGTAAGCCCTCCTAAGGGAGAAAAAAACACAGAACAGAAGGTGCTATCAATCCAAAACCACAGTGCCCACCACGGATAATCAGACAGAAATGGCCTTCATAGAGTGGAAGAAATCTTGCTCCACTCCGAAGGACAGCACTGAGGGAACTGCAGAAGCTATCGGTATAACATCCTAATTCAGTATTGTCCTTTGATATTGTTATGGAGAAAGCGGCCTTTGATGTTCTAAATGTGATACACTGTTTTTGTTTCATGGATGTGTCCTTAGGGCTTCAGTAAGCCTCTTTAAAAATTCAAAGTGGACACCCCCACCTTGCAAGTTTCACATGTTTCTGGAGTAGAGGTCTCTATACGATGGGCAATGCTGATCATTAGACTAAGTGCATAACTGATGTTTTATGGGTGCTTTTGCATCTCTGAAGGATTGTGGTTCCATTTTGTTGCATTTACATTGTTGGCTATTAGAGTTATGTTGGAGCTCATTTTATCTCTTCCCCTATGCTCATCTCTGCTGAATATTGTCATTTATACCCTAATCTCATTGATGATTGTTTAAAACCTGAGGATCTTCGCAGGTGCCCTGATGCAGGATCAAGACTAGCAGTTAAAATGTTAAGTGTTCCCTGCAGTGGCTGAACAGGAAGTTCACTAATTTTTGCTACCTGTAGCACTTCATTTTACTAAACTTTTTTATGAATAGTCTTTCAATATTTTTAACATACTGAGTAATAGGAAAGATTATAGTTATCCAATATCATTAGCCTTGAAAGCAAAGACCCCTTTTTGTGTGTTATTCATTCTTTATTTGTTTTTTATTTCTCTATTTATAGTCTTATTCTTTGAGTAAGTCCCCTCATACATACCTTGTTAAAGACTGTGCAGCCCATATTAAGGAGATCCTTGTGCGTGCCATGGTTGCTTCACTTTTTTTGCTGCAACAGCAGCACAAACCACTAAATCATATTTATGAAGGCATGCAAAGCCACATTGCTTAGCTTTGAATATGCTAATAAATATGGAGTAAGACAGGCTGGCGCATATTGCTGAGTTGCCTAAGTCTGCGCTAGGGAGGCATTCCATGCGTGCTGCAGTGGATGTTCACACACAACAAATATGTATTTTGACGCATCCCAACATTTACAAAACCTTGTAAACCTGGGGATGTGCCCAAACGTCATGCCTCCCTAGCGGAGGTGCAACAAGGAGAAATATCTTTATTTCTCCTCATTCTTTCCTCTTTCTCTGTGTGCTGCACACAGGAAAAGAGGAAAAGGCCTTCCAGGATTGCTTTTGTGCAAGAAGGTCCCCCTTCCTGACCAAAAACAATCCTGCATGCAACGCAGACACCCTTGCACTATGGTGAACCATATTTTTTCAATAGGCCAGATTCCTGCCCTTTCCCTTTGATGCAGGTCAGCACAGCAAGATGGCTTGCTCATAAATTTGGGTCTGAATCTGTAGCCACTTGATGTTGGCTTTAGTGCACCACTTTGGTTCATGCTCTATGCCATTCTGCATGCCTGATAATCTACTATCTGTGAATGTCATTGGTCTAAATAGTTTTATAAAATGGAAAAAATACCTTATATTACCTGAATCATACAAATACTGACATTGTCCTGATTTAGGAAACACACTTACCACCTGTGGAAGCAGAAAAATTAAAAAGAGACTTGGTGGGGAGGGTGGTGAATACTCTTCAGACTGATCTGATTGCAGCTGATCAGACACAAGCATCTAATCATGTTAAAAAAGCAGTAAGTTATACTCATGTGTAATTCTTTGCCCCATAAGGTACTTAAGATGTGGACTGATCCTGGTGGGACATATGACAACAAGAATATAAAGGCACCAGACCCTAATTTTGACATCCATTTAGGCACATAACAAAGATAAGGCTTTTTCCAGGCATATGTATCCAGATTAATTACTGAATTGTTAAAGAACTGTGTTATTACAGGAGATTACTGGAATGTTGCCAAATATCCAGTCTTTGAAAAGACAGCTTCATTATGTGAGTGCAACGCAGCAGACAGTGTGGCTACTACATGACGCCAAAGCTGATCATGTGTTGGTACATGTATGCCATCTCACACACCCATCAGACACAGACTAAATTTATTAGTCACATGGCACATTATCTCAGAAAATGTTTTTCTAGTTTTCCCAGTACAGAAATCTCTGTTTAAATCCTCATTCCAGGAGGAATTGGAGGAAAAACATGTCTAAATGTAAACTACTTGAAGAGGAGTGTCTTTTACATTCACATATTTGGGTGCACAAGGTAGAGAATGAGATCTCAATGACGTCACCACATATACTGTTGGAACAGGAAAAGTGACTGGGGGGAAATTTAGAGGCTGATCAATACACTCTAAAACACATTACAGCTCAGCTGCAGAAAAAGTGCAAACACTAAGGGCCATATTTATACTCTGTTTGCGCCGGAATTGCGTCGTTTTTTTTGACGCAATTCCGACCCAAAGCTAACTCCATATTTATACTTTGGCGTTAGACGCGTCTAGCGCCAAAGTCCATGGAGTTTGCGTAATTTTTTAGCGTGGACACCTACTTTGCGTTAATGAGATGCAAGGTAGGCGTTCCCGTCTAAAAAATTTACTCCGAGGCATGTGCGCCGTATTTACGCTCCCGGGCAAAATTCACGCCCGGGAGTGGGTGTGTCAAAAAAAATGACGTACGGCCGCTTTTGCGCTGTTTTTTAGCGCCTGGACAAGGCAGGCGTTAAGGGACCTGTGGGCTCGGAAGGAGCCCAGAGGTGCCCTCCCATGCCCCCAGGGACACCCCCTGTCACCCTTGCCCACCCCAGGAGGACACCCAAGGCTGGAGGGACCCATCCCAGGGACATTAAGGTAAGTTCCGGTAAGTACTTTAAAAAAAAAAAATTGTGGCATAGGGGGGCCTGATTTGTGCCCCCCTACATGCCACTATGCCCAATGACCATGCCCAGGGGACAGAAGTCCCCTGGGCATGGCCATTGGGCAAGGGGGCATGACTCCTGTCTTTGCTAAGACAGGAGTCATTTCTATGGGGGTTGGGAGTCGAAAAAAATGGCGCAAATCGGGTTGAGGCGAAAAATTTGCCTCAACCTGACTTGCCCCATTTTTTGGCGCCCAAGCTCCATATCCCCCTACGCCGGCGCTGCCTGGTGTACGTCGTTTTTTTTCACGCACACCAGGCAGCGCCGGCTGCTAACGCCGGCTAACGTCATTGATTAAATACGGCGCCCGCATGGCGCTTCAAAATGGCGTTAGCCGGCGCTAATTTTAAGGGACGCAAAACTGTGTTAGCGCAGTTTTGATTCAAAAAGTATAAATATGGCCCTAAGGACCACATTTGCAAGAATCTGACGCAACGGCTCTGATGTGTCAGATTTCTGTGCTGCCCTATGACCCCTTAAAAAAACTGTGAATGCGCTGTATTTACAGTACAGTGCTCCATGGCGCACGTTTTCACAGATGCATCCGAAATTCGGATGCATCTGTGGCGCTAAACTGACACATTGCTGGACCAGCATCCAAAAACTTACACTACTCCAGCAATTAGAGCAAGACTTTCATAGAAAAAAGCCCTGCATTAATTTAACGCCTGCTCTAAGCCGGCGTTAAAATTCTGATGCAGTGAAGGCGCAAAATGACAAAGTGAAATATTATGAGTCAGTTCTGCATGGCTTTTCTTGAGGTAACGCCTACTTTGCATACATCATACCCAGCGCTGGTATAATGTGGGGCAAGGCTTTCCAAACTGATGCATTGGGCCCAATGCATCAGTTTGTGAATGTGGAGCAATGTAAAGCCCTGCTTGAGCCACTGTTGCATAAAAAACAAATGACGCAACAGTGGTGCAGAGGCCTTGTATATTAGGTCCTAAGAGAGAAGGGAAAAAGCTGGAATGATACTTGCTGTATAAATGTGGCAGAGGGACAATTCCTCAGGTTTATGGTCATTCTGCTTCTTTCAATGAGAGCTTGTCTGCCTCATTACATGAGCATATTCATGATGGAGAATATTTATACTTTTATTGCGATTAATTGGTGTCCTTTTTTATGCTAATTCAGTGCAAAGTTAACTCCATATTTATATTTTGATTTTAGACCTGTCTAGCATCAAAATATTGGAGTTAAAGTCATTTTTTGGATGTGTGAAACCACCTTGCATCAATAAAATGCAAGGTAGGTGTTCCCGTCCATAAAACGACTCAAAGCCCCTAGCGCCTTATTTATCCTACTGTGCATAAAAGGTGCACGCAGAGGTGGGCCTAAAGGATGGCACTAAGCCTGCTTAGCACCATTATTTAACACCTGGGTCAGGGCAGGCATTAGGGGACCTGTGGACTCATCTGCATGGTCAAACACCATGGAAAGAGCCCAGAAGTGCCCACCCCATGCCCCAAAACACCCCCACCCACACCAGAGGGACACCAGAATATAGGGGGACCCCATCCCAGGTAAGAGGTAAGCATTTAAAAAAAATGTTTGTAGTGCCATTGGGGCCCTTAAATGCTCACCCAACATGGCACTGGGTACAATGGCTATGCCTAGGGGACCCTTGTCCCCTGTGCTGGCCATTGGGGTGCTGGGCATGACTCCTATCTTTTATAAGACAGAGTGATGTGGTATGGATGGTTTTGCGTCATGAAATTACGCTAGGCTGGTTAAAGGCTTTTTTTTGCCTCTATCCAGCACAGCGTAGCTTTTTGGTGCAAAAGCCCTTTTCCCCATACCACCACCCCCACCTCGCTAACATCATTTTCGAACACACTAGCCCACTCTTTGTGCTGGCTTGCGGGGTTCCATAAATCTGGCACCCAGCTGGTGCTATAGAATGGCGCAAGCTGGAGCTATACTTTTTGATGCAAAACTGCGTTTGCAGAGTTTTGTGTTAAAAAGTATAAATATGGGCATTGAATCCAGAATTCTCTTCTGTTCCCTCCCTCACAGAGGAGAGATGTGCATTGCCAGAGGATGAAATATCTTAGAAAAAATAAATGATGCAGTTACAAACCTACTGCCTTTGTAAATTAACAGGAGAAGATGGCTTCTCAGGCAAATGTTATGAATAATGTAAATCTCACATAAACCAGAGGTTGCATGAATCATTCGGAGGAGTAAGAAATAAGGGGTCTTGGTTACAACACACTGCTGTAAGTCAACTCTACACCTCAGGCTTAGTGGACAATGTTATCAACCCATGCAAGTATGTTGAGGGAGACCAAACTGAAGTTTACCTACCTTAAGATTCTCCATAATTGTTCTTGGTCATCTCAAAGATTGCATAGGAAGAGTCTGTTACCACATTGCAAGTGCTGGATTTATGTTGTAAATGTTTGTGTTCTGTTTCTTATACTATGGAAATGCCAAAGGCTTGCTTTATAATGGGCTTCCCTCAGCGTTTGGAGGGCTACAGGTCACAACCTCTGAAGAATAAGAATTCCTTAATGATATGTCGGACTATTTAGTAACAACCAGACACAGCCAAAGGTGGTTCGTGACAACGCTGGTGGCAGTAAAAAGGTGTATCCTCAGACGCTGGAAGAAGAAACCTTCATTACCAAATCATGTGAAGTGGTTGTCCAAGCTGGCACAAATGCAGGACTGCAAACGTATTGTTTATAAAATGAATGACCAAATGGAAACATTTCACATGATGTGGGAACCATTTCTTAAACCTCCCCCTTGTTGCCTTGAGAGAGTTTGCACAAGGCACCTTCTATATGGTTGCTGATTAACCAATTAGTTAACGGCCCCTCCATTTCGTGGAAGGAGAGTGATTCGGATTTCCAAATAGAAATAGAAATATGAGTAGTTGACTTCTCTCTGTCTTAGGGTCTGTAATTGTCATTATGACAATGAAATAATGTTGGGATTCTACAGGGATGAACTATATATTTTGATATATTGATATGCTTCATGTGACTGCCAAAGATTTGGGACGTTCTCTGGGCAGAGGTATTTCTCCACTTCTTTTTCTACCTTTACGGGATATGTATAGAGCTGAGTATTATGGCCCATATTTATACTTTTTGATGCAAACCTATGTTAGCGCAGGTTTGAGTCAAAGAGTATAACGCCGGCTAGCACCATACCTCAATGCCAGCCGGGCGTCATATTTAAGCTATGATGCTAGTCAGCGCTAAGGCCCAGTGAGCGTCAACAATCTTTACGCTAAATGGGTAGGGGAGGCTAGGGAAAACTGGAGGTTGTGCGGAAAAGAATGGCACTAGTCAGGTTAGAGTAAAAAAAATGACTTTAACCTGACTAGCGTCATTTTTTTGACACACAACCCCCATGGACATGACTCCTGTCTTAGCAAAGACAGGAGTCATGTCCCCAGCCCAAGTCCCCTGGGCATTGGCATTGGGCACAGTGCCATGTAGGGGAGGCCAAGTTAGCCCCCCCATGACACTTTAGAAAATAATTAAAAAACTTACCTGGACTTCCCTGGGATGGGTCCCACCTTCCTTAGGTGTCCTCCAGGTGTGGGTGGAGGTGGGTGGGGCTGTCCCTGAGGGCAGGGAAGGGCATCTGTGGGCTGTTTCCATTGTCTCTGACCATGGAAATGAGCCCACGGGTCTCCTAACGCATGCCCTGACCCATGCGTTAAATAATGGCGCTAAGCAGGCTTAGTGCCATTATTTAAGGCCCTCCTCCTCTATCTGCGGCACACATAGAAAGAGGAAAAATGAGGAGAAAGAAGGATATTTCACCTTGTTGCATCTCCTCAATGCCTCTTTGGGAAAGCATAGGCTTTTGATACATTCTCACTGTTAGAAATTGGGTCTCTAGTTGGCAGAGTTATGCACCTTATCCAAGTAGGGACCACAATCCTAGTCAGGGTAAGTCACAACACAACCTAAATTATCTTGTGCTCACCCTCGAGGAGCTTGGCACAGAGCAGGCAGCTTTAAATTATAAGGCAATGTGTAAAGTATTTGTACAATGACTCAAACGGTAACACAGTGAAAACACCACAAAAAGTTCTCCATACCAGTTATGATCTGAATAAAATAAGACCAAAGCGACAAGAATCCAAAATGCACAAGTCAAGATATCACATTTAAAGTTTAAAGTATTCTTAATCCATAGGAATCAATGGATGTATCTCTTAAGCACAGAGTAATTATTATGCATAAAAAATAACAATGTTGCGGGGCTGTAGAGGAGGTGGGGCATTATAAAATAAAGCAATACCTCAATTATTCCATCGCGGTGGAGGTGATGCATCCATTCTTTCCCCACAGGATTTCCAGACATGCAACCTCGGTTCATTACTGTGGCGCAGTGACAAAGTGACACTCAGGGACAATGCATGGAAAATCCAAGTGTGCTGTGATGATAAAAAAGTGCTTCATTCATTCTGCAGGTGTTGTGTTGGGTTTTCAGCCACAAGACTGATTCAGTTCTGCCGGCATTGTGTAAATTTTTCTGGTGCAGTGTAATTTCTCCCTTAGGTGACATCTTTGATGGCTGTGAGACTTCTTAACAGGTGGCAAGCTGACAAGCCCTTGGAGATCACTTGTGGGTAAAGGCAAGGACCCTCATTTCAACCTCGGCGCTCTTTTCACAAGACCGCCAAGGTTCCGCCGGTCTGAAGACCGCCAGTGGTGGCAGTCTTCCGCCAACCATATTATGACTGCTGGCGACCCGCCACCCTTTTTTGGATGGAGAGCTGCCAGCAGCCATACTGGCGGTCGGCGGTGAAGTGGAGGCTGCTCCACCGTCACCGCCACATCATCAGAACACTGCCCACTGTAATACAACACAGTATTCGGCGTTGCGGTGCTCTGGTGATGGGGTGCTGGAGGCAGAGCAGCCCCCATGGATCCCGTTTCCTCCCGGAGGATCACCGGAACAGGTAAGGTGATCGTCCATTAGAGGAGGGGGTGGGCGGTTGTTGTGTGGTGTGTGCATGCATGGGGTGTGCATGGGCATGTGTAGAGGGATTGTGTGAGTGTGTGTATGCATGCAGTGGTGTAATATGTGTATGGGAAACGTAGCGTGTATGTATGTTTGCATGTGTGCAAGTATATGTGCGTGTATGTGTGTGAGTAGTGTGAGCGTATGTGTAAGGGGTGTGGGGGGGTGTGTTGCTGTTTCATTGGGGGTGGGAGGTGTGGGGTGGGGGTGGGGAAGGGGTCCTACAACTTTGTGGGGTGGTAGGGGGGTCGTTGGTGTTGGGGGAGGACTCTGGGGAGACCCCAATCAGTATCAGGGAACGAATTCCCTGGCACTGATGGTACATACCGCCATGAATTTAATGACGGTACAAAACCCCACGAAATCCATGGCAGTATGCGGTGTCCTGATACCGCCGGCGGTCTAGTGCCGGCCCTCGGGCTGGAGACTGTTGTCTCCAGCTTGGAGGTCATTACTACTGTGGCGGGCGGTGCGGGACATTGGCGGTTTGGCATATGCCAAAAGGCCAATGTCATAATGGGGCGGTAATGACCGCCAGCCTGTTTGCGGTCTTACTGCCCTTTTTCTGCCGTCCTCCAGGGTTGCAATGAGGGCCAAAGTCCTTCCAGTAGAGTCAGGAAGCAGGGCAACAAGCAAGAGAGCAGACCTTCTAGCAAAGCAGTCACAATGAGTCCTCCAGTCCTTCTGACAGAATCCAGTTGTAGGTCCAGAAGTGTCTGATTTTAGGGGGTCACAGGCTCGGTATATACACCCAAATGTGCCTTTGAAGTGAAGGAGACTTCAAAGAGTGGTTTTGAAGTGTATCAGTTCCCCTTTCAACCTAGTCCTGAGATCTGTTGGGATTATCAGTCCTTTGTGTGAAGTCAGGCCACTAGCCTTTGAAGTGTAACTGGAAGCCCCTCCACCCTTCCTGCCAGGGAACAACCATCAGTATGCAGATGAATGCAAATGCATCTGAGTGTCCTATGTTTATGGCTGTCTGGGTGGAATATACAAGGGGAGCTGTCAACCAGCACAAACCTGATATAGACTGGAGACAGGAATTTCCAATGCTGGCCTATGAGAGGAACAGGCTTCACTCTAGTGAACAATGACTTTGAGAGTTTTTCACTACCAGGACATGTAAAACTTACAAATACATGCCCTGCCTTTTACCTACATAGCACCCTGCCCTATGGGCTACCTAGGGCCTACGTTAGGGGTGACATATACATAATAAAAGAGGAGTTTAAGGCTTGGCAAGTAGTTTTAAATGTCAGGTAAACTGCAGACACAGACCTTGCAATGGCAGGGCTTAGACATGGGTAAGGGTTAATGTGGGTGACACAATCAGTGCTGTGGGCCTTTGGCACATATAATGCACTTTATTAAGGACTTATAGGTAAATTAAGTCAGCCAATTGGGTAGGAGACCATGCTTAGGGGAGAGAGCACAGACACTTTATCCCCTCATCAGCCAGGCTAGTTTTCTGCATTTGTCACCCTAAGTGGAAGGTTATGCCTAGACGTGGGTACCTTGCTTGCTATGCCACTGGATTCAAGCTAGCCTGGCTGATGAGGGATGATACCCCAGAACTGGTCCCAGGATGCTTGTTTCCAGTCTGGGAAGGACCAGGTTTGACAGTTCGGGCTGGACTGTTTCCATGGGGAGCAGATTCAAGACTGATTTGCATATGGCTGGTTCCCAACTAAAATGGCATGGCATGCAAAAACATAGGTTCAGTCTAGATCTGTGACCAGGGGTGAATGTTTGACTTGTTCAGCATTCCATCCATCATTTGTTCTTTTTCCACTGGTAGGGCTGCAGCACACATTGTGCCACCTACTAAAGTAGCACTTTAAAACATATGTCAGTCCTGTCATTGCAATCTGTAGTGCATTTGTAAACTTCCACGTTGGCCTGGCAAAATTACCCTTTTGTCAGGCCCAAACCTTTCTTTTTAATTCATATGTCACCCCTAAGGTAGACCCTGGAGACCCTGGAGGACATGGGCATTGTATTTAAAAAAAATTGTTTTTAAGTTTTACATATCCTAGTAGTGAAACAATTCTAAATTCAGTTTTCTTTGCTGTAAGACCTACCTCTTCCATTAGATAACATTGGGTTACCTTATTACATTTAGTGCTAAGTTGGGGTGGTTTTAGGAGCGGGTTGGGGAATTGCAGTAGTTGTAGGGGCAGGAGTGGTTTTAGGGGCAGAGGTAGGGGGTCGTGGTAATTTTAGGGGGAGGGTGAGGAGTTAGGGGGGGTCGCATGCTGGAACCATGCATGCCATTCCACGCATTCCTTTACCAGGAATGCCTTTACAATGAAAAATCGTTGTGAAGGCATTTGTGGTAAAGGCATTAGTGGTAACAACGCAGTGGTTCTTCTGACCGTGTTGTTCAGGCATGCGTGGTTCCAGCATGCGTTGTTCCAATATACATTCTGTCAAGCAGGTAAGACCTTCAACAAATCCCATCTTTATTGTTTGGAACTTTTTCTTTCATCCTTGTACTCTTTGCACTCTTGAGTTATTTTTTCTGTGACCATTTTTATAGCAGATCATGTAGCTTTCAAGTGGACTCCTTGGATGACGACTGTCTTAGAAACTCAATGAAAACTGGATGGTGCTACTGACAATGATGCATGTGGTTATTTAGAATTGGAGAATTAATTTGAGCAATGGATCTGCAGATATTGGGGGATGGATTTGCCAATATTATTTTGCAATGTGGAGACAATGTGATTCGGCTAGAGGCATAACTGTCCTTTGCACAGGTCAATTGTTTGTGTTCAGTTGGAGAAACTCTTCATGATTCAACTTTTTGGATCACTGACAGAATATTGGAGGCAAAAATATTGGGCGGACAGAATATCTTGTCAAAAACACTGAGGACCAAAATATTCATAAGGTAAGTGTAAGTAGGTAAGTATTGATTTATGGTGGAAATGACCCTTTTTGCAGGGTCATCCCTTTGCCACCTTCCTCCTAGTTTTTCTGACCTGTTTTTGTTGGCTTTAGGACTCAGGGCACTTTACGACTGCTAACCATGCTAAAGTACATACGCTCACTGTGTAAATTGTATTGGTAATTAGTTTATCCCTGATTGGCATATTTGATTTACTAGTAAGTCCCTAATAAAGTGCACAAGAGGGGCCCAGGGCCTGCAAATCAAATGCAACTAGTGGGCCTGTAGTACTGATTGTGCCACCCACAATAGTAGCCCTGTAAACATGGTTCAGACCTGCCACTGCAGTATCTGGAGGTGCAGTTTTAAACTTCCAATTCGACCTGGCAAGTGTACCCACTTGCCAGGCCTAAACATTCCCTTTTCATACATGGAAGGCACCCCTAAGGTAGGCCCTAGGTAGCCCCATGGGCAGGGTGCAGTGTATGCTATAGGTGGGACATGTACTGATGTGTGTTACATGTCCTAACAGTGAAATACAGCTAAACTCAGTCTTCAATGTTGCAAGGCCTATCTCTCTCGTAGTTTAACATGGGGGCTGCCTTTAAATATTCTTAAAGTTCAGATTACCTTTGAGGGCACATAGAAATGTGGAGTTTGGATTCTCAGAACTCACAATTTAAAAATGCATCTTTTTAATTGTTAAAGATTGTCAGTTTAAAAATGCTACTTTTAGAAAGTAGCAGGCTGTGCCTGCCCTCTCACAATGCAGTCTCCGACCCCCTGGTGTGTGTCTGGGGCCTGCCTAGGCACGGCAGTATCTTGTAAATAAGAGAGAATTCCCGTTGAAGTTTACCAACTTCAAAGGCAGAAAGAGGTATAAGTAGTGGACCCAAAATGCCATACTTTAGATTTCTTCAAGATCACTTATGGATTCAAGAGGAACATCTGCCAAGGAGAAGAGCTGCAGAGAAGTGCTGCCCCTACCTGTGACTGTGCTTTGTTGGGCTACCCTGCAGCTGCTGTTTCTGCCTATGAAAGGGGACAAAGACTGGACTTTGTGGTATATTCCTGCTTGCGAAGAATCTCCAAGGGCTTGAACTGAGCTTGCCTCCTGTTTTGAAGTCTCAGGGCCATCAAAGACTTCCTCTGCTAACACCTGGGCTCTCTGCTGAGACTCCTACCCTGCCAAGTGGTGTCCGATCCAGTCCTTGTTCACTTGGAAAGTGAAGTTGGCAGACAAGAGCTGAAAATCCATGCAGAGAACGCTGTGAAAGGACATTTTTGATGTACCATCTGTAATGCGGTTGATAAACGACTCGCCGCCGGCCTAGCAGCTAAAATCGATACTCGACCTGCATCGTCGCTGGGTGATCGGCACATCGCGGCTGGAGAAACCACGCACAGCACCCGCTTGCGGCTGCTGATAACACTACAAACCCCATGCAGCGTGGAATTCTAACATCGTGTGACCAGATTATCCATGCATCGTCTGTAGGCCTCAAAGTCAACCTGACTCTGCATGGATCCGAGGTTCCCCATCCAGAAATTGGTACATCGCTCTCTTGTGAGGGAGAAAAATGATGGATCGTTGACCCGACCGTAGAAGAAACTTCACACAGCCTCCCTTGCGAGGAAGAAATAGACGCATCGCTGACTTTTCCGATTCAAGCTCACCCGTGCGGCCTCACTTTTTACCCTAACCAGTTACTTTTCAAAATCATCGTTTCCATTGTGTTTTTACACAGTAGGATTCTTATTCTTTTGAAAATTCTTATTTTAACTTATGTATGTTGGATGTTTGTCCTTTTGGTCTTGTTTGATTTAGATAAATATTACCTGTTTTTTCTAAACTGCTGTGGTGTCCATTTTGTAATGTTTTCACTGTATTATTACTGCATGTGTTAGTACAAATACTTTACACATTGCTTCTAAGATAAGCCTAACTGCTTGAGCCAAGCTACCAAGAGAGTAGGCAGGGGTTATCTTAGTTTGCCTTGCCCTGACCCTGACTAGAGTGAGGGTCCTTGCTTCGACAGGGGGTAACCTGACTTCCAACCAAAGATCCCATTTCTAACAATTTATAATTCTAAACTCCACATCTACGTTGCTTGAAGTTATATATTGACCAAGAACATATATTTGGAGTGATATATAGCAAAACCAGGCTTACCTGTTAAGACTTACCTTCACAATATTTTTGTTCTCAATATTCTTGACATGATATTTTGTCCCACAATATTTTTGTTTCCTATATTCTGTCTAAATACCATTATCAATTAGTTTGCCAATTATGTGATGCAGTATGAGTCCCTACCTTGTCTAATATACTTAATTTATCTTTTCTGTTCTACTCATATTCATTCTTACCTTTATGCTATGTGCACATAAAAATGAAGAAATCACCTTTGGCTGTGCTGTGATTGGATAATTCACTTTCAAATGTTTCTGGTTTTCATGCATAAAAGTTCCGGTAGATGTACATCTTATCAGGCATATTGTTTGTTAAGGCATGGTCCTGTGAAATCACGAATACAACTACGCATGAAGCTTGACTTTGCTTGTGTCTCTTGATTTGGCTCTGACAATTTGCCTGAACCTTTATGCTAGAAACCAAACATAACATAGCAATAAGAATAGCACATCCAATACCTGGCAAACACACCTTTGTCAGAAGGCCTGTCCCTAGTTAATGATCAAGAGGCATGCATGTCCATGCGACCCACTGAGGGAGAATTGTCCCTATTAACACACTTTGACATGACACCAAGACAGGGAATGGGGTGACACTATGATCCCAGGCATGGCATCTCTGAATCGAAAAGAATGCAGATGACAGAGGGATCTGAAGATAAGAATATCCCTACACGTAGTGGCCCCTTAAGTGGTCACTTAACTCCAGTGGGATAACAGGTTCTGCACATGTCATGAATGCCTGAGAAAAGCATTTTCTGGGGTGCAAAGAATTGTACACTGCATTTTGCAAAGCAGATCCCTACTTAATAATTTCACAGGGCAGGATGTACTAAAGATAAACAGTGATTGGCCCATAGTCATATCAACCTATTTTGTTTAATACTCATTAATCATTTTCCCTACTAGACAAACTGCTGATATATGCATTCCAGAAAGGGGTGCATGCAGCATCACTGATGCCTTCAGCATAGATCTAGTGGCTCCGGTATCAATCAGGAAAGGTAGAGTCTTACCCATTGCTGTCCCCATTACATAGGGACATGTCTGGTCTACTTCTATTGCTGGGGCCATCAGGGAGTCCTCCCCTTTCAGGCAGTCCTAACATTTTTATGCGGTGGGGAAGGGGGTAGTAACCATCCGTCATGTCCATGTATGAAGTCCACAGGGCACTGTTGCTTGGAGGTGGGCAGCAGTGGATGGGCTGTGCACATCTGCATGCTTTAATGGGGCAGTCTTGTAGGTATTGGGGAGAGGAGGGGGTGGTAGGTCAAAACATTAGGATAGTGGGGAACCTTCTGGGCCATTTTACTATCCTGTGGTCCTGGTCCTCCACCCTCTGACTATGAAGCACTCAGCAGGGGGCATTTGGCTCGCCACTGGTCAGGCTATTTGCAGTCAAAGCAGTTTGTCTATGGCAGGGGCTGCATACTGTTCTATCTCCCCCAGACCTACCCCTACCGCTACCTCTGCCCCTACCTGCACCTTGGTGACCATCACTTTGGTAGTACTGTTCTTGCACAACCATTAATTGCACCTTGTCCTTCTTTACCTTTGCCTCCTCCATTGCCTGTGAGTGTATTTGGTAGTTTGAACAGTACCTAGCTGTATCCAATACTTTCTCTACCAGCTCCTGATGCCAGCAATGAATGTGTGTAGGTGAGTCCGTGCTGTGGGGCACAGTCCCTGCACATAAGTTGTAACAAAGGCCAGGAGACCTTCCCAAAGGGGATTGCATATGCCACTATTCTGCTGATATGTTTGCACAACTCACTCATAATATGTTTTTACTGTTCTGTCCTTTTTCTGGATGCTGTTCACTATTTTGGATCAGTATACTCTGTCTTGCGGTATCGTTCTCTTTAAGTGCTCTGTTACCTCTTCAAACTTAGTAGTTACAATATCATTAGGCTCTGCCCTGCTTGCCAATGTGCTCAGCTGCTGGCCAGTCACGTCTGCACTCTTCCCACAAATCTTTAAGCAATATAATGTTGAATAAAATGTACAGATCTTTCCAGAAAAGACCCTACATTGCTACCAGGCGGTTCAGTTCTGTGTACTACTTGTGGGGCTTCTCACGCAGCTTTGGAAAGTGTCTGGCAAAAGTCATATGTCATATCTTGACAATGGGACAAGTATGTGGGTTGGTGGTCCTGGTTTGCCACATGGAGTGGGTACCAAGGGTACTTGTTGGAGCGGCATCATGATATTGGGGCATATTGGAAGAGGGAAAGTTGCAACCAGCTGTTGTGCAACACCTATGGTGGTTAGGATGGTGGCATATCCCTCCACTGGCACAACTTATCCACTGCAGACCGCAGGCACACATTATCTCGGTCTCAGTGCAGGAAGGCAGGTCTGTGTCCTGAAAACTAAATTTAGCCATATCCCACTCATACTAGGGGGAAGGGACAGGGACTAGGTAGGGTCCCTTTCCTGCATGTGTTGTGCATATGTTGAGTGCATTCATGGTATTTCTTGAGAAGCCTTGCCTTACCAAACCGCAAGGTTGCCTCCTGACATCCCTTATCATATTTACCTCGAATCTGGGGCACCAATTGTCAGCCCTCACTCAAATCTGTCAAACGTGATATGCACTTTGCATTATCTGATTTTAAAAAGGGTTAATGGGTAGTGCGTCTAGGTGATGAGGTGTGTGCAGGCATGTGTATCTGTGATGTACTATCTCTGCATTTTAGCTCGGTGTGTGGGACCGTTGGTGCTGCCCGTGCCCCTCCCTTCCCTGTGGCTGTTCCTGCCCAGAACCCTTGCTCACTCCCTTCAATAATTGAATATTATGCGGGCAATGCTTCACATATGTGTATGTTTCCCATATTAAATCCTGAAGTGCAGCAGTACCCATGGTGTGGCCAGCTGATCTATCATCAGAGGTAGCTGCGTTTTTCTGTTCTTACACTGTGTGATCAAGGTCCCACGCTCTCCTTCTAACTTGCTTGCCGCCTGTGCATCTTCTTGTCTGATAACAAAGAGTCTTCCTCTGCTGGCGCACTAGGCAGGAGGAGGGAGGGGCACACTCCATAATCCTCAAGCTGAAGTTTCCACCAATTTTTATTAATCTATTGATTTTATGCCAGCATCCCTGGACTCTTGCATATTGCCAACAATTGCTTATGAACCTTCACCTTCACTTTCACCTAATTTGTCATTCTCCAATCGAGAGCACTCAAATTGCGCATCCAGAACGTATCCCATTCAGTCGGGTGAATCTTGGTGGAGAATGCGGGCAACCCAACATAACATAATATAACAATAACAATAGCACATCCAATACCTGGCAAACACACCTCAGTCAGAAGGCCTGAACCTAGAGACTAGCAAAATGGGTAGACATGATTACAGGAATAGGCATACTAATAAGAAGTACACAATAGCCACCGGTTAAACGCATTGGCAAGATTGATTGAGAACATGGCAGACTTCACTGCAGCAGTACTGGGAAATATCACAGAGGAGTCAACAGCATTGAGGGCAGTGGTTATCCAGAATCTCATTGCCCTGGACATCATCCTAGCCAAAGAGGGAGGAGTCTGACAGGTCAGACATCAGAGGTGATACTCCTACATCCCAGTTAATAGTGATGACATCAAACATGCAATTGGAAACATAAGAGAGGTGGAACAGCAAACACACAATATACAAGAAAGAGACATACATGCATCCATGCCATCTTGGTTTTGGACCTGGGAACGTGGCTACTGGAGGCTCTAGTGCTATGCGTGGTAATAGTGATCACTTTGTGTGTCTTGACTGTCGGCCTGCCTCTCCTCCATTACCATAACCTGTTTCTCCCAGGTTTCTCCCGATGCCACCTGCATGCCAGTATGTGGAAATGAGGGTAATATACCAGAGACCCCGTTCAACAGAAACTGAGACATTACCAGTGGGGCCTATGGGTGGGGGAAAGAGGCAGGATGGAAAAGGAATTGTGGAAACTTAGGATGAGAACAGGCTTCCTCATTGATTATCAGAGGAGGAGATGTGGAAATGTGTTGTAGAATTCATCTTGTATTTCCACTGTCTGTCCCCAGACTGTGATACTCATTGATGAAAAGGCCTGCAAAACAAATGCAGAAGGCGGATGACCCTGGATAAACAATATACTCCATTGAATAGCTTCAAACGCAAGGCTTGCTCAAAATATACATCACATGATACACAACTGCCTCACTTACCGAGCAATAGCCAGCCAAATTATAATGATATATAGCTTGGCCTAAGGACCTGCGTTTGTTTGGGTGGGGATTGTGATGAAATTGTTCTGTCAACGACTGGAAAGTCCGCAGAATTGGGCTTGTGGACATCATACCCGACACCATCTTGTATCACAGTGCTAACACGATTGACACAAGGAATATTGTTTTACTGTGATTGGTTAGAGGCTTAATGTTTGTGTAACTCCATGCATCATCTGACCAACAGCCACGTATGAAAAACAATGATAAAATTATGTTTTGCTGTGTGGTGATTGGATAATGTACTTTCACGCCTTTGTGGTTTTCATACATTATTGTCCTGGCAGATGTTCTCTTATCAGATATGATGTTTGTTAAAGCATGGCTCTGTGACTTCATGTATACAACTACATATGAAGCTTGACTTTGTCTGTGTCTTTTTATTTAGCTTCGATATCTTTACTCCTGCCCACTGAGACGTACCATTTTACATATTTTAATGCTTACTTATTTTGCCTTGTTTATATGGTGTAGTCAAATTTCACATATTTGCCTGCTTTACAAAAATGTAATTCTTATTTTTTTGGGCAATTTTTAGCTGTCACCTAACAGTAAATGTTCATGACACAGTAACCCAAAAAATAAACCAGAAAATAAAAAAGTAATGACAATGATCATTGTAGCATCCTCCCTGCTAACTGGTTATGTGCTACACTTTATTACCCCTACTTAAAAGGCCCTCAATGTCATTGGTGTGCATTTGCGGCATATTTCTTTTTCATTGCAAACTCATTTTATTTTTATATTTTTATATTTTATTTGATTAGCAACACATGGCATGGCTTCTGTATCAGAAATATCTTGCAGTGCCCCAAGATCCTCCTTGGTTGGCCACAAATCATGCCAATGCCCTGTTTACCTTGTCCGTGGACTTTGTTGAGACCTTTACTGTTTCTCAGCATCTTTTGCTTAACCGTGTAATATAGCTCCATATATTCATTGCTTGAAGCATTTTAACTATTTTTGTGTCATTTTGCCAACTCAATTGTTAACACTTTTTCTAAACTGGGAATTTTAATGTATCTTAACTATAATGCTGTTTGTTATTCCTTGAATTAAATACACATTTCTTTCGAAGTTGCCTCCTGCTTTTGTTATAACTACCATAGTGTAGGCAGAGTTTCTCATTAAACTGTGTTGTTACCTAACCAGATTTTAACTGGTGGTGGTTTCCTCCCCAATTAATATCCCAGTTGGTAGCAAAGGATATGAGTCTTTTTGCTTACCTCATGCTGAAAGGACATATTGCAAGGAGTGTGCAAAATCAGTAATTTCAGGTGTATAATAAACAACCGTTTGTGTACTGCAGTAATTACAAAGTGATAAATCAGTCTGCCTGTCTTGGTAAGGCATTGCAAGCACAGCCATAATACACATGATGTCTAGCCTTAGATTTAATAATGAATGAAATGTCAGAAATGTATGAGTAAGGTACTAACTTGCCGATGGATATTAATTTCCTAAAATCTGACACCAATCGGTTTGAATATTATGAATAGTGACTGCTGCTGGAAGTTTAGATCATCTCTGGCTAAACAAAAAAAATACCCTCCAAAAGAGATGCAAAGAGGCCCAAAGTTTAGATAAAGAGAACAGGCACCCAATTTCTGTGCTATGACAAACTTTGCTAGGATGCACATGGGTACCATACACATCAGACACCACCTCTCAGCTAGCTCATAAGATAACACTGATTCTTTTTTCATTTTGAGCGTCCTTTTCATTCTTGCTATTTCCGTTCATTGGGCAGCTTCTGTCATTACAATATTTGAGGATAAAAATGCTAACTACTAAGCAAGAGAGCGTTTGCAGAATCAGAGTTTCACACTACCCTAAGCTTACTCATCTGACAAAGAAAATGTTAGCCTTGCTCCACTCTGGCCTCTACTCATTATGGAGGAATAAAAACACATTTGTATTGGATGCTCAAGGACATGAAGGGATTCAAGCAAATTTTAATTTCTGAATTGAATGAGAGTTGGAAGTATTCGAAGCATTCTTCAGGCATCCGGCCAAATGAGACTTCAGAAAGCACACAAAATACCTGGGAACAGGTCGGGCCAGCCACATCCCCCGCAGCAGCAAGGGCAGGAAAGGTATGAAAAGAAAGCAGCGTGACTAAGTTGATCCCTCTGCGCACCTGCTGCAGTCAAGATGTGGATTTATAGTAAATTAAGTGCTCGTGAAAGGTGCCATCAGTTAAGGAATGCTTGGGATGAAATCCGTACACGTTAGAGAGACAGACAATAGAACCTGCTGGGATTAAGAAGGGTTTTCTATCACAATATCGAAGTTTTAATATCGACCTCCACTTATATCGACCTCAAAATATCGGCTATCAACATATCGTCAGAGCAGTAAACCTATACTTCCCGATACAAGCTTATCTTGACGATCTTTTGCAATCTATATTATGAGCTCGATGCATAAATCGACCTCCACTTATATCGACCTCAAAATATCAGCTATCAAGATATTGTAAATTTGGAGCTAACAGTAGGAAATCTATACTTCCCCAAACAAGCTTATCTTGATGATCTTTTGCAATCGATATTATGGGCTCGATGCATATGAGCAAATTGAAATTACTGACCTTGATGATGAAGCCAGTTTGCATTTTTTAATGGTCGGAAACGCTATTTCGGGCCATTAAGGGATGCACAATGGGCTTTTCTTATGTACAAAGCCCTTTAAGGAATGGTAAATTGCGATTTCTACTCTATTTGCGATTCCTATTCTGATGTACCATGCATTTCCTAAATGTGACTTGGGCATTTAGGAGATGCAATTAACATCAACTGGGAGTCAATGGTAACCGGGTGCAATTTAAAAAAAAGCCCCCCAAAGTGTTTTGTTTAATTGCATTAAGCACACACATGCACCTTTGGCATATGTGTGCTTTATTGGTGCACCCATATTTTTGGGGTGCACCAAAGGGGGACTTTTGCCCATTACCATCCTTGGTTTTGCATTAATAAGAAATCAATATTTTGGAAATGCAAAACTGGTGCATTCATTCAAATGCAATGGGATTTCTTAATTCCGATTTCCTAATAGCAATTCCTACTTTGTAGGAATCGTTGTTAGGATAACGGTATTTTTGTACATAGCATTTTGCATTCCTTAAATAGCGAATTCTATGAAGTCGCTATTTAAGAAATTCAAAATTGCATTTTCGTACATCTGGCCCAAAGTGCTGACTCTTCGGGAACTCCAGAGGTAAGGGCATGTGGTTTAGAAGCACCACTATGTGAGAAAACCTGGAAGGTAAGGTCTTTTAAAAAAGATGTCACGCAGAATAGGGCTGTTCTTTAATGATACAGGCTTATTAGCCTTTCTACAAGAGTTTTGTGGGACACATTATCGAAGGACATGCTCAGGTCAAGTAAAATCACTGTGGCCATCTCCACTTCATCCAGGAGCCATCTGAGATGTCCCATGTTTCATAGAAGAGGGTATTTGGTACTGTGTCCTGCTTTGAATCCTGACTGGAAGAGATGTAAAAATGTCTGGGACTCCACAAAGGTGGAAATTTGTTTAATATCATGTTTCTCCAATCTTTTGGATATAATGGGAAGCATTGAAATCGTTCTATAGTTAGACCAATAGGAAGGACCCAAATTGGGTTTCTTCTTTTTTTAGGGAGGAAGGACCATAGCATGCTTCTATGTTTGTGGAGCAAACCCCTCTTGTAAAGAGGAATTGAGGAGTTCCACCAAAAGCATCACAATATCAGGATCCATGAAGCTGAGCTGAGATGAGGGAAAGGGATCTCTCCGGAAAACAAACTTTATTGAGTGAAGCAGTGACAAAAACAAAGTGGTGTTAAATATGGCCCATAAATTCAGTTTTTGGCAGGCTTGTGTGGGGACTGCAAATTTTAAGTCCTTGGTGACCAAAGACATCAAGCTGATGCTTGGTGGAGAAGCTTGCCTACAACTATTCTTTAATGAATTTACACAAAAAAGCTCGAATTCCTCCTATTGTGGCTGCGACAGTACCAGTGCTGGCAAGATGTTGTTAGGATCCGAGAATTAGTTGACTACTCTGAGAAGAGTTTTAGGGCAGTTTTGGGCTGTAATGGTTTAATCTGAGTAAAAGTTATGCCAAGAAACTACAAAGTCCCTGGTATATTTTCAGCCCTTTTTATTTTTAAAGCTTACTCACCCATCAGAGGAACACCTTCAGGCCCTTGCATTTTTTTTCTGCCCGTAGTGCCTCGGTAAGCCATGGGGAAGGGGATGGGATCTAAGTGGGTGGCTGAGTTTGAATGGCAGGACTAAGGTTAATAAGTCTCATAGTCATTCGCCAATCCTAGGCTAATTCAGCTACTTGTACGAGGCTGGGCATCGTACTTCTGAGATGCTATAAAGGGCCATCTAGCCTCGATCAGATCTTTGTCTTGACCTGAAAATCACCCCAAATCTGCCCCAAAAAAGGTACAGCAAAGCACACTGGCAGGGAAGGAGGGGCAGTGTTGAGATGGTGTATATTTGAAAAGATAGGGGTCTAATAAGTGGCCCGCTTTATGGGTTGGTGTGAAGTTATTTAAAACCAAGTTCGATGCCCAGAGGTCCTCTATTAAGGCTTTGGCAGGGCTGCATAAACTATCCCCTAAATGGATGTTTAGATCCCCTATTAATATATAACTTGCACTTCTAAGGATGTGTGGGAAAAGCATGTTGGGACGCACCGCATACCAGTTTCCAGAGTAACCCGGCAGATGGTGGATTAGTCCAACAGATAACTGTGAAATTGTACGTAAGCTCGGGCAACAATGACACCGCTTCACAAGCTACTATTGAAGATTCTAGTATACTGCATTTATAGTTATCTTTAATTTAAACACAATATCATTCACATCTCCTGATGTAGTTAACCTGTCTCTGCTCACATTAGAATAATAATCCGGCAGCGCCGCAATGACACCAAGCATGGTGGCCTCATGGAGCCATATTTTTGTTAGTACTACTGCATCTGGTGCGTAATCAAGCAGAAAGTTGGTGGCTAGGCATAGAACAACAAATAGTGATAAAAAAGAGAAATTTAATTTACATACATAGCAAGTATAATTGTAGTTGGCAGAAGTGTGAGAAGAATGTATAAAGTATATTTCCTCTTTGATACACAACATGCGATTTATAGCACAAATACCAAAATTCTACTAGTGGTGCAGTCATGACATTTCCCTATTTCACTGCTTGTATGTTGTTTTAGTCTTTTGATTCCGTCATCAGCTCCTCCCATCTATCACTGGGGTACTTCCTTCTGTGTTGTGTGGCATTTGTATAGTAAACAAGTGTCATAAGCATATAGGCAAACCTGTATGCATGATTACAGGGGTGAGTGTTCCTTGTATGACTGTTGTAAGTTGTTGGTGTATTGATCTGTGTGTCGCTCCTATCTTGACTTTTTGCCTATAAAAAGACAAGTCTGGCCTAAGCCGTGACTATCTCTTTATAATTGTGCCTTGCGCTGAATTTTGAATAATATTGTGTGCGTGGCCAGGTGAACGTTTTCTGATGCTTCTCCTAGGCGCCCTACTTAAGTTCAGGTGGCCTTGTCTTTTATGTGCTGTTAGAAATGGGGTTTCTGGTTGGCTAGGGTATGCACCTAAGCCAGGCAGAACCCATCCACTCTAGTCAGGGCAAGGGAGTTACACGTGTAAGATAACCCCTGCTCACCCCCTTGGTAGCTTGGCACGAGCAATCAAGCCTAACCCGGTGACAATGGGTAAAGCGTTTGCACAACACACGCAACACACGTGTTTCCACAAAGGAAACACATCACCAAGTTATATGAAAATATACTGTATTGTACACAATGCAATTATTAGATCAAACATCATATATCAGTAATATCCTACTACCTTAGCAGTTGTCAGAACGTTACACATTAGTTACTGTGCAAACTACCAGTAGTCACTTATAACACACAGGTTACTCAGTATTCCGCAACACAAGCAGTAGTCAGGAAATACGTTATTACAACAAAGCACTTGTCATAAGAATATAATAATTGCAAATATTAGGAACATTATAAAACGTATGGCAAGTCAGAACATATCAGCATGCTATGCCCATAAAAGGAACATTTGCATACATATATGAAGACATCATCAAACAAGTAGACAACATATAAGTCAATAAAGTCTTTAAAAATAACTTTTGTGGTATATATGGTCTTTTAGTAGTACCTGTGAAAGAGTGCCCGTAGAATGAGAAATGGGGCCCCCAGCGCTCGTTTGTGCCAAACGGGGGCCTTCCATGAATTCCAAGGATGAGGGTGGTGACACGCACCCCCTCTACATTAATGACAGGCCCCTTCTGGGGCCCGTGATCACTGGGGGCCCCCAGGGCCTCAACCGGCCCTCATGAGTGGGGGCGGCAAAGTCAAAAAATGCTTCAGAAAGGAGGGGGGCACCACGCACCCCCTTTGCTTTAATAATGGGCCCCTCATGGGGCCTGCGATCTCTGAGGGCCCCCCCAGGCCTTCACCAGCCCTCCTACAAGGGGGGGACAACACAAGGCACAAGCCCACAAGGGGCTTCCAAAATGAGACCAGAGGCGGCACGAGGCCTCCGGCGAGGCTTCCGCCCATTCTGCAGTCCTGAAACTACTCCTACGGGGCTCCGGTGGGGCAGGGAGAGGCTTCCTTCACCCCTGCCCTTCCTAAAACCAAGAACAGGGGCCCGGTGGGGAGCCTCCGATGAGGCCTCCTTCCCTGCCCGGAATCTCCTCCAATACTCGGTGGCCCAGAAGGCCGTCTGAGACGGCAGGCACCAGAGTAGGTGCCTGCCTGTGTCCCTGGGGCGCACTTCAGAGCGTGTTGCACCCCGGGGGCATGATAGGAGCGTGCTCGCTCCAATCTCCCTTTTTCTTCAGTTCTCTCGTGCCCCGGGGGCACAAAGGGCAGCGCAACTCCAGTGCTGCACTGGACACAGCGGTGATTTTATCTGCAGCACAATAAGCACTCCCAAGCGCTGTGGGAGCACAGTAAAGCACTTCTACAAAGCGCGCTTTGAAGGAGATACAGCAGAGCGCCCCTCCTAGTGCACAGCACCAATTTAGCGAAGCGCCTTCTAGGTGCTATAAAGTAAAACAGTGAAGCACTCCTCGTGCTCCACAAGGTTGCAGGGTTCAGGGGCCATGTAACCCTGCCCCTGCGGAGCAGTGTCTAAGGGAAAGGTCCACAGGTGGAGGGACCCAGCAACAGGCCAGCACAAAGAGGATGCAAGCAATTGGCAAGTCCTTACAGTGACCAACCAGGTCACAGGTCAGCACAGCAGCAGCAGTCCATGGCGGTTCCTGGTGAGTCCTTCCAGCCTTTTGTGTTCAGTTCCTACATGTCTCCAAGAATCTCCAAATTGTGGGGAAAACTCCCCTGTACTTATACTCAGTCTTTACAGTGTTTTACAATGAAAGGGGAGAGGAGGTTCCTACCAGTTACAGTTGGTTCTGGGAGTGCCCCCTCTCTCCTCCAGCACAGTCTCCAAACCATCAGTTGGGGTAAACTACCCTATTGTGTGAGGCCAGGGCACAGCCTTTACAAATGTAGGCGTGCCCCGCCTCTCCCTTCTCTCAGCCCAGGAAGACTATTCAGTATGCAGATGCACCTCTGGGACACCTCCGCCCTTCCTGTGTACAGGCTGTCTGAAAAGTATGCACAAAGCCCAACTGTCACTCTGCCCAGAGGTGGATTGGAGTCAAGCTGCAAAGCACGAGAGTCATAAGCACAGAGAAATGCACACTTTCTATAAGTGGTATTTCTGTAATAGTAATAAAAAATACACCGACACCAGTAAGCAGCATTTATCATCATCATTACTACCATACCAAACATGCCTACGATACCCCTCATAAATCGGACAATACCCATTACACATAAGGCAGGGCATTTCTACTGCAATCCTTTTGAGAAGGCAATACTCGCAGCAGTGAGACACCAAGTTAGGCTCTTTGTCACTACCAGGTCATGTCGCGCAACCTGGCACATGTCCTGTCTTCTACATTCATGGCACCCTGCCCATAATGCTAGCTAGGGCCTACCTTAGGGGTGACTTACATGTAGTAAAGGGGAGTTCTGGGCCTGGCAAGTAAATTTAGATGCCAGGTCCCTGTGGCAGAAAACTGCACACACAGGCCCTGCGCTAGCAGGGCGGCGACAGGTTTGAAAGGCTACTTCAGTGGGTGGCGCAAGCAGTGCTGAAGGCCCACTAGTAGCATTTAATTTACAGTCCCTGGGTATTGAGACACCACTGTACAAGGGACTTATAGGTAAATTTAATATACCAATTAGGTATAAGCCAATCATATCAACTTTAGATGGGAGAGCACCTGCACTTTAGCACTGGTCAGCAGTGATAAAGTGCTCAGAGTCCTAAAGCCAACAGCGATAGATCAGAAAAAATAGGAGAAATTAGGCAAAAAGACAAGGGATGAACCTGCCACAAGGGCCAGGTCCAACATGTGCCTTTAGCTCTCTCAATGTGGTTGGCAAGAGCTCTCCTCAGTGTGGAATTTTGCTTCTGATGGGCAATGTGAGTGCCAGACATACAGGCAACGATTGCCCAAATCTGCTCCTTGTGCTGCATGGTAGTAAGTTTGGGTGCATCCCAGGATATCCTGAACTCTATTCTCAGTGTGAGTATATCTATGTTTGAAAACTGTGGTAAAAATCCTGGGGCAGACGCTTCTAAGTTGCCTAAAGAGCATTTCTAGAAAGACTTAGGGCCTGATTTATACTTTTTATAGCCGCATTTGCGTCTTTTTTGTACGCAAATGCAGCACAACCTTACAAAATATAATTGAATTTTATAAATTTGTGCCACTTTTGCATAAAAAATGACACAAATGCAGTGGTAAAAAAGTATAAATCAGGCCCTTAGAACCTTAATAAGTGATTGGAAGACAGGTTATTCTGTCACAGTATGGTGGATGTCCTGACCTTCCATTATGTGCAATACCATTGACTATTTGCGCTGGCAATATGACAAACATAACATCCACCACATTTTTACAGATAATAAAGTTTGCAATGAGACAGCAAGTATGGACAATGTGAGTGGGGGTGCAGTAAAGACATCTGTTTGTCACTCTTACTATAACTCTCTGCATTCTACCTACATGATTCCCTCTGAAAACAAGTCTACCATAAGCCATGACTAACTCTTCTGATCTCTGTCTTGCTCTGAGTTCTGACCTATATTGTTCAGGTGAATCCTTGCTAAAGTCTCCCCCATGCCAATTAACTTAGGATCAGGAGGACTTGTCTTTCTTCTGCCTTAGTATGCTCACTGTACATGACAAAAGCCCTCTTCATAGTGACATTTGTCTCATTAGCAATGTTAGTGCCAAACATTCAGTTCATATTTGTTAAATCCGACTCCTGCACTGTGTAGTAGTAATTTTGGGGGTGTCCGAGACTATCTTGTGACCCATCACTGGACAGTTAGAGCATGGCTTCATCTAAAAACTGTATGAGACCATTGGAATATTGGGAGCTCCGTTGGAAACGATGGAGTACTCAGGGCTTCTGATCGCTGGTAAAAGCCTGGAACCTCAACATTCCAATGTTCTTTGTGAACAGCAACAGCTGTGAACAAAGGCCTCTCAGAGGCCAAGGTGAAATCAGTTCCCTCTGGCTCCGTGAGGCCTTTGTTTTATTTATTAGAGCATTATGCCCCCTAATGGTGGAATGTGCTAATAGCCTTTTAGCGCTTTGTAGCTGGGAAATACCAGCAATTAAAGTCTCTCTTCCTTGTTAACACTGGAGCGTGCCTTAAATGGCCGGTGTAACCGGCTAAGGCGGACTTTAAGGCTATATTAGAACATTAAAATGTTGAGCACCCCATTGGAGACAACGGAATAGCTCCGGGCTTCTCATGGCTGGTGGAAGCCCGGCGCTTCAACATTCCTTTGTATGTCTTTCACAGCTGTTTCTGTGAACAAAGGCCTTGTGGTGCACGAGGGCAGTTTTACCCCCTCTGGCTTATTAGACCTTTGTTTTACTAATTAATACATTCTACCCTCTAGAGGCGGAATGTTTAAATAGTCCTATAGCCCACTGTAGCTGGCTATACTGGCCATTAAAGGCCCTCTCCCTTGTTAAAGGCCCTTGTCTTTAGCTCGGGCCTTTAATGCTGGAAAGGGTCTTTACTGGCCAGTATAGCCCACTACAGCATGCTACATTGCTATAGAAAAAAATTGTATGGCAGTAAATAGTTAATAACATTTACAAATGACCATCATTATCAAGACAAGGTCACAGAGTGGATTTGGGCAAGTAGGGGAGGTTTGTTTATGTAACAAGTACATGTTGGCATGTTGCTTACACTATAACCAAAGTCACATATTAGCATGGCAGGTGATTGTGTACAAAAAAACTATAAATGCGACAAAAATATGTTGCTTACACACTCAGTAAGTTATAAATAAGGCAGGTTACTGTGTAAGAAGAAGACTATAGATGTAACAAGAACTGAGGGTGTTAAACTTTAATCAAGGAGACAGGAAGAAGGCTATGTGACAAAGAGGTCTTTCAAATTTTAAAGGCAGATTTTGGAGGTGATGGGAGAGGATTTGACCTGATCAAAGGAATGATCCTGGATGGAGTTGTGAAAACAAAGATTTCTTCTGCTAGATACAAGATGATAATCTTTTTGCTATCCCTGTTGTTGTGTGTTTGCCCACAGTTGAGGCTAAGTAAAAAAATGTTGTTGAATATTCACATGTTATGCATATATTTTATCATCAAATGATGGGCTGACATTTAATTTAATTTAATTCAGTTAAATTGAGTTTAATTTAATTTAATTGAACAAGACCGACAAACTCTCATGAATTCCATAAAAAGCATTTTAAGAAAGACTTACAAAATTATTTATGGTTTTTAAGACAGGGTATACCATCAAAATGTGGTGGATGTCCTATCCACTGTAATATACTCTCCATTAATTATATGATTTTAAGACGGTGAGCAGAACATCTGCCATAATTTGATGGAGGATATAGGTATCAGGCCAGTAGTATACAGTCTCAGTGGTCACTTCCATTATTAGGTTTAAGGCTTGGGAAGGTGTCATCCAAAGAAGCATCTAGCCTGTCTGAAGTCTTTCTACAAATACTCTGTGCCAGACAGAATGCAGAAGTACTCTTAGACATTTTTATGCACTGGTAATGTGATGATTGTGTGTGACATTAGAAAAGATGAGAATGTGATACAGTGAATTTGAGGGTGGGTGCAAAAATATTGAATGCAGAAAAACACTTCAAACACTCAATTAATTTAGATTGAAAGCCAACCCGCTGCATCTCAACTGGTTTGCAGACTGAGAAAAAATAATGTGTATGGAAAAATAAAAAACTAAAATACTCCAACTTGCAACACACATCTGTTGGAATTGGTCCTCTCTGTTGGGTCATCCACAAACCTTTTTCCTTCTCCCCTCCTGCTTTGCTGGCTTTGTCTTTGTTGGCCTTAGGGCTTGTGTACTGCTATCCAGTGACTCGAGTACATGTGCTCCCTCCCTAAAACAGTAAAATTGGCTTACACTTGATTGGTATTTTTAACTTACTTTTAAGTCCCTAGTAATGTGGTATACCTTCTACCCAGAGCTGATATATTAAATGCTACTATTGGTCCTGCAGCACTTGTTTTGCTACTGACTTAATTAGACCTTAATACATGCCTCAGCCCTGCCTTGGCAGCCTGTGTGCAATTTTGAACTGCCAATTCAACTTGGCAAAATAAACCTTTTGCGAAGCCCAAAATTTACTTTTTATTCTATATGTCATCCCTAGGGCAGGCCTTAATGAGCCTAGGGGGCATGGTGTATTCTATTTAAGAAGTTGGACGTGTACTTTTAAGTTTTACATGCCCTGTCAGTGAAAAACTCACAAATTCATTTTTCACTACTGTGAAGCATAACTCTCCCATAGGATAACATTATGTTTTCTTGTTGCATTTAATAAGTGATAACGTGTGTTTGGGAGCAGGTGGAAATGTCATGTTTGGTGATCAAGGAATTGTCAGTTAAAATCCTCTTCATGGCAGAGTCAGATTTTAAGTCACAATTCTGACAAAGCCACTTTTATAAAGTTTGCAAAATTCTTGTCTTAACCCTTTGGTGCCTGCAACCTGCTTCCAGGGCCACACCATTAAGTGTAGTTGCCAGTTGTCCTTCTTATATACCTCCCAGACAGTCGCACAATAGTGGGACTGGGTTTTTAGCAGGATGGGTCATCTTGACAAGATGTGAGGCGAGGATCTTTGCACAGATCCACTTACACTTACTTCAAAGACACTACGTCAGCTCACTCACATACAACTTCACACTAGCCTTTTGTGCCCCAGACATCCTTGGACCAGGGCAGGGAAGAAGAAAATTCCAACAACATCTGTTTAGGAAAAACCCTAGAAGTTTCTTCCACTTCAAAGTTGGTACCAGGCATCATATTAGGACACTCATATCCTCTTTTCAGTTCTGGATCTATGGAAAACTCATGGAACTTCCCTGCTGCCTTTGGCCTTCTGTGTTCTGCAGTGGACTGCTATGCTGCACCAAGAGGGCAGCTCTGCTGCCTAAAGCCTTCCCTGGGTCCTCAGATGACTGCCCTTCTCTTTGAGGCCTCCTTCTCAGCTTCAACCTAGGACTACCAGAGGGAGTCTAAGGGCTAGTTGGCTGGCACTCCTGATCAGAGCCTTGGGGACATTCTAGAACCCGCAACCGAACCCAGAAGTAAGTTATAGCACTTAAAATGTTGCCCCTCTTGTCATAGACACATTGAAGTGGTGCCAAAGCTGCCCACATAGCCCTAATTCAAAACTTGTGACTTAGAAAACATTCATCCAAAAAGTGCCCTGAGAACCGATCGGAGACCAGGGCCTACCTGCTTGCCGATCTGGGCAAAGTGCATAGCTGGGTGGCAGATTTTTTGGTAGCTTCTCCTTTGTTCTTCACCATAGCAACAAATCCTGGTCAGCGACTCCTTGCAGAAGGAGTATCTGCACTCATGGAGCCCTCGTCATTTACAGCCTGCAGCTTTGTCCCTCTGGACATCTTTAACTTCCACAAAAGAAACCCAGTCCAAAATGGAAATCTTAACTGCGACTTCAATATATGCTCGATGAAAAAAAAGGTTGAAGTGGAGTTATTTGAATGGAAGGTAATAGGAATTTAACTTAGGTTGAAAAACATTACACAACACAATGTTTTAAGGAATACAGCTTTAAAACAAAAAAAAAGCCCATTTATATGTAACTGACATAAGTATAACTTGCTCCACCATAGATTATAGACATCATCAGTAATGTAATATGTTCATCATAGTGGCGCAAGTTATACTTATGTCAGTTACATAGGTATAACTGATTAATTTCAGTGTTGTTTTGGCTTTAAAATTGCAGTACTTGTTCAATTCCTTTCTATATTTTTCTAACATAAAGTAACCTCCTATTATGATAGGTCTGCAGTCAACTCCTTCTACGCTTGTCCTTCGTGCATGTAATATCTTATTACGGGAGGTCTGTGCCCACATCCTTAGCTTGTGGCCACGCCATTCTCCCCACCCCATAGAGGCAGACAATGCCCAGCTGCACATGGCCTTTAGACATGCACGGTTGGGGTTTGGCTCCAATGTCTACCCTATGGCCAGACATGGTGCCAAGCCCCATGCAGGAGGCAAACCTCTCACTGGTGGTCAAGCCCCCTCGCTAGTGGGCAACCACCCATAGACCTCCATGACACATGCTTTCTTTTTTTAATTGTTTTCCCAATCCAGTGGGACTCATGCAAGAGCCAGTGGCCTCACTATGCAAAGGGGCACTGACTCCCATTATACACCAATGGGGTAGCAACAGCCTGATATTTTCCTTTCTCTTTAATAGGAGTCACTCTGAGACCCCACACAACGTCCATAGTGTCAGGGTAGCCCTTTGCTACCTCTAAAACCTAATTTTAATTTTAATTTATAGAAACAGGAAACAAGTCCCTAAGTTCTATATTGGTTGCAGCAACATTTATTCAGATTGTGGCCAGTGAATCATCCTCCCCAGCCCGGGAGCAAGTAAAAGACCACACCACACACAGAGCTCTTTAACAGATGTCTTAATTCCTCAGCATATGATCACACACGGCGCTCTAATTTGTCATAACCATTAATAACCACACCTTAACACCTTCCAGTAAGTTACATAACTCCTCCAGTGAGTCCACCAAGCAATGCAAGGGTCCTAGTGTACATAGTCCCATGACACTACATCTCCCCCTTTGTTAAGTAATTGAGGCGCTCGTACTAGTTGGCCAGATTGACCGGTATGAGGTGGTTGAGATGCACTCTGATTAGGCACCAATGGCACAGGTTCTGCTGCTTGATCTGGACTGTTAGTCGGGATAGCCTCATTCATATTTGAAGGAGCTAATGAACGTCGAGGTGAGTGATTAAAGTGTGATGAGTCTTCGGTGACGGACTTTCTGGGATGATTCACCCTCATCATGTGTCCATTGCATGTCACAACCCTCAGAGGCTTGACAGAAAACAGAGCATCTGTTTTCCATTTTAATTTCTGCTAAACCAGGACCAAGTCACCTTCATCGAAGACTGTTTCCTGAGAATATTGACGCCGATCAGCGTTTGTTTTCATTTTGCACTTTCGAAAAGTGTCTGTGATATGAACTGTTAGACTTGGCATCCTTGGCGTGGTCTCCCCTAACTTTTTGCCTGTTTCCCAGAGTGTTGATGTGTGCTGGACTCTAGGTTTGCTGTGTTTGTTACTCTGGGCTCTTTACCACTGCTATCCAGTGCCAAAGTGCAAGTGCTCCTATACAAAATATGAATCTAATTGGTTTATCCATTATTGGCATATTTGATTTACTAGTAAGTCCCTAGTACAGTGCACTAGAGGTGACCAGGGGATGTAAATCAAATGCTACTAGTGGGCCTACAGCACTGGTTGTGCCACCTACATTAGTAGCCCTGTAATCATGTCTCAGACCTGCCACTACAGTGTCTGTGTGTACAGTTTTAAACTGCCACTTCGACTTGGCAAGTGTACTCACTTTCTAGGTCTAAACCTTCCCTTTTCTTACATGTAAGACATCCCTAAGGATGGCCCTAGGTAGCCCCATGGGCAGGGTGCAGTATATGTTTAAGGTAGGACATATACTTATGTGTTTTATAAGGCCAATCCGTCTCAGAGGTTAACATGGGGCTGCCTTTAAATTTGATTAAAGCATAGATTCCGTGTGGGAGCGGATAGACATGTGGAGTTTGGGGTCTCTGAGCTCACAATTTAAAAATACATCTTTTAGTAACGTTGATTTTAAGGTTGTGTGTTTGAAAATGTCACATTTCAAAAGTGAGCATTTTCTTACTTAAACCATTCTGTGACTCTACCTGTTTGTGGATTCCCTGTCTGGGTCAGTTTGACAGTTGGGCTGTTTGCACCTCTCGCTCGACAGTGACACAAAGGGAGCTGGGGTGTACCCTGCATATCCTGATGAGACATCTGTGCTAGGAGGGAGGGGAGTAATGTCACTCACACCTGAAAGGGCTGTGCCTACCCTCACACAATGTAGCCTACAACCCCCTGGTATGTGTATGGGGCCTGGCCTGGGCAAGGCATGATTTCACGAACAAGAGAGAATTACCATTGAAGTTGGCCTACTTCAAAGGCAGAACTGGGCATAAAAAGGGCACCCAAAACCACAGACTTTATATCACTTCTAGAAATCAAGAGGAACCTCTGCCTGGAGAAGAGCTGAAGAGCTGAGGAGAAGTGCTGCCTGTGACTGTGCTTTGTGGAGCTATCCTGCAGTTGCTGCTTCTGCTTGGTGAAAGGGGACAAAGACTTGACTTTGTGGTGCATTCCCGCTTGTGAAGAAATCTCGAAGGGCTTGTCCTGAGCTTGCTTCCTGTTGTTGAAGCCTCAGGGCCATCAAAGACATCTCCTGCCTGCACCTGGACTCTCTACTGATACTCGTACCCTGCCAAGTGGCGCCCTATCCAGTTCCTGGGGCCTTGACAGGTGAAGCTGGCAGACCAAGATTGAAATTCCATGCACAGACCGCTGTGCGGGGAAATTTCCGTTGCAACCTCTGAGACGCGGCTGAAGAAACAACACGCCGCAGGCTCCGTGGCTGAAATCGATGCACTGCCTGCAGCACGGCTGGAAGATCAACGCACACAGCTGGAGAAACGATGTGCTGCATTGCTAATGGATGCTGGTAACATTGCAACCCACAGAGTGCGGTTTTGCTAACACTGTGCAGCAGGATTTTTGACGCATACCTTGCTGGGTGCGGAAAAACGAAACAGCACCCTGCCGGTCCCGAGTGCTGCCCGAATCGCCGCATCACTCTCCTGCGGAGAGGAAGAATGAAGCACGCCGACCTGACCGGAGAAGGGGAAACAACGCACTGTCTCGCTTGCGGGTGAGAAATCGACTCACCGCTTACCCTTTTTGACGCACACTCGCCCATGCGTGTTATTTTGACATTACCCAGGTCCCTTTCAACGCTAATAGCATTTTACCTGTTTACAAAAGGATTTTAGACTCTTTTGCTTTTAAAATTAATATCTTGACTTGTGTATGTTGGATTTTTGTCGTTTTGGTCTTGTTTTCTTTTCGTAAATATTTCCTATTTTTCTAAACCTGTGTTGTATCATTTTGTAGTAGTTTCACTGAATTACTGTGTGTGTTGGTACAAATACTTCACACGGGGAACTCTGAAGTTAAGCCTGCCTACTCTTACCAAGCTAACAAAGGGGTGAGCGGGGGTTAGCTGAGGGCGATTGTCCTTTACCCTGACTAGAGTGAGGATCCTTGCTTGGACAGGTGGTAACCTGACTGCCAACCAAAGACCCCATTTCTAACATGAACCTTATCAGCATTCAAGGATCCATCCACTGTCCATTGGTTCGAATAGCTCTCTGAAATAGCAAGGTGGCAGGACTCTCATCAGCTCTGGAGTAAGGAGATTAATGATAAGCATGGAGGTCTTGACACATAGCCTGATTTAACTTGACTCCCTCTATTGATGTTCGTTGAATTACCCTTTTGATGGTACCCATGAATCATCCATAACACCATTGGCTTGGGACCACAGAGGTGTACTCTTTTGATGCTTGAAATTTAGGCGGTCATTATGAACATGGTGGGAAAGACCGCCAACCACCGTGGCGGCGGCGGTGAACAGAATCCCGTCGTTGGCGGTGAATGGAAACCCGCCATATAATGAACAAAAATCCCAACCCTGCCAAAAATCACCAGTCCACCACTCCCCACCATGACTCTGTCGGCGGGAATCCTGGACCTCCCCACCCGTCACCGCCAAGCACACCCACATCCCGCCCTCCAAATAATGATGCACAAACCACCTCGGCGAACAATGGAGGCCAGACTACCATTGGCGGCTGTGACCGCCACGGGTGGCAAGTGGACTCAACAGCAAGAAGGGCACACATTGGCTAGACGTACGACCCACACACCTGACACACATCCAGAACCCCATAAGACACTCCCAGACATACCCCACAATCCCTTGCAATGAAAGCAGGACAAGATGACGGAGAGCACCAGAGTCAGACAGAGAACGCCAGCATACAGGACACGCACACCGACCCACAGAAGAGCACCCTTACCACATTCCCAGCCCTGACACCATTACCCACACTCACCATGTCCCCCCAAACATCCACGCTTAACCGAAAGGGAGTTAAGGTCCCTGGTGGACGGGATCTTGAAGGTGGAGCCACAAATATTCGGGGCCGAGGTGCAGCACACACCCATCGCAAGGAAAATAGAGCTGTGGCAGACTATTGTGAACAGGGTCAATGCAGTGGGACACATCCGGAAGAGATGGAACGACCTGCGGGGGAAGGTCTGGGGCATGGCATCAAGGCACCACATTGCAGAAGACTGGGGGAGGACCTCCACCAACACCCCCGACTACACTGACTGGGAGGAAAAGGTACTGGCCATCCTGCACCCAGAGGGACTCACTGGACTCACTGGAGGAATTGACTAGGGTAAGTGATCTACAATTACCCCATATCCACCACACCTGTAATTCATGCACCACCCACCCTACCCACACCCACCAGGACCTACACCCCACCCAGGCATCAGCCACTACATCCACCCCCATGCATGACCACAAACCCACTAACAGGCCCAAATCCCTCCCCCTGTGCACAGTCACCCAACCCTGCACGTACCCACAATGGAACGACACCCCCCACCACAATGCAACCCCACAATGGCACAAAATGCAATGTTAACCTTACAAACGCACCCTGGAAGGCCACTGAAAGTAACACCAGCACAAAATAGCCCAGTCCTGTTCACCTCAAACGTTCATGCAGATGTAACAGACATGTCTATGTCCCCCAAAAGGCACCACCACCCATGCAACCCTAACAGACGGGACAAGGAGTGCCAGTGCCCCCCAGGGTGACAGAGGTACCTCACAGGACACTGGTGAAGGATCCCTGGACACCGATGAGCAGGCAGGCCCCTCACACAGTCCTGGGCTCTCACCATGCAGCAGCCCCACCCAGAAAACCACTGACACCCCAACCACCCAGTCAAGACCAGCAGCCGAGGGCAGGCGTCCCCACACCAGTGTACCCAGGTCACAGGCTGGTGAAACACAGGTACAAAGGCCACATTCTCCCACTCCCAACATGCAGGAAGGCGAGGGTCCCAGTACAAGTGGTACTGCCAGACCTGTGCAGGGGACACAGGCACAGGGGGCTAGGACAAGTGCAAGGGTCGCAGTGGGCCAGGGGGGAGGCCACAGGATGGATGCAGCGGCCCAGGACGTGATCTCTGAGTTATTGGGGGTCTACCAACATACCCATGACAGGTTGGCACAGATTGTGTCCACCCTGGAGCACAGTCAGAGGATGCAGCAGGAACAACACCAACAGGCCATGGAGCAGTGGAAAGAGCACAATGCCACAATGGCCACCATAGCAGGAGCACTGCTGCAGCTGGTCAAAAACCAGTCTGACACCCACACAGGACAAGAGGCCCCCAAAACAGCACCGGACAACCAGCTCAGATCACTCCAGCAGCAGAAACATCCCAGGAACTACCCTCACAGAAAAAACACAAGGGCCTACACTGTCATCTCATGAAGCTCAACAGCAGGCGCCCAAACGTACCCTCAGGCCATGATATGGCACTGGAAAACCAGCTAAGAACAAGGCCCTCTCCAACAAATAACTCTGCAATGAATGCAAAGCAATAATCCCAACCAATCACCAACCAGACATTGCTGAGAGCCAATATGAAGTACTGTTAGACAAGATGGACCCATCAATACTACCAACAAGGCTGCCACCTTGTTGGTCTTGAGGACACCCCACCCTTACGACTTCCCATCACTGTAAATTGCACAATTCACTCACTTCAACCAATAAAACACTTCAAGTGGAGTATGGATGCAACTGGCAGAGAACAACTTTATTGTCAAATCTGTGCATGATGGGAGTCACGTGTGCCCAAATGGTGGCAAGGAAGAAATGCGTATATTTTCAGTCAGTACCATGCAGAAGTGGGCCATGTTTCGCCTATCATTACCAACCCCCCTATATGACAGAGCACACTGACAGCATTAGTCACTAACCCCAATGACAGGCCTAAGTCCCACACAGTTACTGGAAATAGAGTTGTATCAGTTGGTTCCTGAAATTGACATCTTCCACTTCCTCATCATCACCATCACTCTCCTCACCTCTCTGAGGTAGCTGATCAGGACCTATAGCACCCTCCACCTCCAGGAGGGGGATAGAATGTCTCACTGCCACGTTGTGCAGCATGCAGCAGGCCACCACTATTCTACACACCTTATCAGGCCCATAGGGCAGGGAACCCCCAGAGATATGTAGACACTGGAATCCAGACTTCAGGAGATCTATAGTTTGCTCTATTACCCTCCTAGTACGTACACAGGACTCATTGAAATTCCTCTCTGCATCCGTCCTGGGTTTCCTCACTGGTGTCAGGAGCTAACGCAGGGTTGGATAGCCAGAATCACCTAGAAAATGGTGCAATACAGACTCATCATTGGTATGACGCTTAGTCAGACAGGCTGGTTTTCTGAAATGTGTCAGTTACTGACAGGCACACTTACCCCTGATCCACCCCCTGTCCTCTTGTAGTTGTTCCATCTTCTGTGGCACACTACTGTTCCTCAACACAAAGGAATCATGGACTGAACCTGGAAACATGGCATTCACATATGAAATGTACTGGTCTGCAGTAAATACCAATTGGATGTTCATGGAGTGGAAGTTCTTTCTGTTTCTGTACACCTGTTCACTCACTCTTGGGGGGATGATCCGTATGTGGGTGCCATCTATGGCACCTATCACATGGGGGATGTTGGCAAAGGCATAGAATTCAGACTTGATGGCAGGTAGGTCAGTAGTTTGGGGAAACCTCACATAGGACTGCAGATGTCAGACAAATGCATTCAGAATTCTTGTCAGTACCTGGCTGAACATTGGCTGTGAAAAACCAGCACACATGCCCACTGCCACTTGAAATGAGCCCGTGGCCAGGAAATGGAGTGCGGAGAGCACCTGCACTTCAGTTGGAATGGCATGCTGATTACAATTTCCCAGGGTTAGTGCAGGATCCAGTAATGCACAAAGGTCCTGAATAGTTGCATGTGTGAGTCTGTAAGTGATTATGATCTGATGCTCTACCATGATCCCCATATCCACAAGTGGTCTGTACACCAATGGAGCCCTTCCTCGCCACAAGGATCGGTACCTACGAGGGGTTACAAAAAGGATTGATGAAGACACATACATAGGCACACTTGTCATCATTTGTGCACTGCATTGTTCATTGTAGTGTCTCGACAATAACTGCTACCTGACAGATATACATGTACATCACAAGGAGGGAACAGAGTATTTCATGTGTGCTACAATACTGAATGGCCTATGTGCTTCATGTGGCTAGTAGGGCCTGCATTGTGAGTGGTAATTAATTCTAGATGAGTAGGTGATGGCAAAATGTCTGCCCACTGTAGATCTGCCCATTCATTGTGGAAGTGACCTCATACCGCTGTTTGCACCTTCATTGGCTAACATGGATACCAATGGGGAATCCTGGCGTATCATGATTGCTGCCGGCGGTGACGGTGCATACCGCGGCAGAACGTACGCACTTGAGTCCCTGATCTCGTGTGGACAGGTACTCCACTCTGTGTGCTGCTGTCGTCTGCCTCTGGCTAAGGATGTGCCACGTGTTGCAGGGGAAATGGCCCCAGCCTTCACCCAGGAGGAACTGGAGAAGCTAGTTGATGGGGTCCTACCCCTGTACGTGAAACTGTACGGACGGCCAGAGGTACAGGTGAGTCTGGGTTGGGGGGTCACTGTGTGTGTAATGGATTGCACATATGCGTGCACCTCTGAGCCTGCATAGGCCATGGTGCATGGCATGCTGCATGCGACTGTCCTGTAAGTCTGAGAGTACTGTCCGTCCCATAGTGGACAATTAGCCAGCTGTTCCTATCGTGCAAGTGTCTGACCTCTGTGTTCCATTTCTGTGTCCCCCTTTTAGGTCAGCGCCCACCAAAAGAGGGCCTATTGGCATGCCATCGTCAAGGAGGTGCGGACATTGGGGCTCTACAACTGGCAGAGCACCCACTGTAGAAAGAGGTGGGAGGACCTGGGGTGCTGGGTGGGAAAGATCAGTGAAGCCCAGCTGGGGATGTCCTCCCAACATGGAAGGGGGGCCCTTCGGGCACTGAGCCCCCTCATGCGACGGATCCTGGTGGTGGCGTACCCAGACCTGGATGGGTGCTTGAAGGCTGCACAGCAGTCACTAGGGGGTGAGTACTTATTTCACATACTTCAGTCTGGAAGGATGTCTGGGTGTGCATTAGGGTTCATGCTGCTTAGAGGCAGGGACTTTGACTGGTGTCCATCTACTTTATGGTCCCCAAGGAGTGTAGGGGTGTCTTTGTCAGGTCTCCCATACGTCACCTCCTTAGCTAGTCCAGGGAATGGGTGTAGACCAGTATTCTGATCAGTAGTGAGAGGCATGGCCATGGGCATAGTGAACAGTGCTGCCTGTTGGGTGTGTCTTCTGGGTGGGTGTAAGTCTGGCCATTATGTACCTTCATTCAGATATTTACAAGTGTCTCTCCTGTTTTGTCTCCCCATCCCTATTTTCTTGTGTTGGTTTGGTACAGCATCAACATCAGACGAGGGAGCTGAGGTACCGGCAAGTGGGGAGGCAGCAGCCCACGGATCCTCTGAGGCAGAGACAACTGACGCCCAGGGGACCAGTGGGTGGGAGAGCGAGGGGAGTTCCACGGGGGAGGCTACTTCCACAGGAGGTAGTGACTCCAAGACCTCCTCCGATGGGGGCTCCCCAGCGGTGGCGAACCCTAGTGTACACACCACTACCACAACATCTTCCGCCACCCCAATCCATCACCGCTCCCCCTTCTGCTCCCCACCGAGTTGCCCGTGCCCGCCCACATAGAAAGGTGGGTGTCTCCTTCGCCCCAGGCACCTCCTCCCCTGCCTCAGTCAGCCCTGCTGCCCTCACAGAAGAGGCTATTGACATCCTGAGAACCATCTCTGTAGGGCAGACAACCATCGTCAATGCCATCCAGGGGTTAGCATCAGAGGTGCAGCAGACTAGTGCCTATCTGGATGGCATTCACGGTGCTGTGTCAACCCTACAGAGATCTTTTCAGGCTCTGGCCTCCTCTTGGACGGCAGCCAGTTTCCCTGGCCATTCCGTCCACCCTCCAACCTCCTCTACCCCTTCCAGCACCCCACTCCTGTCACCCATCCAAGACACACATTCAGACACCCAGTCAAGCCCATCAACACACAAGAAACACACTTCAAAACACAAGCGCCACACCTCCCACCACAAGCGTTCACACAGCCAACAGACACCTGCACACACAACAACGTCCACTTCCCCCAGTGTGCCCACCTCTTCCGCCTCCCTGTCTGTCCCCTCTACATCCACACCATCATGCACTGCACCTTCAGTGACTGTTGCAGATCCTCTTCCTGCACTCACCACAATAGCATACAGCCATACATGCACCCCATACACCACACCTGCACTCACCACCACTACTGTAGTCAACACATGCAGAACACTCACCAGACTTGAAGACACCGACACAACATACATCCACACTAGCTGTCTGTCTTCTCCCACTGTGTCCACCCCCCTCCTCCTAAAACACACAATAACGCACCAAGACACCCACCCATCAGACATCCACCACACCACAGCATACTGAGCAGTCACCTGCACCCACTACACACACCCCTACAACACATACATCCACACCCTCTGCCTCCATTCCCACGCCCTCATCCACGCCCACCCCAATTGCTCCAAAGAAACTTTTCCTCTCCCGTGCTGACGTCTTCCAACCCACTGGTCCACCCTGTCTTGTCCCCAAACGTGCTCACCTCGTTGCCCTTTCTGCTCCTTCCACATCACAGCCCACCCCTGTCTGCCCCTCACATTCCCATGCCCCTTCCCCAGATAAGAAAAAGGCTGGGACTGAGCCTAGGCCATCTAGCTCCACCCAATCCAAACAGCCACCCACCCCCTTTAAAGGACAAGCCCACCCCCTCCAACTTCCAAACAAAAGTCAAAGGCCCACCCCCGTCAAAAATCCCCACCCCACCACCCCCTGCCCTCCTTCCGTGAGGTGCCTGGATGCCCATATGGTGCCCCCTGAGGTGGAGTACCATGAACTTGTGGGAGTCAGGTTGGGCCCGTTGTGGCCCATGGCAATTGTCGCCATAAAGACTGGCCATTGGCCCTGTTTAGACTGTTTGGCTCAGTGAACTTCATATTAAAGTTTCTGTGTGGTGTGTGTTTGTGCTGCACGCCGTTGAACCCTGGTCTTTTGTTTCATTTGTTATGGGTGTGGGCCATTTGTATGTTCTATGGTCATGTTGGATTATCCTTGTGTTGGGTAAGTACCTCTTGATGTGGGGGGTATGGGTTGTGCTGCTGTGAAGGGTTGGGGGGCGTTGCAGGGTGGGTGGAGTGAGTGGGTATGTGACTGTGCCCTTTTTTCCCTTGTTCAGAAGGTTGCGGTACTTAATGTCGTCATCTTCGTCGGTGGTCTCAGTCGTGGAGGTATATGGCAAGAAGCAGGGCTGGCACGATCTGCAGCTCTCTATCCATGTATGCTGCTGCACGTTCTGGGGGACTCCGGTGAGTATTTCCTTATATTTGCTTTATTTCCGCGTTGCTTTGTGTGGCGGTGGTTCCCGCCCCGGAACTGGCGGCGGAATGGTGGTTTATAATTTGATGGGCGGGTTGGGCCTTTCTGACGGTCTGTGGGTGGACTCTGCCGTCGGCGGCGGCACTCCTCTGCTGGCGGTGGGTGGTTCGCGGGATACCTGACTTTCATTTGGTTCATTATTTGGCGGCCCTGCCCGCTCCTCTGTTGGCGGTTTCTGCCGCCACCGCTGGTGGAGCGGAACGGACCGCCATGTTCATAATGAGGGCCTTAGTCTGCCTAGAAACTGCGTGAATTATTTGCTATTGAAAGGCAGACCACTGTCAAATTTGAAGAATGGCGGGGATACCCTACGTGCAAATATGTCATCCAGCCACTCAATGACCTTGTCATGGATTATTGATGATTACTCTAAAGGAAAGAGTTAATACTCATCAATGACTACTGTGAGATGATGTCCCTTTCCTAGAGACCCAAAGAAATCAATTTAAACTCTTTCCCATGCCTGGGCAGTAAGGTCAATCATTATCAATGGATGCTGCATCACTTTGGGGGAAAGGCAGTTACAAAGATGGCATTCCTTCAGTTCCCTCTCAACTTGTTCATCTAGGAGCGAGAACCACACTTGGGGCCAGATGTAGAAAGCATTTTGCATGGTGCAAACTGAGAAAATCACAGTTTGTGCCCTGCAAAATGCCTTTTGCGATGCACATTCACAGTTTGTGAGTCGGTACCGACTCGCAAATTGTGAATGCGACTCGCAAATAGGAAGGGGTTTTCCCTTCCTATTTGCGACTCGCATCGCTATGCTAAAATGCTTTGTGACCGCAAATGTGGTTGCAAAGCAATTTGCAGTTACCACCAGTGTCACACTGGTGGTAACCCATTCACAAAAGGGAAGGGGTCCCCAGGGGACCCCTTCCCCTTTGTGAATGTTGCCAAAAAGGGGTTTTCAGAGCAGGCAGTGGTCCAACGGACCACTGCCTACTCTGAAAAACTGAAACCAAATGGTTTTGTTATTTTTTTTATTTTGCAACTCGTTTTCCTTTAAGAAAAACGGGCTGCAAAGTAAAAATAAAAAACTCCTTTATTTAAAAAGCAGTCACAGACATGGAGGTCTGCTGACTTCAGCAGGCCACCATCCCTGTGAGGGCAGGGACTCGCTATGGGGTCGCAAAATGCGACCCACCTCATTAATATTAATGAGGTGGGTCTTTGCGACCCCATTGCGACTCGCAGTCGGTGTCTGAGACACCGTACTGCATCCGATTTTGCGAATCGGAAATTGCGAGTCGCACCGACTCGCAATTTCCGATTCGCAAAATCGGACTTTGCTACATCTGGCCCTTGGTCTCTTAGGGCCCCTCTAGTTGCCACAATGTCCTAGTTTAATTACTTGCTGCATTAGGCTCTCAGGTATGATGATTTTTGAGCATCCCAATACAATACATTCCTTGGTCACAGACAGCTCATCCTGTATATTTCTGAATTTTTGAAATTCAACATTGTCAGCAAAAGGTTAAGCATTCAAATTCCACGACTGAGTTGAATTCTTTGAGGATAAGCATGTTCTTATCAGAATTAGTAGCAGCAATAATCTGTTCAATGGAAAGGGATGTTAACGTGCTGGACCTCACAATAAAGTTAATGTACTCCTCAGCCATTTTGGAAGTTGAACTATGTTGATGTAGTGGTACTCACCAAGAGTATTCAGCAGGGTTCTGAGCTTTACCCCGGCTGTGCACAATGGCATATCCATACACTTGCGACCCCCACTTCTTAATGCACAAGAGCATCTTGGCTTTCAGGTTTTCAAAAATAGTGAGAAGCGCTTGGTGGTCTTTAAAGATAGTGAACGTTTCTCGCATAGAAACACATGAAAATGTTTGCAGGCCCACTCTACAGCCAGACTCTCCTTCTCCATTTGAAATAGGAATGTTCTATTTCAGACAGGCTTCAACTACAATCCCACAATGTGTCACAAAGTGTCTCTGAACATTTGGATGTCCATTATGTTGAGCAAGAGTTGCCCCATGCCCCACCAATCTCTCAACTACTGTGACCTCAGTATGTAACTTGGGGTCAAAATAGCCCATGATGGTTGGATTTTCAAGCATGTTTTATTCCTTTGAATATTTGCTCACATTCAACAGACCACTGGAAAGGCACATTTTATTTTATCAAGTCTCTCAATTGGGCACCCACTGTAGCAAAGTCAGAAATTTACATTAAGCAATAACTGGTGGCCATGCCTAGCATGGTGACATCTTGTGGGAATCAAGTAGCTGACAGTGCTTGCACTTTATGTGGGTCAGGAGTCATTCCTCCATCAGAGAATATGACTCAAAGAATTCAAATTTGGTCTTGTGAAATTCATACTAAGCTGCTTTCAGAGTGAGACCTGAATCAGCAAGTAGCTGCCACACTTGTGTCAGGACCTTGTGATTCTTCTTTTGTGTTGCTCCAAATACCATTATGTAATCACTACTACATTGCAATGGTATAATAGCAGACCGTGTGTAAACCTTCATGTTCGATGGCTTGAGTCATGGCACCGGAGACAGGCTATTGAATATCTTGACTGGCATGATGTTGATCAACATACCATGGTCCATGATAAAGGCTATGGGGCCGACATCTGTTTGTTTCGTTTGATGGTTTGCCTTTGTCTCTTGTTCTTCCTTGCAAGCAACCAAACTAACATGTGCCTGTCTTTCTTTGGATGATACATCATCCCAAATCTGTCTTCTTCTTCACTGGCGCTTGATAATGACATTGAAAAGCCATTGTAGGAGGAGCTTGTTGATGATCAACTTTGTCTAGTTTCTATTTGTCATGACTGATATTGCTTTTTGGCTTGTGGACGAGGCAAGGATACTTCTGGAACATTCTGACATCCATTTTCTCTTCTCTCTGTGACATATTTAGTATCTGTTTTGCTACGTAAACTGCTATGAAGTAATTTTTCTTCCCACAACCTTTTCATGTCTGTCCTATGGCTGGACATTTACTTTCATGAGGAAATGAAAACCCACATCGGAAACACAACTTTTTCTTCTTTGAAGTGTCAACTTGAGTGCATCTGAATCATACTTGTGCTTGCTTTTCATGGCCAACGCTGACTCAGTTTTCACTGTTCCAGCTTCCATATCAGCAGCTTGTCAATGTGCTCTTTCATTGGCTCTTGCAGTCATTAGTATTTTCTATAAACTGAGCATCTCTCTCAACATGCTTCTTCTGAAAGAGTCTGAAAGACAGCCATCAATTACTCTGAGGCTTATGACTTCTTCTTCATTAAATTCACTAAACTTACAGTGTTTGATAAACACATCAAGGGCCTCCTCATTAGGACTTTGGTGGGCATACTGTGCCACGGGCTCAGGTATGTGGGGGTAGGGTGCATGGGAGGGATGCTGAAGCCAGACTGATGGGCCCTCTAATGGACACAACTGACCAGGAAACATCTCCCAAGTCACAGATACACCCTTTTGATTGTTCTGAAACCTAACTCTATTTTCCCATGGTACAAGGACACTGTAATCATGTTACCAACTGGTGTAGCAGCTACCCTGAAGAAATCATCCACCATGACTTCACCCATCACTGTTATGTTCATTTTTTTGTATCATTGTTACAGATTTCCATTAGATATGCACAATAAATCAAACTTAAACCCAGGTCCCGTTTATGTGTCCTTTATAATCAATGAACAATAGTTATGCATGCCAACTCTGGTGTAGTCACGTCCCCCTGTTTTGAACAGCAATTGTAATGGACATCAAACGGAGACTCCATCTGCAAGAGACTCATTATAATAGAAAAGTAACAGGACAGATGTTAAAGAGGATGAAATTAACTTCTACACAAATTCATAGCTAGTATTGCAATCAGCACGTAGAGCATGACTGAGAGTGCCATCAGGATGTATGCAATGGTGTCATATAATGCAAATACACAGGATACAGAAGTCAGTGTCATGGTAATGTACCTAGGAATCAGGGTCACACTGATAGGTCCTCCTTATCACCTGGTATAGGCTCTTCACATACCCATACCATAGATTCCAGATCACATACCACATGGAACATACAAAGATGATAACTGAGGCACTCAGTACTGAAACCATTCACTAAAATTGGTCCCGTACCTGTAGGATTGTCACTCACCTATGTCAGTCTACAGTGACATGCACCTTGGACTGCAAAGTAAGATCAAAATGAAAGCTAGGTCCAAGTTAGATCACAAAGTACTCCACCCATTGTGAAGGCAGAGGCTATAATCCAACCTCCTTTGCACATGTGCCAGACACTTCTCCAGACACATAAAACACCAGTGACATCCTCCTCTTCCCCACAGGTGAAAGAAATGATGAAAGCCTTTTCCACCCCGGTGTCATGATGGTATGACAATCAAGATTACATACTACTTAAACAACACTGATATTAACAGGTATCTTCATGTACACGTCTCATGTCTGTCAGCAATTCCCATCTGCTTCTGACACAGTGTTTCTCAAGCCAAGGTCGCAGGGCCAAACATGATGTAGGCAAATCTATGAGTGAAAGGGAAAAGGATGGGACATTACACAAAACATGTCTCATATCAGAGAAGTCTTTTCCAGTAGTGTAAGTTTGCATCTGCTGTAACAATACATGAGACTGCAGAACAATCTGTCCTGTATACAAAACAAACTTTCAGCCTGCATTCACAACTTACTCGTAGGCATTTGATCTCACTACACCCCCACAGATAATGAAAAAAAGGAGGTGCCAGCCATCTATATCTGGTTGTACAATTACTCCATAACAATAGGTATACTTCACATACTTGTCTGTCTGTTTAAGTACTGATTGATGAGTCTCCTTTTTCATCTTCCTCTGGCTCTTCATCACTTGGCATATCAGCATTTCCACCCCCAGGTTCAGCTGCCTCCCCCTCATCTGCTATCAATGGTATCTGACCTCTCAGGCCTGATTGTGGAGCATACAGCAGTGTTAAAAATAGGATCTCTACCTGGCAAAGGTATACACCCTTGTCCAAGTAGGGACCACAATCCTAGTCTGGGTAAGTTACACACAAGCCAAATTATCCTGTGCCCACCTCTGGTAACTTGGCACTGAGCAGTCAGTCTCAACTTACAAGGCAACATGTAAAGTATTTGTGCAAGAAATCATGCAATAATACAGTGAAAACACCACAAAAAATACACCACACAGGTTTAGAAAAATATAAGCTATTTGAGTGAATGAAGGTCAAAATGATCAAGATTTGATAAGTACAAGTTGAAATATCACTTTTGCAATTAGAAGAAGCTTCCTAAGTCTTTATAAGGCAACAAGTGTCTCTTGCAAGAACAAAGTACCTGGTATGCATCAAAATTACATGCACAGAGAGTGCAGAGGAGGGCATGTGAGGAAAACAGAGGGGGTGCATCGATCTTCCAGGTGTACACAGATGATGCATCATTAATTTTACATATAGCAAGGATTTTGTGTCGAACTCCGGCACCCAGGTCTGAATCCTCTTTGCGATGCATGGTCTTCTGATGCCCAGGGATGGGGCGTGGAAATCGTCGGTGTGCAGGACGAAGTCACAGGTGTTGCGTCGATCTGGTGGGTGATACGGTGGAGTTTCTGTCGCATGGCAGGCGCTGCGTTGATTCCTCCCACAGGAAGTTGGGATGCGTCCTTCCGGCTCGGCGATGTGTTGATCCAGAGGGCTGTGCATCGAGGTTCCGGTTGCAATGCTGGCATTGCATCGATCTCCGGTTCGGCGATGCAGTGATTCTTTCATCGCTAGGCAGGCTGTGTGTTGATTTTCGCTGCACAAGGAGTTCCTTTGCAGAGATGAAGCCTTTTTGGCCCTGAGACTGGAAAGAGGAGGGAAGCTCAATCCAAGCCCTTGGAGAGCACTTCTCAGCAGAGCCAGAGGCCAGCAAGGCAGCAGGGCAACAGCAAGGAAGCAGTCCTTAACAGCAAGGCAGTCCAGGTGAGTCCTTTGGGCAGCCAGACAGCTCCTCTTGGCAAGTTGCAGGATCTGGTTCAGAGTATCTGTCCCAGGAAGTGTCTAAGTTGGTAGGGTCAGGGACACAGTTTATATACCCAAAAGTGCCTTTGAAGTGGGGGAGACTTCAAAGAGTGGTTTTGAAGTGCACAAGGTCCCATTTCAGTACAACCCTCTCTGCCAGGGTCCCAGTAGGGGGTTTGGCAGTCTATTGTGTGAGGGCAGGCCACTGTCCTTTGGAATGTAAGTGTCAGGTCCTCCACCCTTCCAGCCCAGGAAGACTCAATCAGTATGCAGATGAGTGCAGGTGTGGCTGAGCATCCTGTGTTTGTGGTTGTCTGGGTGAAATGTACAAGGGAGCTGTCAACCAGCCCAGCCCAGACGTGGATTGGAGACAGGCTGTAAGGCACAGAAGGATTTTAAGTGCAAATAAATGCTCACTTTCTAAAAGTGGGGTTTCTAAAATAGTAATATAAAATTCAACCTCACCAGTCAGCAGGATTTTGTATTACTATTCTGCCCCTACTAAATATGAACTGTCTACCCCTTTCTGATCAGAACCTACAACTCAAATGGTATATGACAGTAGCCCTAATGGTAGCCTATGAAAGGAGCATATACTAGGCCCATAACACACAGATATATGTCCTGCCTTTTACCTACATAGCACCCTGCCCTGTGGGTTATCCTAGGGCATACCTTAGGGGTGACATATGTAGAAAAAGGGGAGTTTCAGGCTTGGCAAGTACAATCAAATGCCAAGTCGAAGTGGCAGTGAAACAGCACACACAGGCCTTGCAATGGCAGGTCTGAGACATGGTTAAGGGGCTAATTATGTGGGTGTCACAATCAGTGCTGCAGGCCCACTAGTAACATTTAATTTACAGGCCCTGGCACATGTAGTGCACTTTACTAGGGGTTTACAAGTAAATTAACTATGCCAATTGGGTATGAGCCAATCTCACAATTTTTTAAGGAAGAGAGCATATGCACTTCAGCCCTGGTTAGCAGTGGTAATGTGCGCAGAGTCGTAGAACCAGCAAAAACAGTGTCAAAAAGTGGAGGGAGACAGGCAAAAAGTTGGGGGTGACCACCCTAAGGCTGTCAGGTCTAACGAGCAGGCAACTATTATTTGACATACCATGTTGGGCGAGTAGGGAAGGGCTCCTCCAGATAAGTCCAGACACCTAAATATTGCCATTTGGAGCCCAAACGTCCGCTCAACTACACACCTTGACCTCCAGTGGGCCTCATTGTAGTGGACTTCCCCTGGCGTGGTTGGATACCTCACTGCTGTCAACAGCCAAGGAAGGTTTGGATAGCCAGAGTCACCTGTGAACACAATGTGAGAACAACACAAACATGTATGTGTGGCATGCAATATTGTGATTGCAGGAGACATAAATCGCAAACACACAGTTCAGTGGTAGCTTACCAACCAGCCAGGCCCTCCCTGTGTAGGATTGTGTCATCAGCAGTGGGATGTTGCTGTTTCGCATGAAGAAGGAATCATGCACGGAATCGTGAGATGTACTAGTCTGCCAGACACATGACCTGAACGTTAATTGAGTGGAAGTTTTTCCTATTCCTATGCACCTGCTCATTAGCACTGGGAGGGACAAAGTCAATACAGGTGCCATCAATGGCTCCAACCACATGTCGAATGTGTCCTATCTCATAATATTGTACCTTTACATAGGCCAAATTCACTCAGTGGAGAAACCTGATGAAGCTGTCCGGATGTTTCAACAAGGAACACAGCACATCCATCAAAACCAGACTGAACATAGGCTGATACATCCCTGCTGTTAGATCCACTGTATTCTGAAAGGATCCTGTGGTAAGGAAGTGTAGCACTGACAAGACTTTAATGATGTGAGGTATGCAATAAGGATCAAATCAGGCTTTAGTTGATTACAAAGATCCATGATGGTATGACGATTCAGATGATATTTCTGAAAGGCATGTCTTTCCTCCATAGTGTGCAGGTCTACTAGGTGGTTGTCTCACTTTCCTCATAGCAGGGAAACTATGTGAAAAAAAGGAAACATAGTATGAGAAATACCAAATGCACATATCATGTACAGCTAATTACATTCCTCACACTTATCAGCTGTAGAGGACGTTTGCTACATAACTATGCATCCCATTACAGCCTCCTTGGTGCACATTGCCAACTATAACAATGGGATAAAACTTATTAAACAACTGTCAACGTCAATGTGTGTGAGACTAATATGTCATTAAGGAATCACACATATTGTTGGACTTCCTCAACATTTACCTGGCACATAGGAACCTCTGAATAGCTGTACATAGCTATCACCACATGTCCTCAGACAGCACAACATTTACAGCACAGATACACAATTTGTCATCCAAACAAGAAGGCCGTATGTACAGATGTACAGCACAATAGGGGGTTAAGAAAATGACGCAGATGAGGAAACACTTCCATATGTGCTCAAAATGGCAGGCGCCTGACCTACTGTACTGGACAGGTGGAAGTGACCTAAGTGCGCCGGTGGAAGTCATCATGAAGAGCTGGAGAAGCTAGTGGAGGAAGTCCTACCCCTATCTGACCAGCTATATGATGCACCAGAGGAGCAGGTGAGACAAATGTCATACCAATGTGTGATAGGCGTGGTGTTTGACAGTGTACTGTCAATGTAAACTTGTGAAGGTGTTGATGCATGCAGATGGTTTATTGTGAAGACCTGTGAACTGAGAGAATGGGAATGTGTGGCTACTTGCTGTGGCTGATGTGTATTGTCCACTCCTGTTGGTATGGGGCATGTGGACATGTCTTTCTCCTTTTGTCTGTGTCATCCATGTAGATCAACACCCATCAGAAGAAGGGGATTTGGCGTGCTATCACCAAGCAAGTGTGGTCCCAGGGGGGGAAACAACCAGTGGAGCACCCACTGTAGGATGCCGTGGGGGGACCTGAGACGCTGGGCCTGGAAGACCGCTGAGGCCCAGCAGGGAATGTCCTCCCAATGAGGGGGGGCATCAGACACTGACCCTCCAATGGCCTGCATTTTGGGAGTGGCATACCCTGAGATGGATGGGCATTTGAGAGCAGCAAAGCAGCCACAAGGTGGTAAGTAATGACAGAACCCATGTACTGTCCTGTGATAGTGTGGTATATGCTGTCTCAGTATTGGAGTTGTGACAATGTTGTAGATGCTACAGGTATATTAACTACTAGAAATACATGGTACTCCAGTTGCCAATATACAAACAGAGATCTGGCCTTTGGATTGTGCATGGAAACATGTTGATCTCCTGTGTCCAGCACAATTAATGACTGTATGTGGAGATGCACATGTGAGTGAGCCACATGTGTGACTCTACCCAGCCATTATATTTGTAAGCTGCTGTGTCAACCTTCCCACCTAGTGTCCCCAGGTCTAATCATCCAAATAGTGGGTTATGTAGCTAAAATGTGTCAGACCACTCCTATTTATATGGATCTGCTCTATGTGCCACTTTGGGCCTGACATATTAGTTACAGGTCCTAGATATCCAGTGTCCTGAAACAGTTATAGGCTGGCATCCAATTCAGGCAATAGGTATGGCCAATGTAGCACTATCCATATGAGGTTTGAGGAGGTGTCCGCATTGTTATGCTACAGTAATAGAAAGAGGTATGTGAAGTATGTAAATGATGGACATCTCACAAAGGGGGACTCATGTTGTCTATTAGCCTTTAACATTTGTTGTCATTACATTGACATGTGGACAACTTACTGGTATCCCCATGCCTTTGATGTAGAAAAGGCAAGTGGCTAGGCAGTTTGACTCTTTGCCCATGTACATTGTCCATGCTAGATATGCCAATGCCATACCTACATTAGTGCTACATATGGTGTTAGCTCCCTACATCATGTTTCAATGGATACTTCATGGTTAATCATATCTGACATGCTATTTTTTCCTCCACTAAGCTTAGCTGATATGGGCTGTTTGGAAAGGTTTTGTTTTGGCTCAGCTCATATTGGCCTGATTTAATGGTTGAGCTGAAGTTCCATGTCACATACACCTGTTTGTGTTGTGGGATATTTTGTCAGTAAAATAGCAATCATGTAGGTACATGTGTAACTCATGGCTACATTGAATTTCATTTGTGTGAGTGTTTAGTCAGGATTTAGCTAGTGGGAATCACTTGTCAGGACAGCTGTAAGTGATGTAGGTGTACTCAAGTTGTCACGTAGTGTTCTGAATCAGCATGTCAGGTGGAATGTCATGAGTCCTCCTAGCAAATTGTTTGCTGTCCATAGTTGTGTTGCCATAACTATGCTCTCTATGATTGTCAAGGATGTATCATGTGTGCTCAGTAGCCGCCAATTGCAGTACATGGAGTTGTTCTGTATTTGACAATATCGCTGAACAGTGACTGCAGAAAATCCTATAAGGTTGATTTGAAGTACATACATAGTTGTTTTCCAGACATTGAATGTCAAATTGTGATAGCCACTTTATGGGACTGCCACAGGACTTCCACATGTATTCATCAGAGAATGTTGCCATTATGTGAGTTATGTACAGAAGGCTCAGCTAGGCATGTGATTGGAAGGCAAGGTGATGTGTTGTATGTAAAGTGAGATGACTTTCCTGTAATGGAATATTACTTTTGTTGCTGGAATGGACAGGTGTTGAGTCGGAGTAGGCATGATATGGTAATATCTATCACCTGCATTTCCTTAGACTTCTAAGATGATGGACTTTGATGATCTGTATGGGGATGAAGTATTTGCCATAGCCAGACCTTGATAAGCATGATGCCTTACAGTTACAGGTGATTTGATGGGATTGTCAAGTAGTGCTCAAATACTTGGCTCATGATGTAGGTGAGACAGATGACAAATGCGGTAGTTGGAAGTATCATATTTTGACATGATGCAGGCTCTAAAGGGTTTTTAAATGGGACTTCCCTAGCAGGAGATGTAACCTACTATTGTACATGTTGTTATGTGTGTGTATGTGTGTGTGTGTGTGTGTGTGTGTGTTTGTGTGTGTGTGAAGAATGTGATGCCCCCCTCTCTCTCCCACTCTCTCCTTCTCTCTCTGTCTGTGTGCATCAGCATCAGCAGGCGAATGAGACGGGGAACAGGCAAGAGGGGAAGCTGCCAGCCACAGGACCGGGAGTGCTGAGACCACCAACAGCGAGGGACCCGGTGGCCCAGAGGGTGAGGGGATGCCATGGGGGAGATAGGATCTACATCATAATCATTTGAATCCTCCTCCAGTGGACACTCCCTGGCGGTGGAGGACCAATCATGGAACACCCCAGGACCATTATTGTATACCACTCTCTACCACCACCCTCCATATAGCTCCCCACCCAGTAGGCCGTGCCTGCTCACCCAAGAGGGTGAGTATCTCCTTTGCTGCAGGCACCTCTGCCCCAGCCCCTGTCAGTCCTGATGCTCTCAGTGAGGAGGATATTGACCTAATGAGGTCGATCTCTGTTGGTCAGTTGACCATCATGAATGCCATCCATGGACTTGCAACTCAAGTCCAACAGAGTAGTGCATTCCTGGAGGGCATTCACAGTGCACTGGGAGGCCTACAGAGATCCTTTCAGGCTCTGTCCACCACACTGATGGCAGTCAGTCACCCTTTGTCTTCTGTTCCCTTTCACTTTCCTCTTCCCAATCCCAAACCCCTCTTCCCTGCCCCAGCCAAAGCACACAGACAGACAAGCATGCATTCACCTCAAAATCCAAGGGTAGCTTAGACAAACACAAGCACCACAAGACACACCACCGGCATGAACACAAGCAACATCCACCTGCAGAAACATCAACAGTCACAACCTGCCCTGACACCCCCACTACTCCCAGGATCACAAACACAACCTGACATACCTGCAGGTACCATACCAACAATCACTGATCCAGCCACTACACCTGGCTTACCCATAGACATCACAACAGCAGACCCTCAGAGATCCATCCCAGTCACCACATCTACGGACACAACAACCACAGACATGCCTACATGCAGCACATCCACCATACCTGCAGTCACCTCCCCAACAGTCACCCATCCTCCACTGCATCTCCCAGCACCTCCACCCCCTCCTCGCAAGGGTCATAAACACCCATGCTTATCCACCCAACAGAGACCCAGCACCCACAAGCATACCTTGCACAAACATGCACCCAAGAGATCCACAACAGCATCTCAGACAACCACTCCTTCTCCCTCCACACCCAAACCATTTTGTTTGACTGTCCCCGTGTGTCAAAGAAAGTTTTCCACTTGGAGTTTGCCCTTTTCCCTATTCCTCTCCCACCCCGTGATACCCCTAAATATTCTGTGTCCCTCCCCAAGTCTGGCACTTCCACCTCCAAGACCGCCCCTGCCCCCCCTGCAAGTATCCATGGCCCTCCCCCTACCAAGAAGTCAACCCTTCCCAAGAGTACCCAACCCTCCCCTAAGCCTGGACCTAAATCCCCCCTCCCAAGCCCAAACCCAAAGGTCCCCCTCCCAATCCAAAGCCCAAACCCCCTTCTGGCCCCACCCTCGAATCCCTGAGGTACCTGCCTGCCCCCTTGATGCCCCTACCTGTGGAGGTTACATGGCAGTCAGGAGTCAAGTTGCAGGCACACACATGTGCTTTGTGTGCATGTTGTCCATTGATTTATTGGACTGTCCTATACCCTTGGACATCATTAGTATTCCTTTACAATAATGCATATTTTGACAACCCTGTTGTTGGTTATAATGTTATATCTTTGTCCTGCATTTCTTTACTTAGGGCAGATTAGTCTTGGCTGACATTGTTTGTGTGTGAGCATTTGTGTGTCAGTGGTGGTTGTGCTACCTGTTTTGTCTGGGCAGCATGTGTGGTTGTCTGCTGAGCATTTGTCCCCCAGTGATGGGTGTGTGTTATGTGATGCGCATATGTATGCTGAGGACATGTTGTGATGGTATTGAGTGGTATTTGTGTTGACATGTGTTAGGTGTAGTGTTGTGTGCCTGTGTGGTTGAACTGTGTGCATGAGTGTGTGGAGAATTGTATGTCAGATACATTGTGATGGTGATGTTTGTGGGGTATACCGTATGCTGCATTGTTTGGATGTGTGATTGTGTTTGTTTGTTCCTTGGTGTTGGTACATAATGTTGTATGTATGATTTGTCAAGAGATAGTGCCTATTGTGGGTGCTTGCCAATGATTTGCTGATGTTGCAATTGTGGTACATTAGTATTGTTTGGTGGCGTTTTGTGTTGTTGTGTGTGACTGTGCCGGTTCTCTGTATCTGGGGGTTGGTGTGTGTTTTTGACATGTGTGTGATGGTCGTAGTATGTGTACAAGAATGTGGGATGTGTATGTGGCTGTATGTGAGTGTGCGTGTTGGTGTGAGGTTACGTGCGTGTGTCGCCCTCGCCACCCATTTCCGATTTGTGTGTTGTGTGTGCGGAGGTGCTTTGACATTTTACCACAGTGACAGATAAGTGTGTGTACTCACAGTTGCCGTCGTCACGGGTTCTGAAGTCGTTGGGCAAGCAGGAGCAGGGAGAAGACATGTAATGCTCCATGACGACTCCAGACGAGCATGGCTTCCTGAAGGTGAGTGTCTACTTTTATACAGTTGGTTTCCACCTAGGTTTCAGTGATGGTGCGACCGCAGCAGAAACCTTGGAGGTGTGCAGCCTCACAATCTGTCCTGCGGAAACATGGTCTCTGCTGGCCTGCAGGTGGCTACCGTCATCTGTAGTGTCCTGACTGCACTGGCAGTGCTGGCGGTAGTTTGGCAGTATTCTGTTGGAACTACCACCATGGTCATAATTTTGCAGTCTTCTCCACCAGCCTGTTGGCAGTATGACCGCCACCGCCAACATGGTGGTCCTGAGACCACCAAACCTGTAAAGACCACCAAACCTGTAATGACCCCCCAAGTCTTTCAACAAACTCATCCATCCTTTCACCTGCTTGCTGCCTTGCTTGATTGAAAATGTACCTTTCATAGTTTACTGGATTGAACTTGTTACCCAAACCTTCTTTGATCTGATGGTATGATATTGCATAATTCTGCAGGATTTTCTTCAGCACTTCTTTTACTTTGTCACTGGCAAGGTTCTTTAAATACTTAATGATTTTATTGTCATCTACTTCTTCTAGGGTATCTATGAAGTCATTGAAGGTTTTGATCCACGCGGTCCATTTGGCACCAATATTTTGCTTCTTGACAGTGTGGAATGGCTATGGTGGTTTCAGAAACAGAGTTGCATTATACGTTGCACTGTTTTCCACTACTGTTGAGAGCATATGCTATTCAGATGGCTGCTGCTGTTCACCTGGAATTGTAACTTCTGTAAGCACTGGCTGTGTGCTCACACTTGGGTCATCACGCTCCATCTGAGGACGTAGATAGCCGTTTTCTTTCTTGATGGTACGTAAATATTCAATTTCTCTCACTTGACCTTTGTTGCATTTTGGCTTTTTGCATCTTACCTGATTGTCACTGCCTTTAGCGTTTCATTTTATATTGATGATGGCCTTGTGTAATGATGCAATGCAGTATTTCTTCTTTCAGCCTCTCCAACAGATTTTCGTAGGCTTTTCGAATGCACTCCTCTGCAGGGCCTTTGACTTCTTTGATGGCTGCATATAGACTGGAGCGGGGCTTCGACTCCACATACACCAACTTCAAACTGCTTCTCACTGGTTTGGAGCATGCTGCACATATGAGCAGTTTGCTGTATTGTTGCAAACTCTCACAGAGAGCGGTCTTGTTTCTTCGGGCATGTATCACCTACTTGTCACTAGTTGAAATGTCCTCCCGAGCCCGGAAGCATGCAAAAAAGAACGCCAAACACATAGCTCAATAGTAGACGTCTTTATTCCTCAGCATCCAATCTCACACTCCACTCTACTTAGATTATAATCACTAATAACCACACCTTAGCACCTCTCATTAAGTTACATAATTGCTCTCTTGAGTCAACCCAGAACCGAAAAGGTTCTAGTGCACATAGGGGGTCATTCCGACCCTGGCGGTCCATGATCGCCAGGGCGGAGGGCAGCGGAAGCACCGCCAACAGGCTGGTGGTGCTTCCTGGGCGATTCTGACCGCGGCGGTAAAGCCACGGTCAGAAAAGGGGAGCCGGCGGTTTCCCGCCAGTTTCCCGCTGGCCCAGGGAATCCACCATGGCGGCGCTGCTTGCAGCGCCGCCATGGGGATTCCGACCCCCTTCCCGCCATCCTGTTCCTGGCGGTAATTACCGCCAGGAACAGGATGGCGGGAACGGGTGTCGTGGGGCCCCTGGGGGCCCCTGCACTGCCCATGCCACTGGCATGGGCAGTGCAGGGGCCCCCTAACAGGGCCCCATAAAGATTTTCAGTGTCTGCTTTGCAGACACTGAAAATCGCGAAGGGTGCCACTGCACCCGTCGCACCCCTTCAACTCCGCCGGCTCCATTCGGAGCCGGCTTCATTGTTGAAGGGGCTTTCCCGCTGGGCCGGCCGGCGGTCTTCTGGCGGTCGCCCGCCGGCCCAGTGGGAAAGCCGGAATGGCCGCTGCGGTCTTTTGACCGCGGAGCGGTCTTTCGGCGGGAACCGCTTGGCGGGCGGCGACCGCCGACCGCCGCGGTCAGAATGACCGCCATAGTCTTAGGACACTACAATCAGAGACTGTGAGTTCCTTTAGGTTCGATTTACTCCCACAGGAACAAGATGGGGAAAGGGAAACAAAAACCCTCTCTGCCAATTGGAACACTTTACCCTTTTTAATTCAAGGTCTTGCTGAAGTCCTATGGGACTGCCGCAAGTCCCACTGTCAATGCATCTATACATTTTAAACATGATTTCTCAAACAATACTGAACAAATTTACACCAAATCCCAAAAAGCAGAGTAAAGATTCAGGTTTCTATTACATTTGGAGCAATTTTGTCCAGCCATTTTGTCTGTATCATGGTCTAATTTTACCTATGGAAATTACATGGGGGGAAAAGTATGATGATCTTCTTTCTCAGCCTCCACATGACAAATTAGCCTGAAACGTTCCAGAAAGGAACTGAGGCTTTTTCTTTTGAAAACGTTTGTGTAGATTTGTTCAAACTGCTGAAAAGTTACCAACAAAACAAAAATGCTCTTCCTGTAGAATCTGTGACTCATGTACAACTACACAGAGGCTACAACCACTGTGTAGTATGTAAATTCCATAATAAAGTTTTAGGGGCAACCTAATTGCTTTTGCCAAACTTCCAGGCTGGACAGCATATTTAGAAAGGACCTACAACCAGCTGTGCCCAGATCTTAATGGTAAACAGCTTCCAGCAACATAATTTATTGAGTTACACTGGCTAGTACTCTCACAAACTTGAATTGTTTGAGTAGATTACATGAGTTGGAGAATGATTGATTGACACATATTATCACAGAATGCCATGGTTTTCTACACTTAAGTACAAAGTATTTATCTAATTTATTTAATAAGCACAACATCAACACTTGCCCAAAGGTTTTAGTGTTACTTTGGGGGGTTTCCTGAAAGAGTATATTTTGTGATTAAATCAGTAACAGAGACTACAAAAGTACTGAACTACTCCCGATGTGGAAGAGAGATACCTTTGTTTTTAATGGTTTTAAATTTAGTGTGGGTAAATAACATAGTAGTGCTCCAAGACATTAAAGATAGCAAAGATTTCTTTGTAATGGTGACTAATCCAACATTTTACTTTGTGTACTGAGGGCTCATCCCATTCAAAACTATTTGAGAATGCAAATTTATTGATGATAACGTACATTATCTGTGATTGTGACTAACACTGTTTTACTTTTTATAGAAGAGGGCCAATCATATTTTTCAAGCACTCATGTTATTGATGAATTCATCCATTTTGGAAGCTGGCTTTTTATGTAGCAGTGCTAATTTAAGGGCCCACTGTGCAAAAAATCCTCACAAACCTTATTGGTTTACGGGGCTCTCTTTAATAATCCCAAGTGCTCTATTTGTGGTAGTGTGGTCGAGCTTATCAGGCTTATCAGAGAGGAGTCAATAGTTGGTTACATACTGAATAAGAAATCTGAGACAAATTGATAAAAATAAACCAGATTTTTATAGGAATTAACACACCAAAATCTTTAGAACTGATTTAGTACAACCACAGAAATCGATTTTAAAAACAAATAGAAAAATAACTCAAATAACAGTTTTGAGGCATGTGCCTTGAACGGTATCCTATGGAAGAAAAACATACACAGAAAAAAGGTACTTGCAGGTGGAGCTAGAAGGTGCACTTTGGGACATACGATGCTAGGGGGGCTCAAGGTCAGAAGTACCACCAGCATTTTTACTTTACCTGCCCAGGTGTGTCCGGCTGCAGAAGTGCCGGTCATGATGGTAGCCATAAGCACCACTCTGTTAAAGTCAATGGGGACCTGAAACAAAGGCTGCAATGGGAGAAAAGTCTGGAAGAGCCTAAAGGGGAGCTCAAGTCATAGGGACCTCTACGCAAAGGGAACACACTCAGATGTTGTGGACCTGGGCTGTAGGCCTCAGGTTCAGAGTGTCTTGGCTGGCTGGCTAATTGCATTTGAGGCTCTCACAGTGGGTCAGATGATCTGCAGAGGGGAGAAAAACAATACAGCAGGGCCACTCTTGTTAAGCCCTATTTGGTGCAAATAACACAGTATTTAGTGTAATGGTGCAGGGGTTTGACCTCCCAGTGCCACAAACCCCTCCTTCTGAAGTGGTGCTCTCTCAGTTTGCCGATGGCCAACAACATGGTGAACCAGGCAGATGCAGTCTAAGTGTGCAGATGCAGGGGGATGGCTCACCGACCACAAGGGAGATAATAACTGATTTTTGAAGTGCTGGACAGTCCTCCAAGTATTTGGGAGGATGCACAGCTTTAGAATGAGTCGGGTCTTTGCAATTTTGTAAGGAGCAAGGCAGAGTTTGGTACCAGTTTCTGTGTAGGTTCTTGGTTCTCCCAGGGTAGTCTGTTCTTTGTCCTTCTTAATTTCCCAGGAAATCAAATCTGCTGTCTGGTATAAAGAGGAACCCCTAAGTACTCAATTTAGCAGTGCTTAGAGGAGTATGCAGTTGTAGCTAATGGGCTACTGAACACTAGGGCAACTAGGGCCCCTATATGACCACTTCCTTGGGGAGTTTGTGTAAGAAAGTGCCCCTTTTTGACATGGTCTCCCCCATATTTTGCCTGGTATTTAATGAACTTTTGACTGACATTGCACTGGTTTCCTGTTTGCTGTTTAAGTCATATTTTCTATTCTTATTTTAATGCTCTTTTAAGTGAAAGATTATAGGTTGAATATTTTCTGTATTTCTAATGGTTCAGGTTTGTGTATGTTAGAAATGGGATCTGCAGTTGGAACGGGTATGTACCCAGCCCATGTAGGGACCACCACTCTAGACAGGTGTAGTGTTATTTGTGTGTTGAATCCTGATGTCGTGTCATACCGCTTTGCACCTGACTTAGCTGCCTATTGTCACTTTAGTGGTCACAGGTTATAGACTCCATTCTGTGTTTAGCTTAGCTTCACCGCCACATTAAAGTATTTTTCCGTGCAAACATGTTATGCTACATATTTTTCACTCCTACGTGTTTTCCTTCTCACCAAAGAGCTAGGACTTGTACATAATGTAGGAGGTAAGCAATTAGTACGATAAGACTGTACCAAGCTTGTGTTTATTATAGGCAAGGGAATGGTTTGACCTTGGGGGGGTGACTCGAGATTGTGGCCAGCTCCTGACACATTCCTTTCAAAGTTTACCTAAGCTAGCCAGCATATTTGAATATTTCCTTCTGAGAGAAGGGGTTCTTCTAGAAGGACATTTCCGTGGTTGTTTAAGATATAAAAAGGTGGCCCTGCTCAGTAGCGATGAATTCCGAGACCTCGTTCAGGATTGGACGTCAAATGCCTGATATTTGTCCCGTGAGGGTGAGGATCTCTTTCTCGCAGCTGAACGGGGTCATCTTCTTGCAGGCATGAGAAAGATGAAGCATCTGACAGGCCCTACGGTGCTACATTTGTATTAATTATTTGCTTTGTATTGTGTATGAACATATATCTATATATCAATATAAGTGTTTGTATCCTTGCATGTATAGATTTGCTGTTTATAGATTAAAGATTCTTTATACAAGGTCTTACTTTGTTGTTGAACATTTTGAAAGTACACTTTTTACTATTCAAACCTTCCTTCACGAACCTTGCAAAAAGCTATAATAATTGTCTTCTTCAGATTAAGAAGTGCATTCCAGAGAATCTCTTCAATTCCTCTCAGTGTGTATATCTTGGCTCAGTCTGAAGTAAAGCAAAACATTTTGGCCTAGTTCGGCAAGGGAAGGGTTTGTAGGTCAAAAGTGTACATTTAAAAGTGAAAATATGTTTGGCAGGAAGACTAAAGCATCTGCTTCTAAAAACGTGTGTGAAAAGAATGTGTTTCAAATTCCTGGATGGTGCTGTGCACCTTTGGATGAGTTAGTTAGTGAATTTTCACATTCAGCTGGTTTGTCAGAACGCTGGGATGAATGTTTGAATGAAGCGTAACCAGGTGATGTTCTGTCCTGCTTAAGGAAAGTACCCGTTGAAAGGAATGATCTTTCAGTTCTTGACAGACGAGGGTGGATACTTTTGTCTGCCTACAGAAAAATGCATGACAAATATAAACAGTTAGAAAAGGTAAATGAGCAGCTGGAAAAGCAGCTCGTGGATTCAAAGAATAGTGTTACTATTTTGTCTTGCCAAAATAAATTATTACAACATAAGGCAGACATGTATCAAACCATTACAGAACGAGCTGCGTTCAAAATAGCTCAAAACGGATATTGTAAACATAGAGGAAAGATAAATCTGAAAAAAGGTTAATTTAGTCATTGCTAATGCTTTTTTGGATTGGTGCCCAGATTCGTCTTGGACACATAGGCGGTCATTCTGACTGCGGCGGGCGTCGGTAGCCGCCCGCCATGCGGTCACCGCCATTTGGCCGCTCCGGGGTCAAAAGACCACGGAGGCCATTCTGGCTTTCCCGCTGGGCCGGCGGGCGCCTGCCAAGGGAGCGCCTGCCGGCCCAGCGGGAAAGGCCCTGCAACCCAGAAGCCGGCTCCGAATTGAGCCGGTGGTGTTGCAGGGTTGCGACGGGTGCAGTTGCACCCGTCGCGATTTTCACTGTCTGCTAAGCAGACAGTGAAAATCATGCTGGGGCCCTGTTAGGGGGCCCCTGCACTGCCCATGCAGTGGCATGGGCTGTGCAGGGGCCCCCAGGGGCCCCACGACACCCGTTCCCGCCATCCTGTTCCTGGCGGTAAAAACCACCAGAAACAGGGTGGCGGGAAGGGGGTCGGAATCTCCAAGCAGCGCCGCCATGGAGATTCAGCCCAGACAGGGGAAATCCGGCGGGAAATCCGGCGGGAAACCGCCGGATCCCCTTTTCTGACCGCGGCTTTACCGCCGCGGTCAGAATGGGCAGGGAAGCACCGCCAGCCTGTTGGCGGTGCTTCCGTGGTCATCCACCCTGGCGGTCGATGACCGCCAGGATTGGAATGACCCCCATAGTGTTTGGACAGGCAGTGAGCGGTCAAGCTCCAGTGAAGAGGAATGTGAAAAAGATGGGGAACAGGGGAACCTACATGAACACAATGTGATGCGTGCGCAACCTATTTTTAGACGAAAACTGCAACACTCAACACAAGATCCAGCAGGAGTTGAATTACATGCTTTAGAAGATTACACTCAGCAAGAAGTAAATGACATTATGGATAGTTTTAAACAGAGAACAAGGGAGTCCCTACTTGCTTGGGTTGTGAGGCTGTTTGAAACTGGTGCTTCCGGTGTTAAGTTTGATATTGGGGACGCTCGCAAGTTCTGTACTCTCAGTTCTGATCCGGTAATACAGGAACAGTTCAGGGGTTTTTAAGGAAACCACCAGACTACCTTGTTACAACTAATGGTTGAGGGATGTAATTTGAAATACCCCACTGATGCAGAGTGACCTTCCAATGAGAAACCATGGTATACATTACGTGATGCAATGCAGAGAATTAAGGAAGAGACAATGAAATCTGCTATTTCTCTGGGCACTGCACACCAATTGTTAGATGGACAGCGTATTGTGCCAATAAGAAACAAAATAATTCACCTTGCTCCACCTGCGTAAAAGCAAGTAATTATGACTTTATTAATCAACAAGACAGGGCAGACTTTGAAAGATGTAATAGAAGCAATCAGAGAGTTAGACAAATTAGGAATTTGGGAAAAGACATGTTTACAGTGCTACTTAAAGATGGTGTAAAAAAGAAATAGATTGATGGGATAGAGACTAAGGCCCTCATTATGACATTGGCGGTAAAGGGCGCTTACCGCCATGCAGAAGACCGACACCACACCGCAGCGGCCGCAGAATTCCGCCACAGCTATTATGACCCACAGCTCAGAATCCGCCAAAATTCAGACACCCACACATGTCTGCCGCACCAAAGGTCAGTGATAAACTGGCGAAAACAAAACCTCCCCCGTCACGCCAACAGAAATACGCCCACACTATCACAACACACTAATCCACGCAGCGGTCTTTCAACCGCGGTATTCCATTGGCGGTACACACCACCGCGCTCAAAATACACACACTCTTACAAAACACAGCCACATTGGACAATTCCAAATACAAACACCTGATACACATGCCACACCACTCCCACACACCCAATACCTTATAAAACACACACCCATATCACCCACAAACCCTTACGACAGCAAATCACGAACGAAAGCCAGAGAGAGACACCACCATCAACATCTCTAGCATCCACAGGCACACAACACCATCACCCACATAACTTCAACGCACCTCACACAACACCCCAATACATCAGCACACTTATCACCCCACACACCACCCCACACATCACCCACACTACCCCATGGCACGGCAAAGACACCCCAGGTTCTCGGAGAAGCAGCTCAGGGTCATGGTGGAGGAAATCGTCCAGGTAGAACCACAGCTATTCGGATCACAGGTGCAGCACACCTCCATTGCAAGGAAGATGGAGCTATGGCGAAGAATAGTGGACAGGGTCAATGCAGTGGGACAGCACCCAAGAAATCGAAAGGACTTCAGGAGAAGGTGGAACGACCTATGGGGGAAGGTGCGTTCCGTGGCCTCCAGACACCACCTGGCAGTTCAGTGGACTGGCGGCGGACCCCCACCTCCTCCCCCACAACTAACAACATGGGAGGAGCAGGTCTTGGCGATTCTGCATCCTGAGGGCCTCGCAGGAGTAGGTGGAGGAATGGACTCTGGTAAGTCAAACCTTTAACTACTTCTTCCTCCACACACCTGCATGCTATCACCTACCCCCACCCTCGCCCTCACCCCATCACTCCTACTCCTCACAAATGTCCCACTATCACAAACCACACATCCCAACACCAGGCCCTGCATGCAACACCAAAGCATGGACACCCATCACTAAAGCATGCCCACTTCACATACCCATACACCCCCCTAAACCATCATCACACAAGGTCCCACACAGGAATGCTAACACTAGGGTACACGGTCACCCACCCATTGCACACCTTGACACACACAGATGCAATAATCATGCCTTTATACCCCTGCAGGACCCCTACTCAACGTCACCGGACAGGAGGGTCCACACATGTCCACACCACCAACAGAAGAGGCCCACAGTGATGACAGCACCTCTGTCCAACTGGATCTAGATGACCAGCCCGGCCCATCGGGGACCTTGGGGCAGTCGGTTCCCCACACCCAGTCATAGGCCACTACAGAGCTTCCCCCCACTGGATACACCAGCACAGCACTCACCCAGCGGGCCCATACCTCCGTCCCCAGGACACGTCAATCAGCAGTGTGTCCACCACTACAGGGAACCCAGGCTAACCCACCACCCCAACAACAACAGGGACCTGGGGGCAGTGGTAGTGGGCATACGGTCCAGGGGACGAAGGCCCAGGAACACAGGGGAAATGGGAGGGCTGCTGTGCGACAGGGGGCGGACAGGCCCATGGAACCCACTCTCCACGAGGCCCTCTCCTCCATCATGGGAGCCTACCACCACTCCCAGGAGACGATGGCAACGGTACTGGCCAAGTTTCAGGAGACCCAGCGCCTGCAGGAGGAACAGTATATGGGCTTCAGGGAGGAACTCAGAGCCATCAATTCCACCCTGGGCACCATCGTAGGGGTGCTGAAGGAAGTACTCAACACCAGAAGGGACACTGTGGCACTACAAGGGGCCCCTGACACTAGCCTGGACGATGAACTGCCCACCACCTCTGCCGGCGCTAGTGGACAGGAGGCACCACCACAGGACCACCACACCAGCACCCCACCCCCTGCAGAGGGAGAACCACCTCGCAAACAGTCCCTGAGATCCAGAAACAAGACAGAGAACGATGCCAAGACCCCCGCCAAGAATTAGACCACCCTGATTGTCATCCTACTGTCCCACTTTGTCACCCTGTCCATCCTTAAACTGCCCCAGCTCCACTTCCTATTCCCATTTGGGCAATGCACCTGTGAGACTAATAGACTGGACTCTGCCATGGACATTCCTCCGCCATCACCCCTCACCATTTTGCTACCCCCTCCAATTTTGAGCACTAAAATAAACACCCTTAAAGCACAAAACAATCTGGAGTCTGTCTGTGATTTCGGAATACTGTATTAGCAATAACTGTGGCAAAAAGCTCTTTCATTTGTAGTGTCAACATACCTATGTCACACAGCTCTAGTCCATGAGGAATCAAAGCAGATGTCACACTGTGGGACCGAGATCTGTGAAATCGTAAGGGAAAGTGACAACTCAGTGACCATACACTGGGTGAAAAAGACAGACAGTAGAGAGGTAGTAGTGTATAAGTACATGTAGTAGGCAGGTTTGTATTCTTACCTGTGTTTCACTGGAAATATTGCTGGATCACTGAGTCCCTGTTGTCCATGTCTTCTTCCTCTGCTTCCTCATCTTCACTGACCACAGGCTCCACAGCTGCAACAACACCGCCATCTGGACCATCCTCCTGCAGAAAGGGCACCTGTCGTTGCAAAGCCAAGTTGTGAAACATACAGCAGGCCACGATGATCTGGCACACCTTCTTTGGTGAGTAGAATAGGGATCCACCTGTCACATGGAGGCCAAAGGTGCGTTCAATCACCCTCTTAGTTCGCCCATGTGCCTCATTGTAGCGTTCCTCTGCCCTTGTCCTGGGATTCCTCACTGGGGTCAGTAGTCATGACAGGTTGGGGTAACCAGAGTCACCTGCAAATGGCGAGGGACAACTGTTAGACACATACTAACCTGGAGGGATATCCCCAGACCGAGACAACCATTCCCACAGACTAGCATCCAGGTGCTCTCCTAATAGCCACACACGGTGCCTCTGGAGTTGATCCATCACATAAGAGATGCTGCTATTCTGCAGGATGTAAGCGTCATGCACTGAGCCAGGGAACATGGCATTCACATGGGAGATGTACTGGTCTGCCAAACATACCATCTGTACATTCATAGAATGATAACTCTTCCGGTTTCTGTACACCTGTTCACTCCTGTGGGGGCAAAGACACATGTGTCCCATCAATGGCACCTATGATGTTGGGGATATGTCCCAGGGCATAGAAATCATCTTTCACTGTAGGCAAATCCTCAACCTGAGGGAAAACGATGTAGCTCTGCATGTGTTTCAGCAGGGCAGACAACACTCTGGACAACACGTTGGAAAACATAGGCTGGGACATCCCTGATGCTATGGCCACTGTAGTTTGAAAAGACCCACTTGCAAGGAAATGGAGTACTGACAGCACCTGCACTTGAGGGAGGATTTCTGTGGGATGGCGGATAGCTGACATCAGGTCTGGCTCCAGCTGGGCACACAGTTCCTGGATTGTGGCACGATCAAGCGTGTATGTGATTATCACGTGTCTTTCCTCCATTGTCGACAGGTCCACCAACGGTCGGTACACCGGAAGATGGCGCCATCTCCTCACATGTCCCAGCGGACGGTGCCTATGAAGGACAACAGCGAGCACAGAGGCAAACAACTCAGAGGTACGTACCCACAGCTTACACAGAACACCATTCATACTCAAAAAGTGGCGTGTATGTGTGTTGAATCTAGGCCTAGGTATGTGTGATGCAGTTGAAAATGAAGTCATGTGGGCCCCTGAAATGGCGGCTGCCTGACCTCTAAAGTGGGACAATGGGATGTGCGGTAACTGCGCTGGCGTTGTACACCGTCGCGGTAGGCGGTCGAAGACCGCGGCGCAATGCTGTATTGGTTAACATTGGACCCTATGGGTCCCAGGAGCCAATGACAATGTATGCAGGCGGTACGCACCGCCGCGGATGTGACCGACATTTTCTATCTGTTCAATCACTCGATACCTGGTCTTCGACAGGAGAGGACCTACACTGCAAGTGCTGCTGTGACCTCGGTCTGGAAGAGACAATGGCTTGAGTGTCTGGGGAAAGGGCGTCTGCCTTCACATTGGAGGAGTTGCGGAAACTCGTTGAATGGGGTCCTCCCCCAGTACACGCTACTCTATGGTCCTCCAGACAAACAGGTAAGTACACTGGGAGCATGCTCTATGGGCTGTGCCTGTGTGGAGAGGGGTGGATGTAAGAGGGAAGGGGGAGAGTGTGGCGTGCATGAAACGACGGTGAGTGCATGTGCCACATGGCAAGGGTAGGGATGGGGGCCAATCATTTTGACGGTGCAGTTGGTAATAACTTTCTCTTTCAGCGCCCACCAGAAAAAACATGCCAAGGACGTCCGGACCCTGTGGGTCTACCACAGACGGGGCACCCACTGCCGGAAAAGATGGGAGGACATTCGCCGCTGGAGCAAGAAGACGGCAGAGGCTCAGCTGGGGATGGCCTCCCAACGTGGGAGGGGTGCCCGTTGCACCATGACCCCCTTGATGTTCAGGATCCTGGCGGTGGTGTACCCGGAGTTGGATGGGTGCTTGAGGGCATCACAGCAGCCACAAGGAGGTGAGTACACTCACATTCTGCTGACTTTGTGCGCAGTGGAGGGCTCTGGGTGGGGAGGTGGGCTGTGCGTTTCCCTAGGCCAGGGCGAGTTCCGTAGGCAAGGTCCCTCCGTAAGGCAGGCCATGTGGCACCCCACCCCACATCTGTAGAGTGCCAAGTACACCTAGTCATGCCCCTGTGTCATCTATGTGTGCAGATGTCGTCCATAGCCTTGTGGGCCATTTCCCAGGAATTGAACAGTGGAGCCCAAGAGCGCGGCGTAGTGGAGGGGGCTTCTGTGTCTGTCGTGTCCGCCAACGGTAGCGGTAATGCATGCACTCAACATGTCTTTCTTCTGTCGTACCCCCCCTTTTTGTGGTCTCCCTGTTCTTGTGTGCATTAGCATCACCAGGCGGAGGAGCAGTGGCACCGGAGCACGAGGGAGCTGCATCCCACATGGCCATGGAGGGCCACACTACGGACTCGGAGTTCACCAGTGGGACGGAGGGCGAGGGGAGCTCCACGGCGGGGACAGGAGCTGAGACCAGTGACACGTACTCGTCCTCTGATGGGAGCTCCCTTGTGGTGGTGGCAACATCTGTGCCCCCCCATCTACAGCCGCCACCCCCACTTCCAGCACCGCCCTCCCAGCAGCCCCTCAGCCTTCGCCCCGTGCCTGCTCACCTGGGAGGGTGGGCATCACCTTCGCCCCAGGCACCTCAGGCCCTGCCCCAGTCACCCCTGCTGCCCTCAGTGAAGAGGCCATTGACCTCCTCAGGTCCCTCACTGTTGGGCAGTCTACCATTTTGAATGCCATCCAGGGTGTAGAAAGGCAATTGCAACAAACAAATGCATTCCTGGAGGGCATTCATTCAGGTCAGGCGGCCCTTCACCGAGCTTTTCAGACTCTGGCGTCAGCACTGATGGCAGCCATTGTTCCTGTGTCTAGCCTCCCCCTCCAACTTCCTCCAACCCGACCCAATCCCCTGTACCTCAGCCTATCCCAAGCACACCTACAGTCCAGCATGCACACATGTCAACACACAAGGGAAGCTCAGGCAAACATAAGCACCACACATCACACAGTCACTCACGCAAGCATCACACACATGCAGACACATCAACATCCACTGCCTCCACTGTGTCCCCCTCCTCCTCATCTCCCTCCTCCCTCCCTGTCTCATCTACACTCACACCTGCATGCACTACCTCTACAGCCACTACGTACCTCTCCAGCACACCCACCACCACACCCAGCTCAGGTGCAGTCACCACCCCACTACCATTCACACGTCCCCTGTGTCCTCTCCCAGTGTGTCTATGACGCCCCCTCCGAGACACACAAACGCAGGCACACACCCACCCAACAGCCATCCACCTCACGAGAGCCTCCAGCGCATGCACCTTCACCCAAAGTCAGCAAACGAACACCTCCTACAACCACAACCTCTTCATCCACTCCCAAACCCCCTCCAGCTACTCGTCCCAGTGTGTCAAAAAAACTTTTCCTGTCCAACCTTGACCTCTTTCCCACCCCCTCCACCCCGTCCGTCTCATAGGTCCCGAACTAGCACCTCAGCCACAACATCTCCGGGACCAGTGGTGCCTGTAGTCACCGGAATCTGGAGTGCACCGGCCACCAGGGCAGCCAGTGTGGCACGGAGCCACAGCACAGACAGTCCCCCACCTGTGAAGCATCAGAAGTTGGCCAGTGCCCGGTGGGAGAGGGGGAAGACTCCAGCCACCAAAGCCGCTCCCAGGGGTACAGGTGGGAGTGTGGAGTCAGCTGTGACACCTTCCAAGGTGGGGAAGGACCACAAGAAACCCGGCAAGTCTGGGAAGAGCAGCACGGCGGAGAAGACCGCCATCATCCCGCTGCCCAGGAGGCCACCGCCAGCACGAGCCCAGCTGCCCAGGAGGCCACCGCCAGCACCAGCCCAACTGCCCAGGAGGCCACCGCCAGCACAAGCCCAGCTGCCCAGGAGGCCACCACCAGCACAAGCCCAGCTGCCCAGGAGGCCACCGCCAGCACCAGCCCAGCTGCCCAGGAGGCCACCGCCAGCACAAGCCCCGCTGGGCCATGAAGGACCGCCAGCACAAGCCCCGCTGGGCCATGAAGGACCACCAGCAAAAGCCCCGCTGGGCCATGAAGGACCGCCAGCAAAAGCCCCGCTGGGCCATGAAGGACCGCCAGCAAAAGCCCCACTGGCCCATGAAGGACCGCCAGCAAAAGCCCCGCTGTGCCATAAAGGACCGCCAGCAAAAGCCCCGCTGGACCATGAAGGACCGCCAGCAAAAGCCTTGCTGGGCCAATGAAGGACCACCAGCAAAAGTCCCGCTGGGCAATGAAGGACCGCCAGCACAAGCCCCGCTGGGCCATGAAGGACCACCAGCAGCTGAGTCCCTGCAATGGAGACCGCTGTCTCAAGCACCGCTGAACAGGGCACCGCCACCTCAAGCACCACTGAACAGGGCACCGCCGCCTCAAGCACCGCTGAACAGTGCACCGCCTTCTCAAGCACTGCTGAACAGGGCACCGCCACCTCAAGTACCGCTGAACAGGGCACCGCCGTCTCAAGCACTGCTGAATAGGGCACCGCCGCCTCAAGCACCGCTGAACAGGGCACCGCCACCTCAAGCACCGCTGAACAGGGCACTGCCGTCTCAAGCACCGCTGAACAGGGCACCGCCGCCTCAAGCACGCTGGCCCATGAGCGCCAAGGGCACTGACGCTACTTAGTCCATCACAGGCAGAATGAAGCACTCTGGGCACAAGGCCCCCTCCAGAACCAGTGGAGAGATACATTCACTACCTCTATCCTTAGCAGGATAAAGCACTCTGGGCACAAGGCCCCCTCCAGAACCAGTGGAGACTGTTATCCTCTTGAGAGACTGTGGCTTTGCACTCCCCAAGATGGAACAGTGGGCAACCCACCCACTGTAGAGACTTGAGAGACTGTGGCTTTGCACTCCCCAGGATTGAACAGTGGGAAACCCACCCACTGTAGAGACTTGAGAGACTGTGGCTTTGCACTCCCCAGGATTGAACAGTGGGCAACCCACCAACTGTAGAGACTTGAGAGACTGTGGCTTTGCACTCCCCAGGATTGAGCAGTGGGCAACCCACCCACTGTAGAGACTTGAGAGACTGTGGCTTTGCACTCCCCAGGATATAGCAGTGGGCAACACACCCACTGTAGAGACTTGAGAGACTGCGGCTTTGCACTCCCCGGGATTGAACAGTGGGCAACCCACCCACACTCCCCAGGATTGAACAGTGGGCAACCCACCCACTGTAGAGACTTGAGAGACTGTGGCTTTGCACTCCCTAGGATTGAACAGTGGGCAAGCCACCTACTTTATAGACTTGAGAGACTGTGGCTTTTCACTCCCCATGATGTAACAGTGGGCATGTGGCCCCCTCGTGGATTTGGCGTCGTCCACTCAAGCGGCTGAGGTGCCCCCCCTTTCCCTCCCCCTGAGGTGCCTGTTTAGTTGCTGACTGATGCCCCTGCAGTGTTCTCTCAGTCATGGTCGGGGATCTTGTGTGGGCCTCGCCCATACCGTGTGGGCCCAGTGTTCCACTGACTTAATTGGAGCACTACCTGGACTACTATGTTTGGTATATATTTTGTAAATGGTGTATATATATATATTTTTGCCTACTTGATTTTAATATATTACAATGGTTACACTAATTTTCTATTGTCTTTGCATTCTTCCAAGGGGTTGGGGGGGTGTAACTGTGATGTATTATTATGCATTAGTGGGTGTGTTGTAGTGGGTGGGGGTGGGGGTGTTGTGTGTTGCGTGTGTATGTCCCCATTTTTTCCCTCCCCTGTGTCGTAGGTGCAGTAGTCACTGTGGTCTTTGCCGCTGGCGGTCGTGCTCCTGGTAGAGGAGCAGGAAGACTATGGCAGGTAGAATTTGGAGTTCTGGGTCCATGGCGTCCTCGTTCCTCGTGGGGTGTGCAGAGGTGAGCGTTTTCCCTTCGAAATTCCTGTTTCCGCCGTGTTTTTATCCGCGGTGAATCCGCCCCGGAAAAGGTGGCGGATTGGCCTGTCATAATAGTGTGGGTGGTACATTGTCTCCCGCCTGTCTGTTGGCGGTGACCACCGCGCTGTTTGTTTGTACCGCTGTGGCGGTCGGAGTGTTAAAGTGGCTGTCTTTGTTGGCGGTTTCCGCCACAGTCGTAATTGCAAACTTTTTACCGCTGGCCTGATGGCGGAATTACCGCCGCTTTAACACCGTCCACCAGGGTTGTAATGACCATCTAAGAGCTTGTGGGAGATGTACAGCAAAAGGGGCTAGGATCGAAAGGAAGGCAGCAAAAAGATAAGCAAGCAAGATAACAAGCGTGAAATGCAGAGTCAGTCACAGATATCAAGGGAAGGAAAGGAAAGGGAGAAAAATGTTTCCTCACAAGAGAGTGAGGAAAACCTGGACAGTGACTGGTTAACTTCTGAGAACAGAGACGGGGGCGAGCCTGCTAGCAAGTATGAAAGCATATATCCAGATCTCAGTTTGGCAAAAATTGACAGGCTCAAATCAGACTAACCAAGCTCCGGTACAACGTTGAGCTCGCCGAGATAACAGACCACATGTTGGTTTAGAAATACACTGGAAACACAAAAATTTGCAAAACTTTTAAGCCTTGGTTGACACCGGAGCGGAGGCCTCTTTGATTTATGGCAACCCTAAGAAGTTTAACGGACCGCATTACACCATTGCAGGTGTGGGGGGAAGGCAGACCCCTGCTGTACAAACCACAGTACAAATGAAAATAGGAAGAACAGCAAAAAGAGAATATACTGTGCTGATTGTGCCTCTTTTAGAATACATACTTGGAATTGACATTTTGAAAGGAATGACTCTGTATTTGGATGATGGTTGCTTTCAGTTTGGAATAAAAAGATACATTTCAGTGGCTGCCGTGAAAGTGGGTTGTTTAAGTTCATTTGAAACAGTACCGCATTCCTAGAGGGCATGATGAAATTAGTGAAACCATAAAAGACATGCTTGAGGCTTGTGTCATAGCTCCAACTACTACTGAATGGAACAATCCTCTATGGCCTGTGCGCAAACCTTATGGGCAGTACAGAATGACAACTTGATTACCGCAAGATGAATATATATACACCTCCTTTGACAGCCGCAGTCCCAGACACCATCACTTCGATTGAACAGATACAGAAACATGCAGGAACATGGTACTCCACTCGATATTGTCAATGAGCTTTTCTCAATAACATTGTTGTTAGAATGCCAAGAGTAATTTTAATTCTCCCATGGTGGCAGACAATTTAAGATGTTATCTTTACCCATGGGGTACTTACATAGTCCCACTATCTTTCACCGGCTGGTGGCAGAGCACCTGGATGAAGTGTCTGTCATTCCGGGTGTGCAACTGACCCATTACATTGAATACATTAACAATGTGATGATTCAGGGAGAGACAGAAGAACAAGTACAGATTCAGTTGGAAAGAGTAGTGGAACTCTTGCAGAGTAAGGGGTGGATAATTAATACAGATAAGATACAAGGACCATCTCAAAACATTTCTAGACATTCAGTGGAATCAGGGACACAGAGAGGTGTTACCACAAGCAAAGCAAAAGATTCTTGAGTTTGCCACACCATGCACCAAGCAGGAGACACAGAAATTCATTGGATTGTTTGGTTTTTGGAGACAGCACATTCCTTATTTGAGTCAGAGTTGGGCCCCTCTGTACAAAGTGACAAGAAAGAAACACAAGTTTGAATGGGTGAAGAGCAGCAGCATGCTTCTGAATTGGCAAATGAAGCAATTCAACAGGTCTTAGACTTGTGGCCAGTGCAGAATGGAGACATTGAGTTACATGTAACTGTTCAGGGACCATATGCAAATTGGTGTATGTGGCAAACACAGGGAAGGACGAGGGTGCCCCTGGGGTTTTGGACCAGAAAACTATCTGACTCTGGGGAGCGCTATACTCCTTTTGAAAAACAGCTTTTGGCCTGTTATTGGGCTCTAGTGGATACTGAGCAAATAACATTAGGTCATAATGTAATTCTGAGACCTGAATCCCAATTATGCAGTGGGTGATGAGTTCACCTAAATCTCACTGTATAGGGCATGCACAAGAGGCTAGCATCATATGCTGGAAATGGTACATACAAGGCAGGGCTCGCATAAGACCGGCAGACACTGCAGCCCTACATGAACAGGTGTCACAAGCCTCTATATGGAATGAGGAAAGGGTGCAGGAGGTACCACAGGTAAAAGAGTCACCAGTAAGATGAGGTGCGCCATTTGAATCCTTGTCTCCTGAGGATAAAAAACATGTGTTGTTCACGGATGGTTCAACCAAATATGTGGGTACCAAAAGACATTGGAAAGCAGTGTCATACAATCCAGTTACCAAAAAGTTGCTAACCACTACAGGAGAAGGAAAAAGTAGCCAATATGCAGAATTGTACGCTATTTATCAGGCTCTAAAGCAAAAGCTGCCTGGAACTTGTCATATTTACACTGATTCTTGGTCTACTGCCAATGGGTTAGCCACCTGGCTTTCCACTTGGCAGTCCCATAACTGGTTCGTTCACTCAAAGGAGGTGTCGGGCAAAGAAATGTGGCAGAAAATTTGGGAAATGTTAGAACAAAGTAAGCTCAGAGTTTATCATGTGGATGCTCATTTACTCATTAGAACAATGGTTCAATTTCCGTGCAGACGATAAAGCCAAAATTTCAGAGACAGAAGTGCCAATACTGGATTCTGACTTGGTGGGGATAGCTAAATGGGCACACCAAAAATGTGGACACCTGGGAGAAAAAGCCATTTACAGGTGGGTAGAGATTAGAGGGATGCACATTCCCCTAGACTTGATAAAAACCGTAATTTTGCAATGTCCTATTTGTCAGCACAAATAACAGAGATATTTTGCGCAAACAGTTAAAGGTCAGTTGGGGAGAGGAAAGTTACCAGGACAGATATGGCGAATTGATTACATTGGACCACTACCGATTAGCCGTGGGTGTCACTATGCCTACACTGTAGTGGACATTTATTCTGGATACTTGATTGCTGTCCCTTGCAAATGTGCTACTCAGCACAATACTATCAGAACTCTGGACTTGTTAATGTTATACTATGGAGTACCACTCCAAATCCAGAGTGACAATGGGTCACACTTCAAAGGCAAATTGGTGCAGGACTACTGTTCTCAGCACAATATTGAGTGGATATATCATATTCCTTATTACCCACAGGCCTTAGGACTAATTGAAAGAATGACTATTTACTGAAGGCTCAATTGCGAAAATTATCTAATGGAACTTTGAAAAACTGGAGAGAGCATTTAAATGAGCCCTCCAGATTCTGAACAATAGGCCATTAACAAATGCTGAAACACCTTTGATGCAAATGTTAACTCCAGCTTTTCAAATACAACCACATGTGGCCACCAATACCATCGCATACTGGGAAATAAAACCTGGAGCCTTAGCTCCTTACAGAGCCACACCCGAATCTGCAGGTCTTGACTTACATGCTTTATAAGCTTACAGACTTAAACCACGAGACATAGCGTTGTGTGAAACAGCTACTGGAGTACAGATTCCCCCAGAGCATTTTGGATTGATTGCTCCCAGATCTGGGTTGACCCTTAAAGGTATTCAGGTTTTAGGGTGAGTGATTGATGCAGATTACCAAGAACAAATAAAAAGTTATTCTGTTAAATAGTGGAGAAGTTGACTTATTCATTCAAATTGGAGACAGAATTGCCCAACTTGTCATAATTCCAGTGTATGGAGGATTCGTAAGGAAGGGGACCGCCTCAGCCCTTCTTACTGTACGTGGGGAAGGAGGCTTTGCTTCCACTGATCAAAACCCTGGTGCTAAAGTGTGGGTTGAATCCCCCAAATGGCCTTCCAGAACCTGCAGAAATTATAGCAAAGGGCCCCAACAGTGTTCTGTTGATCATGAAACCAGAAAAGGAAAAATGGGAAAATATTTCAGCTGATAAATGTTATTTGCAAGAATGATCATACTTGTTTCTTTTACAGATCATACTACAGTTTGTTTTTGCTGCAAGAGTTCCGTGTGGTCTCCTTTTGGGCATGTGCGTGTGGGGTCAGGAGGGACCCAACACCCCCAATCTCAACTTGATTGATCACCAACGTCGTGCAACACCTTTACTGTATCTGAATGACAACATTTGGATTTATTTGGTGCAAACCGTGCTCAACAGATCTGACTTCTGTATGGGTGCAATGCGGAGCACTGTTGATGTTTTGTCAACATGTTTGATCGCCATACCAATGCCAACAAGCATCTTTTTAAAAAATTTCAATGCTACTAACCGTGACAAAGATGTGCAGGAGCATGATGTTGAAACCCACTTCAGTCCTTATGAGTATTGCAGGGACTGTCAGGAGACAACCAATGAAAGTGGGACAATCTCACTCATATAATCACCTCCAACATTACTACCTGTGACATGTGTTCCTACATTTCCTGTAATTCTTGTGACATCGGAAAATGCATTCAATTGCACACAGAAAAGAAAACATCAACCTCTCAAAACTCAACATGGAACACAGAGTTTTGTGCTTTTACCAAACAGACAGACATTGCAAAAATATGTCAAATTATATGGTTTGTCGTCATCTAGTGACTGCCGGCAGTCACATTAAACATGTCAAATTGCCAGTTGGCTGGCTGTTTTCGTGTGGAAACCTGACTTTCACCTACATTCCAACTAACATAACGGGCGGGCCGTGTACGTTTACACACCTGGGACTCATGATGTTTCCATCTAACTCAATATATACTCGCTATCACAGAGATGCTAAGCAACTAGATGAAAATTGTGATTCAGATATTCAACTATTATCCCAATCAGAGTATCTAAGGTTAAGTCTTTCCATCGTAGGTGTGCCTGGTTTAACTGTATACAACACTAGATTAATCAACAAGCTAGCGTGTCCAATAGTTAAAAATATGAACACTTACTTCTATTGCGTTGTCTGAATTTTTACTATATGTGCGTGATACCGAAAAAAGCTGCATTACAAAACAGAGCTGCTATAGACTATCTTCTGCTAAAACATAACCATGGTTGCAATGAATTTGAAGGCATGTGTTGTTTTAATCTTTCTGACCACTCTAAATCTATCCAGGCCCACATTGATACCCTACCTGCATTAGTGAAAGGGGTAAAGAAGGCTAGAGGTCGGGGATGGTAGGACTGGTTATTTACATGGTTACCAGATTTTGGACAATTACGCAAAGTTTTTGGTGGAATTTTTGTAGCATTAGTTCTTTGTATATCATTATGTTGCTGTGTACAATGTATTCCTAATTTGCTTGCAATGTTTAGACCAAAAAAAGTTTATTTTAAACCTGTAGGCTACACCACACACTGGTCAAAGGGTGGAATGTAGTGTTATTTTCGTCTTGACCACTGATGCTGTGTCACACCGCCTTGCACCTGGATTAGCTGCCTATTGTCACTTTAGTGGTCACTGGTTAAAGATTCCATTTTGTGTTCAGCTTAGCTTCACCGCCACATTAAAGTATTTTTCTGTGAAAACATGTTATGCAACATATTTTTTACTTCTGCATGTTTTCCTTCTCACCAAAGAGCTAGGACTGATACATAATGTAGGAGGTAAGCAGTCTGTACGATAAGACTGTACCAAGCTGGTGTTTATCATAGGCAAGGGAACAGTTTGTCCTTGGGAGGGGTGACTCAGGATGGTGGCCAGCTCCCAACACTTTCCTTTCAAAGTTTGCCTAAACTAGCCAGCATTTTTTTATATTTCCTCCTGAGAGGAGGGGTTCTTCTAGAAGGCCCTTTCCGTGGTTGTTTCAGATATAAAAAGGTGGCCATGCTCAGTAGCGATGAATTCCAAGACCTCGGTCAGGATTGGACGTCAAATGCCTGACATTTGTCCCGTGAGAGTGAGGATCTCTTTCTTGCAGTTGAACGGGGTCATCTTCTTGATTGCATGAGAAAGATAAAGCATCTGACAGGCCCTACGGTGATGATTTTTGTTTTTAAATATTTGCTGTGCATTGTGTATGAATATATATCTATATATCAATATACGTGTTTGTATCCTTGCATATATAGATTTGCTGTTTATAGATTGAAGATTCTTTATATCATGGTCTTACTTTGTTGTTGCACATTTTGAAAGTACACTTTTTACTATTCAAACCTTCCTTCACGAACCTTGCAAAAAGCTACAATAAATGTCTTCTTCAGATTAAGAAGTGCATTCTAGAGAATCTTTTTGACTCCTTTCAGTGTGTATATCTTGGCTCAGTCGGAAGTTAAGCAAAACAACAGGAAAAGACAGATACACACTAAAAGATAACCTGTGCTCACCCTCTGGTAGCTTAGCACAGGGCAATAAGGCTCATCTAAAGAGGCAATGTGTAAAGTATTTGTATCACATACACACACAGTCACACATTGAAAACACCACAAAAAGAACCCACACCAGGTTAGAGAAATAGGTTGTGATTTTATAAATGTTTCAAGACCAAAAATGACAATAAAATCAATGAGTGGAAGTCAAGTTAGGATTTTTGTAAAGAATAAAAAGAGTTCTAGCACTTAGAAGGTTATTTGGTTATGCTGGACCAGGGCAAAGTCAACAGTTCAAGCCGACGGCAATGGAGCACAAGCTGAGGACAAGAGCCATGCAGGCTCAGTGAACAGAGCACCTTGATCCTTGTCGCAACTGCCAGATGAATAAAGCGGATGAAAGATGTGGATGCTGGACCCGTAGTTGATTTTCTTCACGTGGTATGGAGATGCGTCAGATTAGGGGATTAAGCTGTGATGTATTGGTTCTGAAGTGCGATGCACTGGGCTTCTTCGCGCAGTTGAGGGGATGTGTTGATCTCCCCAAGCTGCTTCAACGACAATGTGCAGTTCCAATCACGGGCAGATTGGAGATGTGGCAATTTCTGTGCTGCAAGTATCTGGGTCCACTTCCAGTGAACCAGGCATAAGGGCAGTGCTTGAGACTTTGATATCCCTTAGTCTCAACAAATAGGAGACAAGCTGGCAACCCCTTGGAGATCACTTCAATTGTAAGGAAGAGTCCAGCTCTCCCTCAGTAGGGTTACAGAGCAACAGACAACAGGACAGCACAGCAGAAAGTGAGTCTGTCCAGGTCAGCAGTCCAGCAGAGAAACAGTCCTTAGTGCAGTATGACATGCCTTCTGAGAGAGACCAGTTGTAGGCCCAGAAGAGTGTGATTTGGTGGAGTTATGGACTTAGTACTTCCACTTTGGAAGTTGTTTCTCAAAAGCATAAAACTGAATAAAGTTTGGTGAACAGCTTTCAAAATGTCAGCGGCTATCACCAAACATTAAGTATACTGAAAGGAATTGCCATCACACAGGTTTACTTTCAATGTACATAGATGGCCACTGGCCTGGTGGTCATCTCTATATTTGGCAGATATAGTATAATCAGGATGGAAGAAGAAAGGTCCTCCTCTATTCCAATGGACACTGCTCCATCCATCAAACCTTAAAACACGCCCTTGGTGATTCTAGGCATAGCAACTTCTGATGTCTGTTGAATGTTCAGCGTCACTGCCTCAAGCTGAAGTCTCCCATTACAATAATCCTTCCTATCAGAGCTTGCAATGGCAAAACAAAGTCTGCTTATGTCTCAACGAACAGAGACTTGTATGCTGGCTTTCTGTAGATTAAGATGCTGAGGAATGATGAGTTTGACATTGGTCTATTTAGCTGTACTAAGATGTACTTCCCTACATAAAAGTTATTGAATTATTGTGGATAATAGCCAGTACTCCACTTCAGAAGTCAAGTTTGTTCTTCATTAACATTTTAAGATTAGGTGTTAACAGTGAATCTATTATGAAGTCCGGTATTAATTAAAACCAGGGCCCTGTTGCCCTAGGACATCACTCTTTTTCTCTTCTAGCATGTTATGTATTATCAGGGACTGTTTTGCCTCTCCTTCTCAGAGAGAGTTTGACAGCAAAGCAAGCAGTTATATCCCTGATGTTGCTGGAGCCACAGTTGAGGATGGCAGGCCTGATACTGTGAATATTAAAAGTAATTAACAGAAACTTTGCATTCACTGGATGCCAGATAAGATTGGGAGAAAGAGTGTCTAAGAGTGGGAATAGGAAGCTAGAGTAGTTGGCAGTTGTAAGTGTAATGTGTGTTGGAGCAAGTGGGTGATTCAGGGCCTTAGTCAAAGGCAGGGACATAGAAGTGAGTAAGTGGTATAAGTGTTGATGATTGATTGTTTATATGGTCTAGTTAGGGTGAGATCCTTATCACTGCAGACAGCATCATAAGGAATTCTTAAAAACACATGCCATGCACATTTGTTTGCTGTTATTTTTTAAAGCTGCAGTTCTGCACTCAGTATGTGCTGCTCAAAAACCTGGCTTTGTCGCAACACATATTGAGTGACTCTGGGAACAATTGAATCTTTAGATTTGCCATCACTCCACACGATGAATGAGACTGGCTAATCAAGAGCGCCATGTGAGTTTGTATATTGGCAGGAACAGAGCTTTTAATTACTTTTTGTTTAGTCAATAATAAAACTTTATGTGAATTAATGAATTGTCATTGGAAAGGCAGTTTAGAGTAAAATAACTGACTCTAACCAGCCTAGCGTCATTTTCTGATACAAAACCATCCATACCACATGACTCCTGTCTTAGAAAAGACATGAGCCATGCCCACCACCCCAATGGCCAGCACAGTTGACCAGGGTCCCCTTGGCATGGCCATTGCACCCAGTGCCATGTAGAGGGGCCCACTTCAGGGCCCCCAATGCAACTTACAAAAAAAAAATACTTACCTATACTTACCTGGGATCGGTTCCCCCATCCTCCGCTGTTCCTCTGGTGTGGGTGAGGGTGTCTCGGGGGCTTGGGGAGGGCACCTGTGGGCTTATGCCATGGTGTTCCACCATGGAAATAGGCCCACAGGTCTCTAATGCCTGTCCTGACCCAGGCATTAAATAATGGTTCAAAGCAGGCTTCACGCCATTATTTGACCCCTCCTGCCCCTGTGCGTGATTTGAGCACAGAGATAAATATGGCACTAAGGCCATGGAGTCATTTTTTACACAGGAACGCCTACCTTTCATCTCATTGATGCAAGGTAGGTTTCCACGTCCAAAAAATGACTTTAAATCCATAACTTTCGCGCTAGACGGTTCCAGCGCCAAAGTATAAATATGGAGTTAGTTTTGCACCGAATTAGCGTAAAAAAAAAAATTACGCAAATTCGGTGCAGAGCAAGTATAAATCAAGCCCAGAGTCTCCAGTTGACAGTGGTTTGTACCCTGTCCAAATAGGGACTCTCACTCTAGTCAGGGTGAGGGGGCCACACAACTAAGACAACCCCTGCTCATCCCCTTGGTAGTTTGGCACGAGCAGTCAGGATTATCTCAGAGGCAATGTGTAAAGTATTAGTACACACACAGACAGTAACACAGTGAAAACACTACTAAAAGACTCCACTCCAGTTTAGTAAAATAGCCAATAATTATCTGAGTAAAACAAGACCAAAACAACAAAAATCCAGCATTCACAAGTAAAGATGCAAATATTTAGAGATTAATAGTAGTATAATGCTTAGAAACATAGCTCCAACTGGGACTATCGCAACGTCTTGACCGAGTTGTCTCCAACAGGCACTCACAAGAGAGCGGGGGCTGGTCAGGGAGTCGCACAAACCTCTGTTACAGTACAGTGGGAAAACAATGAGGGAACAAAGATGTTGTACAGAATCAAGGAGGTGGGATGTTGCTGGAGCCGGTGCAGCATTGGTTCCTTACTGCAACCGGGGAGGTAAGGCGGTGATTCCTTACTACTAGACAGGAGAGGTGAGATGTTGGTTCCTTACGGTTGCAGGGGAGGTGATGTGGCGTCAGTGGGGAGGCGTTAGTTACTTACAACAAGGCGAGGTCAATAAATCTAGCAGGTCAAGATACGAGGCAGCGATCACACCACAGGGCCACAGGTGCTGTAGTGGAGATGGAGTCGGGTGTAATGGTTATCGGTGATACAGCACTCAAGACTCACTGTGTGGCAGGACTTCAGAGGCACTGCAGATGCATCAGGCCTGTGTCGCAGGTTGCGGTCTTTGCAGTCAGCGGGGACGACGACTCCAGTGCATAGTGGTGCAGAGTAAGAATTGGGCCAGTTCTGAAGTCACTCTTGAATTTACATGCTTAGTTTCTCCTTGGTTGCACCACAGCTTACTCCCAAGGGCCCAGGAACTGAATTTGGCACCACTTGGCAAGTCAGGGCTCTTAGCAAGAGAGCCCAGGTACCAGTAGGTGAAGTCTTTGATGGCCCTGAGACTTCTTAACAGAAGGCAAGCTCAGTTCAAGCCCTTGGAGAACCTTAGAAAGCAGGATTTATCTTTCACTCCCAGTACAAAGCAGCAAGCAGCAGGCCAGCAAAACAAACCAATAGGCAGAGTTGCAGTTGCTCCTATAGCATCCAGCTCTTCTTTCTGGCAGAATGTCCTTAGTCCAGAAGTATTCTAACTGTGGGTGTCAGAGTACACCGTACAGTTAGATACATATTTCTGTCTTTGAAGTAGGCAAACTTCAAAGAGAAGTATTTATAGGGCACAAGGCCCTGCCTTTCCCTGCCCTGGCCCCAAACACACTGCAGTGGGTTGGAGACTGCTTTGTGTGAGGACAGTCAGAAAGTGCAAGTGTCAGTTCCTCCCACCACTCTAGCTCAAGAAGACCATCAGATTGGTGTGACTGTCTAGAATGAATACACAAACAGCACAACTGACATCTTGACCCAGACGTGTATTCAGCAGACAGACAAAAGCACAAAATGGTTAAGCAATAAAATGTCCACTTTCTAAAAGTAGCATTTTCAAACTCACAGTTCAAAGCCAACTTCACCAAAAGATATATTTTTAAATTATGAGTTCACAGAACCCAAAGTCCATATCTCTATCTGGTCTAAATGGGAAATTACACTTAAAATATATTTCAAGGCAATTCCCCTTAAACCTAGAGGAGAGAAAGTCCTTGTTATAGTGAAAAACGAATTTAGCAGTATTTCACTATTGAGATATGTCAAACACACAAGTACATGTATTACCTTTTGAATACACTGCACCCTGCTCATGGGGCTGTCTTGGGCCTACTTTAGGGGCAACTTACAAGTAACAAAATGGAAGGTTTGGGTCTGGCAAGTGGTCGACATGGCAGTTTAAAACTGCACATATAGGCACTGCAATGGCAGGCCTAAGACAGGTTTGCAGGGCTACACATGTTGGTGGCACAATCTACAGTTGTAGTTGGTTTTCCACAGATAAAGTTAAAGTACTGATGATGTGTTAATTCTGTCATCTGGTTTGGAATAAGCTACACAAATCTTTCTATCACTGTTTTTAATATTATATTTTTGAAAAATCTATTTTCAAGTTGGAGTTTTGATATATAGGAAATGTAACTTCTAAAAAAAACTATTCTTTCCCTGCCCGAAGACCCTGCAGGTTAGTTACCATTGGCTTGCCTGCAGCTGGCCTGGAAGTACTGCTTTGATGGTTATGAAATATTGGCCTTAGGCTTGCAGGATGGCTTGCAAGAGGGATATAATTCAGCTTTAACCTAAGCAGGGCAGTTTATTAATGTTTAGGGACTTCAGTAGCTCAAAAGGGAAAGGCTGAGTGAAAGGGCGGCTCATTATCTTGAAAATACCACTAATGTGACACAAGCTCCTTCCAGGAGCAGAAAGATTTTGCCATTTGGATAAAATAATAAATAAATACAAATGTATACAATTTCGCACTCCAGTGAGTGATTGTAGTATTGTATTCAGAGTTATCGATTAGGTTGTGACAGTCATTAAGTTTGTACTTGTTGTGTTGAATGTGTAGTATAGTATCTACAAGGGTAGTATCTCTTCCTTGTATTTTCTTCCACGAGATGGGGGCATTCTGGAAGGTTGGGGTTGTCATGGTGGTGAGCAGGATTCCTGCTTAGCTAAAGCCGGACAAGCCTTTCCGTTTGGCTCAGTGCCCTGGGTTTATTTGAATAAATAAACGTTTCTTCTTTCTCCAACTTCGTTTCCTGGATGCTTGTGTGCGCCTCCACGCTACAGTGATGTCATTAATGGTTACCAGAAAATAACTACCTTACTCAAAATGAGAACTTTTTAGACGAGATATTCTCACCACTGAATGTTCGTGTCAACTTTCCTTGATCACAATGAAACAAGATCGGCTATAGAATAATCTAATCTTTCGTGAATTTGGTGTACTACAGAGAACATTTTATGGACTTTCTAATGACCTGTTTGGGGTTACTTTTAGTTTGATATTAACCGACTTCCGTCTTGTGGCAAGATTGTGCATGGGGTTCTCCCTGCTAAGCTATTAATTATATTTCTTATGACTGTTAAAGAACAATTCTAATGTTGCATTAACAGTTTCTCTGTCTGTGAACATTTGTTGCTAAACCTATTATTAAATCTGGAAAGGGTCTTTGAAACAAACCAACGAGGCCATTGACAGTGGTGAATAAATTAAGGTCGGGTGTTTTTAATTGTGTGAAAAATAATATCTTTAAGAGTGATTTCAAGAGTACCAGGAGAAATGATGCATAATGGATGGGCATTAGATGGATAACCTTTCCAAAGAAGGGTCCCGATGATCATTTAAAAATGGTGATGAGTGAATTAACTATGCTTTCATTTCTTCCAGTTCATAACGTTTTAGGTCATATTCTGACCTTTTTGGTACAGCCTTAGGATTGATTTGATTCTCAGCAAGTCAATGTGACCTTACCTTGAGCTGGATGGGCTGGCAAAAGAGATCTCTTGTTCGTAAGGCTATAAAATATTTTTAAAGTATTAATTTAGAGCTTATAATATCCAAGAGCTTTGTCTGAAATGTGCAATGACAAGGATAATATACTAGTTCGAATGGTTAGTGCGCCTGCTGTAAATAGTAGGTTTGCGGAAACAAGTTTTAAATTTCACTGTGTCATGTCCTTCTTTCATCATCCAATACTAACCAAAATACTCATATTATTTATACACAATTATGACGTTTCTACAGCGTTGCAAAAAGTAACACTGCTGTTGCAATTTCCATCAAAGGAAAGTTGCCTTTTAGAGGAGTGCATGTGAAAAATAGACATACTTAGATAGGACAGCGGTTCTCACTTCTTCAATAAACAGCATGTGACGTAAAAAGCTGTTTTGATAGCAT